>NC_071989.2:35320681-35623712 GCF_028885655.2 Pongo abelii
AACTTAGAAAAATATGGTATAGTATGTTTAACATCTTAAAAGGCAAGCGCTATTGTCAATTATAAAAGGCTGTCTCTATTTCTTAATAAGTCCTCCATGTCACTAGTGCATATCAGCAAAGGGTACAGCTAACTCCCCATTGGTTGCTAGGCTTCCTGGGCCAATGGAAGTAGAGTGGGCTTCTGCAAATGTATGCACATTTGGCCACTAGGATATTGGCTTGGCAGATCCCAGTAAATCTTCATTGACTCACTGCTTTACAATAAAAAGAGCATCACTTTGTACAGCATATAATCAATGGTGTGTCTTCCAAACATTCCTCCCTGAAACCATTAATGTTTAAAAAAAGAGATTGGGAAGTCAAAACTCAAAATGTTAGTCAATTTCTTTTTATCTGTGTAAACACTCTTCTTAGTAGTTTACCCATGATGGTTTTTCATCCTTGGCCTAGAAAACATCCTATTGTCACATATCCATGCCTCTACACTCAGTTTGGGAGACAGAAATTAATATTACCATAAGAACAATAGAATTTGGAAGGGAATTTTGATGCTTTGCCAATACTCTCAATGATAGCAATTGCCAGTTTATTTGCAAGTCAAAATATAAATGGCTTGGGATGCTTTCATGGGTGTGCCTAAGCAGAAGGGCTGACAAACATCTGAATGTGTTTTTGAATGTCCTTGATTGCCTAAAAGATCCTATTATAATATTTTCCTTTTTTTTTTTTAAAGCTCTATAAGTGCATGTGCCCGGGCGAACAGAGCCCAAATGAGGCTAGTGGGTCAGTATGGAAAGAGCAGTAGATTGTGTTCACTTTTATATCCTGTACAGCTCAAAAGAGGGGTTTCCTGCTTAGCACAAACGTTCTCAGAACACAGTAGCACTTAGCTCCTTACAGAATGAAGGATGAGTAACCAGACAGGACTGCCTCTAAATGGCAGCCTTTGCTCTCACCCTCCACCCATGTGTAGGGCACACTGAACCGTATGTCACTTGAGGTATTAATAAGAGCAAGGATAGGGGTTCCAAGATGGCCAAATAGGAACAGCTCCAGTCCACAGCTCCCAGCGTGAGCAACGCAGAAGACAGGTGATTTCTGCATTTCCAACTGAGGTACCGGGTTCATCTCACTGGGGCTTGTCGGATAGTGAGTGCAGCCCATGGAGTGTCAGCAGAAGCAGGGGGGCGCATCACCTCACTCGGGAAGTGCAAGGGGTCAGGGAATTCCCTTTACTAGCCAAGGGAAGCTGTGACAGACGGTACCTGGAAAATCAGGACACTCCCACTCTAATACTGCACTTTTCCAATCGTCTTAGCAAATGGCACACCAGGAAATTATATCCTGCACCTGGCTTGGAGGGTCCTATGCCCATGGAGCCTTGCTCACTGCTAGCACAGCAGTCTGAGATTGAACTGCAGGGCGGCAGCAAGGGTGGGGAGGGGCGTCCACCATTGCTGAGGCTTGACAAGGTAAACAAAGAGGCCGGGAAGCTCGAACCGAGCTCAAGGAGGCCTGCCTGCCTCTGAAAACTCCACCTGTGGGGGCAGGGCATGCTGAACAAAAGGCAGCAGAAACTTCTGCAGACTTAAATGTTCCTGTCTGACAGCTTTGAAGAAACTAGTGGTTCTCCCAGCACAGAGTTTGAGATCGGAGAATGGACAGACTGACTCCTCAAGTGGGTCCCTGACCCCCAGTAGCCTAACTAGGAGACACCTCTCAGTTGGGGCCGACTGACACCTCATACAGCCAGGTGCCCCTCTGAGACGAAGTTTCCAGAGGAAGGATCAGGCAGCAACATTTGCCGTTCTGCAATATTTGCTGTTCTGCAGCCTCTGCTGGTGATACTCAGGCAAACAGGTTCTGGAGTGGACCTCCAGCAAACTCCAACAGACCTACAGCTGAGGGTCCTGACTGTTAGAAGGAAAACTAACAAACAGAAGGACATTCACACCAAAACCCCATATGTACGTCGCCATCGTCAGAGACCAAAGGTAGATAAAACCACAAAGATGGGAGAAACCAGAGCAGAAAAGCTGAAAATTCTAAAAATCAGAGTGCCTCTTCTCCTCCAAAGGAATGCAGCTCCTCGCCAGCAATGGAACAAAGATGGACAGAGAATAATGTTGACGAGTTGACAGAAGTAGGCTTCAGACGATCAGTAATCACAAACTTCTCTGAGCTAAAGGAGGATGTTTGAACCCATCACAAAGAAGCTAAAAACCTTGAAAAAGATTAGATGAATGGCTAACTAGAATAAACAGTGTAGAGAAGACCTTAAATGACCTGACGGAGCTGAAAACCATGGCACGAGAACTATGTAACGCATGTACAAGCCTCAGTAGCCGATTCGATCAAGTGGAAGAAAGGTATATTGATGTTCAGTGACTGAACATCAAATGAATGAAATGAAGTGAGAAGAGAAGTTTAGAGAAAAAAGAGTAAAAAGAAACAAACAAAGCCTCCAAGAAATACGGGACTATGTGAAAAGACCAAATCTACGTCTGATTGGTATACCTGAAAGTAACAGGGAGAATGGAACCAAGTTGGAAAACACTCTTCAGGATATTATCCAGGAGTACTTCCCCAACCTAGCAAGGCAGGCCAACATTTAAATTCAGAAAGTACAGAGAATGTCACAAAGATACTCCTCAAGAAGAGCAACTCTAAGACACATAATTGTCAGATTCACCAAAGTTGAAATGAAGGAAAAAACGTTAAGGGCAGCCAGAGAGAAAGGTCAGGTTACCCACAAAGGGAAGCCCATCAGACTAACAGTGGATCTCTTGGCAGAAACTCTAAAAGCCAGAAGAGAGTGGGGGCCAATATTCAACATTCTTAAAGAAAAGAATTTTCAACCCAGAATTTCATATCCAGCCAAACTAAGCTTCATAAGTGAAGGAGAAATAAAATCCTTTACAGACAAGCAAGTGCTGAGAGATTTTGTCACCACCAGGCCTGCCTTACAAGAGCTCCTGAAGGAAGCACTAAACATGGAAAGGAACAACCGGTACCAGCCACTGCAAAAACATGCCAAATTGTAAAGACCATCAATGCTAGGAAGAAACTGCATCAACTAACGAGCAAAATAACCAGCTAACATCATAATGACAGGACCAAATGCACACAAAACAATATTAATCTTAAATGTAAATGGGCTAAATGCTCCAATTAAAAGACACAGACTGGCAAATTGGATAACGAGTCAAGACCCATCAGTGTGCTGTATTCGGGAGACCCATTTCTCATGCAGAGATACACATAGGCTCAAAATAAAGGGATGGAGGAAGATCTACCAAGCAAGTGGAAAACAAGGAAAAGCAGGGGTTGCAATCCTAGTCTCTGATAAAACAGACTTTAAAACAACAAAGATCAAAAGAGACAAAGAAGGCCATTACATAATGGTAAAGGGATCAATTCAACAAGAAGAGCTACTATCCTAAATATATATGCACCCAATACAGGAGCACCCAGATTCATAAAGCAAGTCCTTAGAGACCTACAAGAAGACTTAGACTCCCACACAATAATAATGGGAGACTTTAACACCACACTGTCAACATTAGACAGATCGACGACACAGAAAGTTAACAAGGATATTCAGGACTTGAACTCAGCTCTGCACCAAGTGGACCTAATAGACATTTACAGAACTCTCCACCCCAAATCAACAGAATATACATTCTTCTCAGCACCACATCGCATTTATTTCAAAACTGACCACATAGTTGGAAGTGAAGCACTCCTCAGCAAATGTAAAAGAACAGAAATTATAACAAACTGTCTCTCAGACCACAGTGCAATCAAATTAGAACTCAGGATTAAGAAACTCACTCAAAACCACACAACTACATGGAAACTGAACAACCTGCTCCTGAATGACTACTGGGTACATAACGAAATGAAGGCAGAAAGAAAGATGCTCTTTGAAACCAATGAGAAGAAAGATACAATATACCAGAATCTCTGGGACACATTTAAAGCAGTGTGTAGGGGGAAATTTATAGCACCAAATGCCCACAAGAGAAAGCAGGACAGATCTAAAATTGCACCCTAACATCACAATTAAAAGAACTGGAGAAGCAAGAGCAAACACATTCAAAAGCTAACAGAAGGCAAGAAATAACTAAGATCAGAGCAGAACTGAAGGAGATAGAGACACAAAAAACTCTTCAAAAAATCAATGAATCCAGGAGCTGGTTTTTTGAAAAGATCCACAAAATTGATAGACCACTAGCAAGACTAATAAAGAAGAAAAGAGGGAAAAATCAAATAGATGCAATAAAAAATGATAAAGGGATATCACCACTGATCCAGAGAAATACAAACTACCATCAGAGAATACTATAAACACCTCTATGCAAATAAACTAGAAAATCTAGAAGAAATGGATAAATTCCTGGACACACACACCCACCCAAGACTCAACCAGGAAAAAGTTGAATCCCTGAACAGACCAATAACAGGCTCTGAAATTGAGGCAATAATTAATAGCCTACCAACTAAAAAAAGTCCAGGACCAGACGGATTCACAGCCGAGTCTACCAGAGGTGCAAAGAGGAGCTGGTACCATTCCTTCTAAACTATACCAATCAATAGAAAAAGAGGGAATCCTCCCTAACTCATTTCATGAGGCCAGTATCATCCTGATACCAAAGCTGGGCAGAGACAGAACAAAAAAAGAGAATTTTGGATCAATATCCCTGATGAATATCGATGCAAAAATCTTCAATAAAATACTGGCAAACTGAATCCAGCAGCACATCAAAAAGCTTATCCACCACCATCAAGTTGGCTTCATCCCTGGGATGCAAGGCTGGTCCAACATATGCAAATCAATAAATGTAATACAGCATATAAACAGAACCAAAGACAAAAACCACATGATTATCTCAATAGATGCAGAAAAGGCCTTCAACAAAATTCAACACCCCTTCATGCTAAAAACTCTCAATAAACTAGGTATTGATGAAACATATCTCAAAAAAAGAAGAGCTATTTATGACAAACTCACAGCCAATATCATACTGAATAGGCAAAAACTGGAAGCATTCCCTTTGAAAACTGGCAAAAGACAGGGATGTCCTCTCTCACCACTCCTATTCAACATAGTATTGGAAGTTCTGGCCAGGGCAATCAGGCAGGAGAAAGAAATAAAGGCTAATTAGGAAAAGAGGAAGTCAAATTGGCCCTCTTTGCAGATGACATGATTGTACACTTACAAAACCCCATCGTCTCAGCCCAAAATCTCCTTAAGCTGATAAACAACTTCAGCAAAGTCTCAGAATACAAAATCAATGTGCAAAAATCACAAGCATTCCTATACACCAATAAGAGACAAACAGAAAGCCAAATCATGAGTGAACTCTCATTTACAATTGCTTCAAAGAGAATAAAATATCTAGGAATCCAACTTACAAGGGATGTGAAGGACCTCTTCAAGGAGAACTACAAACCACTGCTCAATGAAATAAAAGAGGACATAAACACATGGAAGAACATTCCATGCTCATAGATAGGAATAATCAATATCGTGAAAATGGCCATACTGCCCAAGGTAATTTATAGATTCAATGCCATCCCCATCAAACTACCAATGACTTTCTTCACAGAATTGGAAAAAACTACTTTAAAGTTCATATGGAACCAAAAAAAGAGCCCACATTGCCAAGACAATCCTAAGCCAAAAGAGCAAAGCTGGAGGCATCATGCTACCTGACTTCAAACTATACTACAAGGCTGCAGTAACCAAAACAGCATGGTACTGGTACCAAAAGAGAGATATAGACCAATGGAGCAGAACAGAGCTCTCAGAAATAATACTACACATCTACAACCATGTGATCTTTGACAAACGTGACAAAAACAAGAAATGGGGAAAGGATTCTCTTTTTAATAAATGGTGCTGGGAAAACTGGTTAACCATATATAGAAAGGTGAAACTGGATCCCTTCCTTACACCTTATACAAAAAGTAGCTCAAAATGGATTAAATACTTAAATGTTAGACCTAAAACCATAAAAACCCTAGAAGAAATTCTAGGCAATACCATTCAGGACATAGGCAAGGGCAAGGACTTCATGACTAACACACCAAAAGCAATGGCAACTAAAGCCAAAATTGACAAATCAGATCAAATTAAACTAAAGAACTTCTGCATAGCAAAAGAAACTACCATCAGAGTGAACAGGCAACCTACAGAACGGGAGAAAATTTTTACAATATACCCATCTGACAAAGGGCTAATATCCAGAATCTACAAAGAACTTAAACAAATTTACAAGAAAAAATCAAACAACCCCATCAAAAAGTGGGCAAAGGACATGAACAGACACTTCTCAAAAGAAGACATTTATGCATCCAAAAGACACATGAAAAAATGCTCATCATCACTAGCCATCAGAGAAATGCAAATCAAAACCACAATGAGATACCATCTCACACCAGTTAGAATATCGATCATTAAAAAGTCAGGAAACAACAGGTGCTGGAGAGGATGTGGAGAAATAGGAACACTTTTACACTGTTGGTGGGTCTGTAAACTAGTTCAACCATTGTGGAAGACAGTGTGGCGATTCTTCAAGGATCTAGAACTGGAAATACCATTTGACCCAGCCATCCCATTACCGGGTATATAGCCAAGGGATTATAAATGATGCTGCTGTAGAGACACATGCACACATATGTTTATTGAGGCACTATTCACTATAGCAAAGACTTGGAACCAACCCAAATGTCCATCAATGATAGACTGGATTAAGCAAATGTGGCACATATACACCATGGAATACTATGTAGCCATAAAAAAGGATGAGTTCATGTCCTTTGTAGGGACATGGATGAAGCTGGAAACCATCATTCTCAGCAAACTATCACAAGAACAGAAAACCAAACACTGCATGTTCTCACTCACAGGTGGGAAATGAACAATGGGAACACTTGGACACAGGGTGGGGAACATCACACACCAGGCCCTGTCATTGGATGGGGGGAGGGGGGAGGGATAGCATTAGGAGATATACCTAATGTAAATGATGAGTTAATGGGTGCAGCATACCAACATGGCACATGCATACATATGTAACCAACCTGCACATTGTGCACATGTACCCTAAAACTTAAAGCATAATAAAAAAAATAAGAGCAAGGATATTGTGAGTAGACAGGGGTGAGGGGCTCTATAGCACATTTCATAGCAGACACTTGGCAAAATTCCTTATTAGGCATCTTTGTATTTGCCCTCAAAGTTCCTCCCCTATCAGTTGTCATATCTTGCCCCTTTATCTTTCCTCACACCTCTCTAAAATCCCCTTTAAAATAAAATAAAATTCTCTCTATAGTCCCAAGCGATCCTGCAATCAGCATCAGCTTGCGTATCTCACTCACGAAATGGCAGGCTGATTTCTAGAGACATGGTAACCATCTAGTGTTCCTCAAAGTCAACCCCATGCGGGATCTTAGCCTTCCTACCATGTGGCCTATTAAAGTCTTTTTTCCACAAAGATTGCTTTCTTTCTATGCAGGAATATAGCTGCCAGGAAAATGTGATTTCTCCATACTGTTTCAGAAACAAAAGGAATTGCCACATTGTCCCCCAACAGAAAGCCGGGCTGCTTCTCATGCTCAGTTTCAGATTACCCTCTTTCAGGCATGGACATCCCTGGGTTTTCCAAAGCTGGGTCGTGCCCTGTCTACAAAACACCCAGAACCTGACCTTACCGTAGCACTGATAATGAATCTTGACCTATCTTTATCTGTACCCCCACCTCATCCCAGGCTAGTAGCTCATTGCTCTGTGTGTGTTTCTTTCATATCTCCCATGCTTAATGAAAAACTTGAAACATAGAAGGCATTCAATAAATGGTTCTGAATAAATGAAATATATGTGGTGTAGTTGTATTTAGAGGGCAATTGGTAAGAATTTTATGCTCTAAAGAGCTGTTAATCATTGGAATATGTGATTGAGGGAGGTAATGCCTTTTCCATCTTGGATGGTTTAAAAATTGATAATAATGGCAACATATATTTTAATACAGTTTCAGTTTTCAAAGTATTTTCATATAAAATATTTTATTTAATTCTCTTCCCAACCCCGTGGGATTTCCAGATGGTAACACTGAGTTTGTAAACACTTCTGGCTGCTAGATGGTAGAGGTGGGACGGATGTTTTATCTTTTGAATATAAGTTGGTGTATCCTTTTAGGGTAATATATTTTAAAAGCCTTAAGAATGTAGATACACTTTGAATCACAAAATAGGCTTCTAGAAATTTATCCCAAATGAACAGAAACAAAAACAATTCTGTACAAAGAGAACCCTACCCTCCTACTTCTAGAATCC
Organism: Pongo abelii; assembly: GCF_028885655.2. Lineage (NCBI taxonomy): Eukaryota > Metazoa > Chordata > Mammalia > Primates > Hominidae > Pongo > Pongo abelii. The sequence goes on from NC_071989.2 coordinate 35,329,023, forward strand.
AATATTCTGTTTTCATTTTGTTATTTATAAAAACAGAATCATGGGGAAGAGATCTAAATATCAAATCATAAGGGATTGTTTACCTAGATCATGTTACAGTCATATAATGAAATATTATTTAATCTTTAAAGTAATGTGATGAACCAATGATATAGAAACATGGAAAAAGTAAAAAAGAAATTGAATACAGAAAGTAGATGTGTTTGATCCCAATCTAATATACATATCTCTATATGTGCACAGAAGACTGGAAATATATATTGGGAGTGGTTGTTTCTCGGAGGATGATTCTAAAACAAAATGTGATTACTTTTGTAACAAAATAAAAAGCTATTACTACCGTAATCGAGGAGGAAAATCCCAATAAAAATTTTTAACACCACGAAAACAACTCCCAAATGAAAACCTGGCATTTGGTGGTGCAAATACATGGAAAAGCTCCTCCCTAGGTTAGAAGATAGAAATTACTTGTATGTTTGTGGCAAAATTTTCAGCAGTTGCTGACAGCTGACCTCCCTGTGCTAATCAGTGTAATGGCTGAGCCTGTGCCCTGCTTCTTAGCCTGTGTTGAATGATTTAAAACGCTTTTGATATCATGGCCTGCTCACTTGTTTTCCCCTACTTCTCTGAATTCCATCACTGTCTCTGTCTTAGGATTATTTGAAATACCTAAGGCTGGCCATTATTTTTCGTTAAACTTCTGACAAGTGGGTAAAAGGTAATTTCATGGAAAACCTCATTTTTCAGAGCCTCAAAGAAGGGCTAGGTCATCTTATTAAAAAGGCATTTAATAAAATCAGTAGGGCGCTCTCTGAGAAGCTGTGTGCTTGTTTTACTCTGGCCCCTAGGCTTCTGCTAGTCTTTGTCATGCAAAGCAAGAGGAACAGGAAGTTGAAAGAGTGGTAAACAGGGAAAGAGGGTAGAGAAAAAGGAGAAAGAGGAGGATGTGGAAGTTCAAAGGCAGGTGGGCTAGGGGAGGGAAAGCACTGGGCTTAAGGTGAAAACTCCACTTCTTTGCCTATTGCCAGGAGTTTGAGCATCCCTACCACCTCCTGACATTACTACCAGTCCCAAAGTCCCTCTCTCCCTCATCACTTTGGTCCATCTTGTACAAATACAGCCTGTGTCTACCTGATTTAGTCATCTCTCATGGACAATATGGTCTTTCAGACTTGCTTCATTCAAAACATCTGGGCTATTTATCTAGCAAGATAATTGCTTGTCTCTCTTACTGGCTTATATTCATTCTTTTTTTCCCCATTTTATTCAGCTTCCCTCAGGAGCCATTCTTTGCAGAAAAGCCATCTGTCCAACCAGAGTATTAATAGTCAGCGCCCTTAGCTAGGCCGGTCTGGGAGTGGGGCAATTCATACTCCCAGAGCAACTTGTGGAGAAGACGGAGAGAAACCATGATCCAGCTCTTTACAATGCATTTTGAGAAAATGTAGAATTGACCTATGTAGTGGCTGGAACATCCATCCATCCATCGATCCACCCACCCATCCATCCATCCATCAACCTACCCACCCATCTTTCCATCAATCCATCAACCCACCCACCTATTTATCCACCCACCCATTTATCCATCCATCCATCCATCCAGCCATCCATCCATCCATCCATCCATCCCTCCATCCACCCACCCATCTATCCATCCATCCATCCATTAACCTACCCACCCATCTTTTCATCCATCCATCAACCCACTCACCCATTTATCCATCCATCCATTCATCCATCCATCCATCCATCCATCCATCCACCCATCTATGCATCCATCCATCCATTAACCTACCTACCCATCTTTCCATCCATCTATCAAACCACCCACCCATTTATCGATCCATCCATCCATCCATCCATCCATCCATCCATCCATCCATCCACCCACCCACCCATCTATCCATCCATCCATCCATCCATCCATCCATCCATCCATCCACCCACCCACTCATCTATCCATCCATCCATCCATCCATCCATTCATCCATCCAACCACCCACCTATCTATCCACCCATCCATTTATCTATCCATCCATCCATCCACCCATCCATCCATCCATCCATCCATTCATCAATCTACCCACCCATCTGTTAATCCTTCAACAGATATCAACTGAGCATCTGTGATGCAGGGGTAGGGTCCTAAGAATACAATGTTGTGCTGAAACAAACCTCCTAGTACTTCCAGTATCCTGAAAAGAGGAGCTAATAAAACACTTCAGTGTAAATGATGCAAGTGCTAAGGAGGAGCCCTGCAGGTACCATGAGAACCAATAGCGCGCAGATTTGACCTGGCCTAGGAGGCCAGGAGGGGTTGCCTGGGGAGGCTGCTTTGGGAGAAGGAGTAGAAAGCCCCTCTTCTTTCTCTGTCATAGCCCTGACTATAGCTGAGTCTGGCAGACACTGCTGGTTGCTTCTCCAACACCCACTTCTCCCTTCATTTTTGTTAGGTATCCAGTTTTGTTAGGTATCAGGCATCTAGCCCCAGGGGATGAGGAGGTATCATCTAAGCTAACCATGGTGATCTCACTTGCCTTTTGCCTGTGATTGGTTTAGGAATGTTCTTGACATCAAGGCCTAGCAGAAATCTTCAAGGGCTCGGTTGTCAGCTTGGAGTTGAATGTGAACTGACTTTGCAGCATGATCCATGAGCAGGCACACACTTTGGAGCTGACACATTTAGGGACTTGGACAGGTACCAAGTAACCTCATCACTTGAGAGAGACAGAATAGGTGGTTGGTTTCTAGAGCTGGTCCTGTCATTCATCAGCCACATTGAATTTGTCATATCTTTTCCTCTTTCTGAGCATGAGTATCTTTTAATGTAAAGTGTCGAGAGGGTCACATGTGCCCGGCTTTCCTCAGTCAACTGTTGTGAGGATGAAATAAATGATATTTTTGTGCAAGTGTGCCACATGGCTGCAAAGTGCTATCGAAGTGTGAACCACTGTCATTGGCAAGGCTTGATAAATGCTCCACCATCATCAGTTGGGGTTACAATTGCTCCTTGGAACCCTCCAGGCTCCTCAGATTTTTCTGAGTGGAGGCCTAATTTCAGATGGAGAAGATGCTCCTCTTCCTTGAAATGTCTTTTGACTTGGAAACTCATTGCTCTAAGTGGGCTCCGGGAGACTGCCTGACTCTTTGTGTCACCAGGGTGGAGATTTCCCTTTGTCTAGGAGCCCAGTGGCTCCCGTATGTGAGTGAAACTCTGAGTCCCTCTTGCCTCAGGATTCAGGATGGGGTCTTTTGCTTCATCAGAAGCCCACAGAACTCAGAGGCCATCCAATGGAGGAAATGGGCTACAAAGCTGACCCCAGTGGCTCCTCTCTTTCCATTTGTTAACATAAAGAGTTTGGATGGGGCAGATGCATGTTTGCTCAGGGCTGGGTCTGAGCTTTGGCTCCCTTCCCTTTTAGAATTTGGTTACTTCTACTCTTCTATATCCCTGCCCACAAACCTGGTGATGTTGGGCTGCACCTCTTTTCCAGAACTCTTTGCTGGAAGTAAGAGCCTCAGTCTCGAGACATGCTGTTCAGTAGAACTTTCTATCATGATAGAAATGTCCAATGGATTTCCTTTGTCCAGTGGTGGTTGCCACAAGCCACATGAGGCTGGCAAACATTTGAAATGTACTCAATGTGACTGAGGCATGGAATTTTTAATATTATTCAATTCAATTTATTCATATTTAAATTGCTACAAGTAGCTAGTGGCTTGTGTATCAGACAGTACAGGTCTAGAGCTCAATATCCCAATCATTTCAGTCTCTCCATTACAATTAAAATTAATTTGTCCTGTGTCCCAATCCCAAGGCTCTCTTCTTAGAGAAGCACCAGCAAGACAATCTCATAAACAAATTGCTATCCATAAATTAAGGCCTTTCTCCCTTAGGTACACTTGTAGGTTTTGAGTAACGCCACAATTTAGTCAAAGCAGAGGCTCAAATGATAGGAATTTGAGAAACTCTAACAGGTAAGTGGTGGGGGAAAAGATTATAAGTACAGAGCTTTAAATGAACTTTAAAGCACACCCTATGGGTGGACACATCCTCCCGAGGACCCTGGGCTGCTTCTAAGCTCCTCCTGGCTTCTTGCAGTCTGGAGACAGTTAAGGGCAGAAGTGTGCGGATGGGAGCCTGGGAAAGGGCTGGAGGTGGGAGGGTTGGAATGGGCAGAGCCTGAAGGATGCCAGGGCTCTTGCAAAAGAACCTGGCATGCCATGCAGAGAGACAGTTTGTTCCACCCTGGGTGGGTATGGGGCAGAAGGGAGTGATTGTTAGGGAGTGATGATTACCACTGGGACAGGACTGGAAAGTTAACAATTAAGTTAGAGAGACCAGACATATTAAAGGCTGCAAAATGGACTGCGGCACTTTGGGTCGAGTCTTGGACAGGAATTGCAATTTTAGTCCTAATTTTTAATCCCCTCTTTTAAGAAGGTTTCCCCTCTTCGAATTCTTCTATGAATATTGCTTCCTGGATGTTCTTTTCACCCTGAAACTGAGCTGTGTTTCTGTTTCTCTTGGATGACCATATAACTGCTTTCAAGTTCCTGCCTGTGATTTCTCAGATATCCACTGGAATCAGAAGTATCCTTGTAATCCAAACACCAGATTGGGAAAGGGTGGAGGATGATGGAGGCTGGGTGCAGGGGTCAGGGGAGATCAATCAGAGGAATAAAAGGTCCTCAAGGTGCACTTAAAGATGAATAGGAAGTGTGTGTACAAACCCTAGGGCTTTGGAATTTCCTTTTAGGGCCTCGGTTTGCCAATTGGTATCACAGATAAATCTGCTACCACCACCTTATCTACTCTATACTATTTGGTTAATTTTTTTTAAAGAAGGATTTCTGGTTAAGCCACTCTTTAGAATGGTGACCCGTTTGCTGTAAAAAGTTAAAATTATATAAAGTAAAGTGGAGAATATGTATCAAATCTTTTGAGCTATAATGTTGTCTATGAATATATGTCTATGAATAATGAATACACACACAAATACAAAGTAGCGGCCAAATTTTCCGGGAGTTTTGCAACACAGCTCTGACTACTGGGTGCTTTCTGACCTCTTCAAACTCTTAAAGGAAAGGTCCACTCAGTATTCAGCATTGCCCTGTTCTCCTTCATTTGCCTTTCCTCCCAGTAAATAGCATGAGGCATTTGGCATCAAGGGGTAGAAGCCAAGACTGGAGAAGTCTGAATGGGTTGATTCACCACTTCCAATGTTACCAGATGCTCCCGGGCAGGGCTATTATGCTGTGGGGTGCTCTTGTGCCCAGAGCGTTTTGATGACTGATGACACTTCTTCTGCAAGTATTTGCTAATGTTATTCTGAACACTATAAATTTCAGTCGATTTCCATGAAAAACAAAAGCTCCTGCTGGGCTGAGGCAACTTAAAGCAGTGGTTTTGGTAGGTCAATTTTGTCCCCACCTGGAGGACATTTGGCAAAGCCTGGAAACATTATTTTATTGTTACTTCTGTTGGGGGGAGTTTTGTTCTCCTTGGAACTGTCTGGAGATGTCATTGGTTGTTAGAGCTGGGGTGGGGTGGTGTCCTTCTGGTATTTAGTGGGAGACACCAGGAATGCTGCTGAGCATCAAATGATGCACAGAGGAGCCCCACAACCCAAAACGGTCTGACCCAGAATGTCTACAGTGTTGTTGGAGAAACCCTGGTCCAGAGGGCAAGTTCAGGCTCAGTTCTTGACACCAAAGCGGCATGATGGCTCTCAAGGGGCTATCATGTTTCAATGTGGGAAGACTAGTAAGTTCCCTTAGATGGCCCCAAGAAGCCCCAGGAAAATTTTGCCTAGGATTTTCTTCAACCAATAACTTCATCGTTTTCCTATCCTCCTGGCTCCTTAACTTCTTCTGAATGAGAGAGTACAGCCTCAAAGTCGTACATGTCGAGCTCATCTCAGTGGGTCCAGATCCCATCTGACTGTAGTGTAGACAGAGGCAAGTAGGGGGGCTTGGTTTCTCCATCTGTAAAATGGAGTTGTAATACTTCATGATCTATTTGCTAAGCAGTCCTGGCAGCCTAGGGTTTCCTTGCCACTGGTAGATGAGGGGAGACCCAGAGCCTGTCACACATGAGTCCTGCCATGAGGGCTGGGAGGAAGGAGACACAGCAGTAACATTACGGGGCCCAGAAAGCTGTGGCGAGAATTTATGTAAAGTTGCTTAAGAAAATAAAAGCAAGCACAATATTTCTCTCTCTGATTATAAAAGTAACATAGTCATTGTCGATAATCTCTCAATTACAGAAAACTACAAGGAGAAAATAAAAATATCTCATGATTGCACCACTAGGAGATACCAGCTATTAAAAGCTTTGGTATTTTCTTTGAGAAAATCAGAAAAGGATGAACATCATGTTTTCTGAGCTGGACAGGCTGGGGAGATTGAAATAGCCTTTGAAGACAGCAGAATGTGCCAGTGTAGATATTGACTGGTTTGAGATGATATTCTGTAAACCAAGATAGTTGAGCCCCTGCCCTGGATGAAACGGACAGTGGGGCAGATGGGTGGTGTGACCAAGGGGCACGAGAACAAGTCCCCCTTACCTTCAGGGTTCATGTGGAAAGCATCCTCAGTATTCGCCTCCATGAAAAGGAGAGTTCTTTAGCTGAAAGAGGAAATTATTCATTTTAGCTCCAAGATGACAAAACGAGAGATTCCATTTCTGGCTCACTCTGCAGTATGTAGCATGGCTGAATATTGGCACCTCAGTGATAGGCATGAGACAGCTCTAGTGTTCTGGAATTAGTTTTTTGGCAGCTTTATTTTGAAGTAATTTTAATCTTACAGAAAAGTTATAAAATAGTAAAAAAAAAAATCTCATATACCCTCGACTCACATATCTCAATTGTTACTATTTTACCACATCTGATTTATAATCTTTCTTCTCTGTATATAAAAGTTACTTCCTAATTATTTGTGAACTAGTCACAGTCATGATGCATGTTTACCCCTAAATATTTCAGGGTGTTTTCCTAAGAACAAGGACAATTCTCCTACATGGATGTAGTACAATAATTAACATCGGAAAATTAACATCGATACAGTATTATTACCTAATCTATAGAGCTTACTCAAATTTTGCCAGTTATCCTAGTTAGGATTAGATTTCATAAAATTTGGTCCTGGAGACCTTAATGAAATTTATTAACAAATTCTGACATAGTTATAGATGAACTGGAATTCTGGGTTTTGTATAAGAACTTTCAGACTCTGGGGACTGACTGGCCTGGGTCTGGGAGGCGTGAAGGGACAACTGTTAGAGGTATGGATCTTTTTTTTTTTTTTTTTTGACAGGGACTTACTGTGTCTCCCAGGCTGGAGTGCAGTGGTGCAATCACAGCTCACTGCAACCTCAACCTCCTCAGGCTCAGGTGATTCTCCCATTTCACCCACCCCCTGCCCCAAGTAGCTGGGACTACAGGCACATGTCATTACACCTGGCCAATTTTTTGTATTTTTAGTAGAGATGGGGTTTTGCCATGTTGGCCAGGCTGGTCTCAAACTCCTGGCCTCAAGTGATCTTCCTGCCTTGGACTCCCAAAGTGCTGGGATTATAGGTGTGAGCCACCATGCCCAGCCTACAGCTACTTTTTAAAATGGGCTTCAATATATATGAACAGCAATTCACAATTGAATGCCCAATTTTGTCTTGCCCATTCCAAGCAAAGGCAAATAATCTAACCAGAGTAGCAGACCAAATAATGCTTTTTCTAAGTCTTCAAAATCCAGAATCTTCAGGATTATTCCTTGAGGAAGCCAGTGCTGAATATTCTCCATGCTGACTCAATGGACACAGGAGGAGGTGACTGGCAGGAAGCTGTGGTTGGCCACTAGCAGCCTCATGCCATTGACAACCTCTCTCTCTCTCTCTCACACACACACACACACACACACACCACTTTCTCAACATTGCTGCTGTTGGCATGCTCAATCAAGAGCCTGGAAGTCTTTACAATCAAAGGCTACCATGTGACAAGGGCCATCTGAGCATAAGAGCCAGCCCCGAGGCATTTGATAATAAGGGGCCTGTTGGATCCAGAGCCTGTGACACAGATGTCTGGGGCATGTTTCTTAGGAGCCACTCATTTTTCTCCATAGGGTGCAGTGACACCAAATTTTCTGTTTAAAAAAATTTTAGATTCTAAGAATTATTTTAGAACTTAAAGTTCTCTCTTTGATTAGAGTTGTCCTGTTCTGTTCAGAGCAAATCCTGTTCCATTCTGTCATCTCCCAAATAACATCCAGACTGTTTTTACACTCTTGACAGAAACCCTGAGGGGTCAGCGAGGGAGTGGGGAACCAGGACAAGGGCTGTGCTGGGGGTGGGACATCTGGAACAGCAGACAGCAGCAGTGAGGGCTTCGGGGCAGGTGGGCATAAAGGGATGGCTTCTGCAGTTCAACACTTATTGAATGACGGGCCCTGGGCCCACTTGGTCCATTCATCTATTAATCATTCAGCATTTATGAAATGCTTGGCTGACCACTTAGCCCTTGTCATCCTCTGCCCGGGCTCCCATGTCTATTCTTTACCTGCTCTGTGCCCTGTGAGTCTGACTCCTGTGCCCTCCAGCTTCAAGTAGGGTTCTACCCAAAGTGGGTAGAGCATGGAGATGGGCATGTCAGGGTATCGATTTCCCTCCCTCCCTGCCTGCCTCAGAGAGTAGTGCTAGCTGTGGTTGTGTATCTTTTACCACAAGACCAGTTAAGCAGTCATGACTCCAGCTATCACTGGGCCTTGGCAAAATTCTTCCCTCTCCACTCTTCTTTATGCAGATAGGGGGGTGACAAATTCCCTTGTTCTAACCCTACCCCTGGGCATGTAAAGAGTCTCTTTACATTATCTTCAAAATCCTAGCTGTGCATGCCATCCTTTTTCTGTCTGACCCTAAGATGGCCCTTGAATATGTGCTAAATTGTGCCTAACTGCTCTGGACAAGCAAGAAAGGTGTAAAATTTTGTATATACTTCCTAACATGAGGATATACCATTATGGGGTGGGGAGACATAATTTAATAGATGCTCCTGGGAGAAATAACTCACAGATTTCATCTTTTATGTACTTGAGTATTGTGTGTCAGTCAAAGACCAACCTGATCTCTGGTCACATTATTTGAAGTATGGCATCCAGAACAGGAGAGGTGATAGTACTACTTAGTTCTGTGAATTCTACATTAGCTCCCACTTGGAGTACTGTACTCATTTCCCTGCTCCTCACTTTAGGAAAAAGCATGTTGTTTATCTTCAAGTTCTGTCACATAAAGCAGAAGCTGAGAGTTTTTCTTCAAGAGCCAAATAGTAAATATTTTCAGCTTTGTAGGCTGAAATGTTCCAAGTACTCTGTTACTGTAGTACAAAAGCAGCCATAGACAACATGTACATGAATAAGCTTGGCTGTGTTCCAATAAAACTTTATTTATATAAATAAATGGGCTAGATCTGGCCTGCAGGCATTACTTTGCTGACTTCTGATAGAAGAGTGCAAAATGAATTTATTCTAGAGGTGCCCAGAAGGCAGAAGTTTGATCAATGTGTAAAAATCATGGAGTGGTAGATTTGTGCTAATTTTAAGATCATTCTAGTGGTGATTACTGTTCCCAAAGAGAATCATCTGTTTCATAAGTCAGTGAATTTCTTGGCATTATAGGGGTTCAAAGCAAAGGCTGAGTGTTTTAGAAGAATTTTCTGCAGAGCATGCAGAGTAAATTGGATGATGTGGGAGGTAACACTGCCTCACATTTCTGTATCTTCAGCATGGTACAGTGTACACATAGTTAAGTCTTCTCAGTTCTATGTTCCTAGAGGGAAGGGGTTGTGTCATATCCATCCTTGCATCCCACCCCCTCCTGAAAGCCTAATATAGTGCTTTAAATATGGTGGGTGTGACCAATACTTTTTTTGTCAACCTGACTCTTTAAATCAAATCTTCCTGACAGACTAATTGTACTAATTTGTCTTTAGTACAATCATCACTACCAGCCATATTAAATAATTCAATTACCTCTGATAAGCTTCAACATTTGAGGACTTTCACCGAAAATAATAGACAACATTCACTAAGTTCTTAAAATATGCCAGCTGTCATGCTAAGAACCTTGCAGGCATTATCTATGAGGTAGAAATCTATGAGATAGGCACTATTACTACCCCTATTTTATTGATGAAGAAACTGAAATTCAGAGAAGACTCATAACTAAGAAGTTGCATATCCAAAACTTGAACTGAGATCTCTTTGATGCCAAAGGCTGTGCTCCAACCACAATTCCATTCTGCTTCTGAGTCATTCATTTATTCTTTCATTCACTGAGTATTCAACAAATACCAATTGGTTGCCTACTATTTGCCAAGTAGTATTTTAGGTGCTGATGATAGAGCTGTGGATATAAACAGGTCAAGTCCATGCTCTGAAGAAACTTACATTCTGGGTGGAATAAAGTAGGGGTTGATACACAATTAACAAGTGAGAAAATAATACATGGTAATTCATCACAAGACATGAGGAGATTAAAAAGACAATAAATATTTCTTGTCCACACTAGAATCACATATATAATCCTAATTGATGAATTTAGCAAGACATGGAGATTAAAAAGATAATAAATATTTCTTGTCCACACCAGAACCACAGGTATAATCCTAATTGATGAATTTACTGAAGTTCTTTCTTGTTTTTTTCTTTCTTCAACTTTTAAGTCCTGGGGTACATGCTCAGGGTGTGCAGGTTTGTTACATAGGTAAACATGTGCCATGGTGGTTTGCTGCACAGATCAACCCATCACCCAGGTATTAAGCCCAACATCCATTAGCTATTCTTCCCGATGCTCTCCTCCCCACGCCCTGATAGGCCCCAGTGTGTGTTGTTCCCCCAACCTGCTGCCCCATGTGTCCATGTGTTCTCATCGTTCAGCTCTCACTTATAAGTGAGAACATGCGGTGTTTGGTTTTCTGTTCCTGAGCTCTTTCTTGTTTACTGACATTAGCCCAAGGTTAGTCTTTTGTCCTGACAAATTGTCAGATAAACTGACATTAGGCCAATGTTAGTCTTTAGTCCTGACAAATTGTCAGATAAACTCAGATTCAGAGAGAAATCTTCAAGATTTCTGGCAATTGATAGAGATTACATATGGCAATTTATAGACATGCATGTGGAGCTCTTGAATGAAAAGGAAGTTTATCCAATAAAGCACTTGGGAATCACTTTTTTGGGCAGGCTGAACTTGAGCAGAAGCAAGCACATCCACTTGAGTCAAAGGCATGGGCCTTGTTTAGGAGTAGAGGTACCAGGGTGGCTGAGAGTGGAGGAACCAAAGGGGAATTACAAAATCTTGATTGAGATTGAGATGGAGACAGAGGGAGCAAGATAAATAGGGTAAAGTCAAGTCAACTGTCAGGTCCAATTGGCAAGTGCTGACTGGGAATGGGAGACAGTGCCCAAAGGTCAGGGGTGGAGTAAACACAAGCCCAGATGAGGAAGTGAAACAATCCAATATTTTGTTTGTGTCTTGATGGGTGCCAACTACAAAGGGTGGGTGTGGGTGGCCTAGTTACAGGTGAAGGATAGGAATTGACAAATAGTAGTAATCCTTTTGCAATTCCAGAATTCCTTTCGTTAGTGGATTGTAAAGTGATTTTCAGATTAGAGAGTCCTGACAGCATCAGCATAATCTTACTTTTAAAAATGGCTAAAAAACAGAAAGACAGCAATTAGTTAACATTTATTGGCTGCCAGACATTGTTTCTAAGCACTTTAATGCTTTATTTCATTTAATCTTCATAAGTACACTTTGAGAACCAAGCTTCTTAATAGGGAGCTAATTAAAGAGGTGACATTTGGAGGGAACTTGTATAATGTCATCACTGAAACTGAGTCCTAGTCATTCATATATTGATTTGTTCACTCACATATTTATTCAGCCTATAATAATTGGGCACCTAATACATGTTGGGTGCTATTCTAGGGCCTTTGCCTGGATAATGTTATTGATTTCATTGTTTAACAGAAAGACAGTGGAGGGAGCAAGGGATTTTGAGTCAGAAAATCTAAGTTCTGTTTCTAACTCTAACTGGTCCTGTGGTCCTTGGAAAAGTCAGGCTCCTTCTCTCTTTAATGTGTTCTGATGTAAAACAAGGAGCTAAGACGTCTTTTAGAATTTACTGTTAAAGTATTCAGTAGCTTTATTGTACATTGACACTTACAATAAATACTCACTTACAGTCTGTCATTCTACCCTCCCACCGCCATCAGGGAAATCATAGTATTTATGAGGCTTTACACGTGGAAACTTGTCAGGGATTGGACCAAGTTCCTCTGCTCTTTTCACTGAATTCCTCTGCCTTCCATGTAGGAATTTGTGTTTAATTTCTAAAAGAATTATAACAGAGCTGGGGGAAGATGTCAGAGGAAAAGGGAAAGATATAGATGATATAGAAGACAAGGAGAAGTGAAGACTGGGAAGGACAATGTACTAGCTCTCAGGAGCTTTGTGCCTTGTCTCTGAAATCATTCAGGGCTGCTATAATCATCAAAAAAATGTATCCAAAGGCACAAGAAGAGAGACCTTACAACTGGTGGAAATCACATTAAGGCAAATTTGGGTTCAGTAAAATGGTAGAGGAGTTCCTCACTGGACATTCCAATTGCCCATGACTGGGCAGAGCTAAAACAAATGGGTCATGTTACAAGGCAAAGTAGCTTTTTAATTTTAAGGCCCACCAGTCAATAGATTGCTATGGCCAAGGATGAAATGGGCCACTCTGGTAGGAAGTGAGCTCCTCCTCATGGTGCATGCCTATGCCGAGACAACGTAAAATCCTGGAGGGGTTAGCAACTTGGATCAGGGCTACAAGACCAGGAAAGAGACTTTCAACTCCGAAATGCTATGACTGTAGGAGGCAGGAGGCTTACAATTTTATCTGTAGTCTATAACCCCTAGTCCAGAGTTTAGATATCCTTACAGTAATCTACTGGGGAATATTGAAGTCCCTTTTGCAGGCACTGACATCGAGGCCAAATTTCTTAATTTATTTATTTTATACAAGAAGTTCCTTGTATGAATTTTTGACAGAATACTCACCCTAACTCCTATTTTTGGCATTTCTGACCTCTCGTTCTTGACAAATAACCATGATGGGGGACTTCTCTGGGAGCCAGAATTGAAGTCAGAGTTGGACCAACACCCTGAAATTCTAGGCCCACCAGTCAGTAGATTAACAGGGTTACCTTTGAATTTGTCCAGTGCCCTTATTTTCCAAAATGTTTTTCATCTGCTATCTTTATCAGAAGTGTATCAGTCAATTGGTGTTCTCTGAGGGTAATAACTTTAATAAGAGAAGGTGTATGGAAGTGCTTTGTAACAGTGAAACACTCTGAAAAGTTAGAAGTTTTATTATTGTTATAACCTGCCAAGGCCACAGTACTGGTTATTAGCAGATCCATATCTAGAGTGGGTTACTTAGAATTCTTTTGGAGGTAAATAAATAACACTACTGATAATTTAAAAAGAAGCAAAGTCCAAGTCTCCTTGATTGACCAGCAAGCAATAGTAAAGTTTAGAGCGGGATTTTACAAGTATGAGAGGACCAAATCAGGATCACTTAAACACAGGCGGTTGTTCCAGTCCAGTGAGTAACTTTGGCCTGAATGTGAGTCTGTAGAAATTGGCCAACGATCATCTTGATTGGGACAATGATGGGTTGGACATGGGGATGAGGTGGCCACCAGCAGTAGACCTGAACGAAATGACTTTCTGCTTAGTTTAGTTCAGAGGTCATGAGTGTAAATCCATCTTTCCCTGATGGTGAGGGGCATTTACAAGCTAGGGCTACACTAATAATTTAAAGTGGACTGGGCACTAGTGATTAAAAAATACCTCCAAGTGATGAAAAGACACTGTTTAGACTTCTAAAGGAAATGGTTTAAAAAATAATCCCCAATTGATTGCAACATTAAGAACATTCTCAAAATGTTACCTTTGTCCTGATCTCTTAATCCCCATAAGAGGTTTTCTGTAAAGGTTCTTTAAGCATTTGAAGCCACTAATACCATGAGTGGAAAAAGAACACACTCTTTTAATTAAAGTGGAAAATTGCTATGTTCATGTTAATTTCAATTGAGAACATCTAAAAGTATAAGAGAATACATATTTCCTGGTCTTAGTATCCAGGGCTTAGGATTATTTAAGATCAGAAGCCAAAATTGTTCCTATTTTACACTGCATAATCAGGAAGACTGTTGAGAGGGGAATGTTAGCAGGAGATGGGTTTTAGTTTTCCAATTATGTCAGCCTGGTTGGGGAAAATCTAAATGCCATTTGTCCTTGACCTTTGAAATGTTTTCTCCCTCACTCTTGGGCAACACAGCAAATGACCCTTACGAAGCAGCAAATTAGTAGCATGTGTCAAGGCTGACACTTCTGTTTTTCAATCTGGTTGTCTGTTTTGCTATCCAAAGCTGCCTTCTTCAGGGGTAGCTGTACTTGGCAGAATGATAAACTGTGCTTCTGTTTACTCATTTTTCCCAAGGCTAATTTAAAAGTGCTGTGGGTAGGTAAGTGATGTTGATAATGGGAACATCTTAAGCTATTAAGTTGAGAACTGAAATATTAGCATGAGCAAATAGACTCATTCTCTAGTTGATGGAAATGAGTCCATGTGCTGTTTTTTAGCCCGAGAGTGCCATGTGTAGTTTCTTTTGGTCTCCATAAGCCAGGGGATCTGGCTCCCCAGAGCTGGGAAGATTATAGCATTGAGCAAGTAATGTGCTTTGAGATTCTTTAAGGCCCAAATTTGTTCCAATTGCTTCATCCCAGGTTCTCACTTTTATTTCCTCTCGTCGGTTTTGGTGACATTATTTTCCAAAGTAGTCCAATTGCATCAATCATTCATTTTAATTTTAAAAAACTGGAGGATTTTTTTTTCTTTGTATTACTGTGTGTGAATATTGGCCCACCCGATTCATTACATATAGGCAGCATGGTTCACTGGATGTGCATAGGATTCTGAATCAGACCAAAAGGGATATAAATATGACTTGTGCCACTATCTAGTCTTGTGACCTTGAGCAAGGCACGTAAGTTCCTTGAGTCTTATTTCTTCACCTGTAAAGTGGAAATATCTATTGCTACGTTTTGCTACTTTTTTGGATCATTGTGAATGTACACAGTGTCTAGGAAATAGCAAGTAATTAATATACGCTAATGATTATTAACAGCTAACATTGACTGCACATCTGGTACGTGCCAGGAATTATGGGAATTCTCAAAACATCTCTAGGAAATAAGAACCATTATTATCTTCACTTGCTGATGAGAAAGAGATGGGCTAAATACTGGCTCAATGTCCCAAAGATAGGAGATGGCCATGCCAGGATTGTAGAGCCTTCAGTTGGCCTCTACTCCTCATGTTAAGAAGAATGGCTGTGCAGGGTTTTGCCACATGGAGTAAGAACTGCCTGAATATGTATCCCAGGGAGGATTCTAAGACCTGCAGAACTGCTTGCTCCCAATCCCTCCTCTTTTCCATGCCTTCTCATTCATACTTAAGCCAGAAGCTGTGAAGGGCAAATCTGATGCCAACAGACAGGACCACGTGGCAAGTAGAACCCTGGAAGACCTGCTGTAGCTTGGCTTCACACTCAGCTGTGAACTTGTCAGCTGAACACACAACTGCAGGTGCAGTGTTCTGTGTGCATGCCATTAAGAAAACTCCAGTCATTCAAATGTTATTTTATTAGAAGGGAGGAATGGAGTCTTAAATACAGACCCACTCTATTAAGATAGTTGAAAAACACAGATGTAAATATCATGACATTATTGTGCTATCACCATTACATCATCCTGCAAACCCCCACTCTCCACAAACTTAAATAGAAGTCATTTTTATTATCAATACTAAATACGCTTAAATCTAAGATATTAAGATCAGAAACTGTTGTAGTAACTCATGTACAGCTAAAAAGGTGTACAATTCAGATTAAAGAGATCATGGCACTTTGCTCTTTAGTTAAAATACTAGCGTGTTGTCCATCAACTGATGAATGGATATACAAATGTGCTATAACCCTACAGTGGAATTTTATTCAGCCATAGAAAAAAAGGAAGCACTGATACATGCTACAGCATGAATAAACCTCAGAAAACAATATCGTAAGTGAAAGAAGCCAGGCAAAAAAGACCCCAGATAGCATGATTCCATTTATGTGAAATGTCTAGAAAGCTAATCTATGGAAACAGAAGGTCGATGAGTGGTTGCCAGGGGCTGGGGGTCAGGGAGAAAAAGGAGTGGAGAGTTATTGATGTCATGTACTTCTTGGGGTGATGAAATGTTCTAAAATTAGATTATAGTGATGGTTGCACAACTGTAAATACAGATGGTCTCCAACTCACTATAGTTCCATGATTCCTTGACTTTATGAGGGTGCAAAAGAGATAGGCATTCAACCTGCTTCTTGATGAGGTTAGGTCCAGATAAACTATAAGTTGAAAATATCATAAGTTGAAAACATCCTTTTGGCTTAAACAATATTTTTAACTTTCAACTTGCAATGAGTTTGTTGGGATCTAACCCCACTGTAAGTTGAGGAGCATCTGTATACTAAAATCCATTGAATCATATACAGTTGTCCCTCAGTATTCATGGGGGATTGGTTCCACATACAAATTGGTTATATGCAAATACTATAGCATCTTCTATCAAGGACTTGTGCATCTATGGATCTAATGAATACTACAATACCAGATCCACAGATGTGCAAGTCTTTGATACAAGACGTTGTAGTATTTACATACAACCTATTCACATCCTCCTATATACTTTAAATCATCTCTAGGTTACTTATAATACTGAATACAATGCAAATACTATGTAAATAGCAAGTGAATATTTGTTACACTATATTGTTTTACATTTTGTATTATTTTTTATTGTATTATCATTTTTTTTCAGAATATGTTTTATTCTTGATTGGTTGAATTCATGGATGTAAAACTTGCAAATACAAAGGGCTGGTTGTACTTTAAACAAGTGAACTTTATGGAACATAAAGTATATCACAATAAACCTGCTTAAAAAATACAAGCCCATTATTTCCTCTAATTATTTGCAAAAATAATATTCTTTCATGTTCAGCAGCTCTTTTTGAATAAATAGCAATGAACAAGAAGGCATTTCATTCACCTCCTCTGAGATTTGATAATTAATCTTGTCCTCACCTCCTCACTTTTTAACCTGCCCATCAAGTATTTGACTGCTGGGAAGGTGGAGTTGCAGAGATAATTGGCTCTCTGCTTATCAAGCACAACTCTCAGGCCAGACCTGTAAATCTGTCTCCATCTCTGCCTCCTTCCCTGTATTCCCTCTTTTTCCTTTCAACCCTTACTGCTGAGCACCCAGTCAGCGTTCAAAATCAGAGCTGAACTGACTCAAAGCCGGGACTTCTGCCTCTGTGGGTCTTCAACTGCAAAGGGAACCAGAGCCATTTGTTAATGACTAAAAAGCAGAAACCGGTGGAGATAAAAAGAGATGGTGTCGAATTCTCTCCTTTCTGGATGCTGGTGGTGGTTATGTAGGCAGCTTTCATTTCTGTAAGTGTGCACTACAGTAGGAGAGAGACAGGAACCAGGATGCCAATTGAGAGAACTAAGAAAAATTGTGATTGGCATTTAGGCATCAAGAGAAAAAGTTCTCTTAGTGTTTTTGACTTGCTCAATTTACTGTATAAGCAACTAAGGTGATGGGCAAATTGTATCCTTTGGATTGAAATCTCAATCCAGTTTCTAAATATTGAGGGAGTCTTGTTCTCTGCTCAGATTTCCCGCATCCATTGGCCAGGAGACGAGCCACTGTGGAACTGTACAACTCAGACAGAACCCTTACTCCACATTCCTCTGGCCTAGCAAAGTTGGGAGGATTTACACAAAGGTCAAGGGATCAGCCACAGCAAACATGCGCTTGAAACTTAACTGGTCTTAAGACAGGAGGTGGACCTCAAGTCTGAAAAGATTCCAGAAGCTTTGCCAAATCCACCCTCTCTATCATTCAGAAACATCACCACTATAGTGATAGGCTTTAAGTACTGTAATCAATTTTTTTTTTTTTACTCATTGGATACCTATTTCTCATTTCTCCCATTTTTTTCTTCCATTTACTGTCTCTCCTCTGCCAGTGACAGAGTAACTTTACTCCTTCCCACTTTCCCTAAAAGTGCCAAGCAGTGGGGTTGGAGTGGGCACAAGGCATGGATTCTGCAAACATGCTTTCTCTGCTATCCCCTTGAAGGACCTAGTCACGAAGCAGAGAAAGAGAAGTGAGCTTGTGGCACAAGGAGATCTGTCCAGAATCCAAGAAGCCAGGTGATTTACCCTGGGCATGTTGCAAGCCTGTCAAAGTTTGAATGCTTGCTTCCGAATGCAGAGGGTGAAGTCACAGAGCCTGCCAGATTTACCAAGGATGCCTGCTAGGGTTTGCTCCTGGCACCGAATATCCTCAACTACCAGCCTGTGCAGCTCTCATGAGCACCAACCTGTTTGCCGATTACCCTTTGGCAAGCTGGCTCTTCAGACAGATTAATATTTGCCCTGGGATATACAAGGCTCTTATGACCCCTCCCCATTGCAAAGAAAACAAAAATTGACTAACTTGCTTTTGATGGTGGTTAGATTTGTTTGGTGTGGCTTGATTTGGTTTACAGCTCATTTGAGGCAGAATCAAAATGGCTAGATTCAAGGCAGCTGTGGTTTCAGCAAAGCAGGAGGAATAAGGAGTTGGGAGGGGTGGGGCAACCATAGCAAGGGCAAGCTACAGGGTTGAGTCATGAGTCCCTTTCACTTAAAGCTGTAGTCTATGCTGTCATCCCTGCGTTGCCAGCATCTGCTCACCTGGCTTCTTTGGAACATGGCACACAGGATGGGACAAGTGATTCTGAAAGGGCAAGCAATGGCCACAGAACTTGAGCTGTGATCTCAATCTTTCTTGTCAAAAATCACTTTTCAGAAAGGAAGTAAATTTTTAGCTCTAAATTATGTAAAATCAGGAATCTAACTACAACAGAGGACAAAAATGGAAACCTTTTCATAATGTCATTTTTTTGGATGGTGTTATGGGTTGAATTGCATCCTCCCAAAAGAGACGCTGAAGTCCTCCAGTACCTTAGAATGTGACCTCATTTGGAAATAGGGTCCTTGCAAATTTAATTGGTTAAGATGAAGTAATAATGGAGTGGGGTGGGCCCTTAATCCAACAGGACTGATGTTTTTATAAGACAGAGAAGAGACACACAGGGAGGACACCTTGGAAAACAGCGGCAGAGATCGGAGTGATGCAGCTACAAGCCAAGGAATGCCAAGGAGTGCTGCCACCACAAGAGGCTAGGGTGAGGCAAGGGAGGACTCCACCCAGCATCTCAGAGGGAGCATGGCCCTGCTGAAACCTTGATTCCACACTTGTTGCCTCCAGAAGTGTCGGAAAATACATTTTTGTTGTTTTAAGCCATCGAGTTGTGGTGCTTTGTTATGTCAGCCCTAATAAACTAATACAGATGATTTATATGTGAGCCGGCTGGGTTTGCTTACAAATACATTTTCTGCAACTTCTTATGTGAACCAATTTAAAATTTAATAGTATTTTTAATCAGTGAAAAAAGTTGGATGGTATGGGATTTTGTTGGCCTAATGTGGACACAGCACATGTTTTATTCTAGTGTAGCAGTGATGTGCTGAATCCCTATCAACTCCAAAGGGGATGGCACCAGGTTCAAGAGGCTGAAGAAGAGATCCAGAGCCAGAAAATGAGACACTGGGGTTTTACTGGGGGTTTACATACAGGGGAGAGAGTCTAGTGGTGGCGGGCTGGACAGGAGAACTGCTGGTTCAGTGGCAGTGGGCTGGTAAGAAGAACCACAATCGCTGGCAAAAGGCATGCAGTTTATAAAACATTTTCACTTAACATCCTCCCCCTAGCAACCTCAGCCTGGCAACCTTCATTTAACCCCAAAGGACGCTGATCCCCTGTATGGCCCACATTCCCTGGGACTGGCTGGGGCTCAGATGTTCTTCGTAGATAAGGAATGAATTTCTGGGATGGCCACTTCCAATTCCTTAGCTTAGAACTCTGAACATATATTTGGGTGCATCTGCCACACAGGGTCATTCTCAGGGTAGGCTCAAGTCAAGTTATCATTGTCAGGAGCACCTACCATACAAGCATCCTTGCCCCCTCCAGTGAGAAAGTTGCTCATGTCCTGTGAAAAGCCAGTGATAGTGCTCTGAGTTCACTGCTATGGTGTCTTGTTATTCTTTCTTTAAAGGAGAGTTCTGACCACTAGAAAGAGTTTTAAGAATGAATAAGGAGATACGGGACAGATACAGAAACCCTGGAGGACAAATGGTGCCAAAAGGATACTTATACCTTTGGCATTTCTCTAGCAGGAGGGGAAGGAGGAGTACAGGGAGGTAGTCATAGTACCTCACCCTTCAATCCTCACTCTGGCTTTGATGTTGTCATTAGCATGTATCTCCAGGAAAGTCACTTATCTCTCTCAGGGCTTCTATTTTATTCAGGGGAAATTGATTTCCACTTACCAACTTATCCATAACACATGGAGGAGAAAAAGAGAAATAAATTAAACCTTCATGTTCTAGGTCTTTAGGAAAAGCATTTTTTGGCCTCCAAAGTCTCTAGTCCCTTGGTTCCCTGTCCAGAACACTCAATACCATCAACATCTGCATACTCTAGGCTCCTGACTCCTCTTTCTAGAACACAGGTACTATATTCAGAAACCTTTCCAGCCCAAAGGGAATCTTGTGAAATCTGGATATATATTATTTTATTTAAAAAATCCCAGACATCATGTTATTTTACTCCTACCTATTTCAGTATGTATCTCTAGCAATTATGACCATATTCTTAGGTAACCAGTGTTCTTTTCACATCCAACAGAATTACTAATTTCTTGGTATCAAATATGGATATAGTTACATTTTTTGCAATTCAAAATAGGAAACACGTTAGTCCTGTTCAAAATAGGAAACACATTGGTGAATTACTCTAAATTGTTGAAGTTGAAGGGACCTCAGGGAAACAATTTCTGTTAGTACCAAAATTTCTCAAGGCAGAAGGCTACATGTCCTATTGTTAAATACCATAGGACATTCGTATGCAATGAGGGACTTTGGGGATTATTCAGCTCAACTTCTCATTTGATAGAGGAGGATGCTGATACCCTGTGATGGTTAATTTTGTGTCAACTTGACTGGGTGAAGGGATGCTCAGATAGCTGATAAAGTATTATTTCTGGTGTGTCTCTGAGGGTGCTTCTGGGAGAAACACCCAGTACACTTGGTATTGAATTCGTAGACTGAGTAAAGAATGTCCACCCTCACCAATGTGGGTGGGCTTTATCTAATCTACTGTGGGCCTGAATAGAACAAAAACATGGAAGGGGTGCAAATTCTCCTTCATTGAGCTGGGACATCCCTCTATTCCTGCCCTTGGACATCAGACCCCTGGTTCTCAGGGCTTTAGACTCTCAGACTTATACCAGGCCTCTCTCTTGTCCTCAGGCTTTGGCCGTGGAGTGGGAGTTACACTATCAGCTCTCCTGGTTCTCAGGCCTTCAGAATAAGACTGAATTACACCACTGGCTTTCCTGGGGCTCCAGCTTGCAGACGGCACATAATAGGACTTCTTGCCTCCATAATCGTGTGAGCCAGTTTCCATAATAAATCTCCTCTCATGTATAACCATATATATCCCATTGGTTCTGCTTTTCTGGGGAATGTTGACTAACACAGGCCCTGAAAAGCCATGTAACACGTGGTGAGTCGGAGACCAAAGCAGAATTGTAACCCACCCATTTCTGACTCCCATTCCACAGCAGACTGGTTCTTTAGGAATGGAGATGCCATAGGCTTTCTTAGCAGCCAAATTTATTATTTAATTCCAAAGTTATTGTCTCTGGCTCACTATACTCCCAATTAACTGCACTTTAAGCTCACTTCCTCCATGGAAATAGATACCAAGTAGCTTGAATGTTCTTCCTTCCAACCTGTCATAGTTTTGAAGACCATCAGTAAGTTGTGTTTCAGGCTTTTCCCATCAGATTAAGCAGTTTTCAATATGATCCCTTCCTCACAGCGTGTTTTCTCTCCTTAAAGGCTGTAAACAAACAAATGAAGAACCTATGGGCTACCAAAGATACATCTGTTGGGAGCAAAAAAATGTCACAATCTCATTTTTGCCAAGTGGTCATGAGAATGTGCTGGCGAAACAGACCACATTCAGAAACAGGCCCTACTGAGCTACTATAGCCTAGTCTTTTCAACCACGTTTATTAAAAAATGAACAATGAATGGAAAACCAAACATTGTATGCTCTCACTCATAAGTGGGAGCTAAACTATGAGGATGCAAAAGCATAAGAATGATACCATGGACTCTGGGGACTTGGGGAAAAGTTGGGAAGGGGGTGAGGGATAAAAGACTACAAATTGGGTTTAATATATATTGCTCGGGTGATGGGTGCACCAAAATCTCACAAATCACCACTAAAGAACTTACTCAGGTAACCAAACACCATCTGTTCCCCAAAAACCAATGAAAATAAAAAAAATAAACAACAGACAACAAAACCCTTCACATATAAAGAGGAAAAGAAATCAGGAAGCTAAGATTGGAACTTGGGTGAGCTCTTGAAAGATTTACTGAGCGGCTGAGATGTTGCTTGAGTGGCTTGATGGCTCCTCTCTCCTCGGATTATCACACCAAGGTCTGGCACTGTGAAGATCATATTGCTTTCTGGTCACTCTTGTGAATAAGGGCAGGGAGTGGATGAGGGGGTTGGTGGGCAGTAAATAAGTCCGGATATCTCCAGGGTCCAAAGTTGTGTTTGGATAAATTAAAACACCAAGTTACAAAGTTGAAGATTAAACTAACAACCACTCATCAGTGGATAAAAACATTGCTTGACTACACGATGCCAAAATGCTGGTCTGTTGTTTTGACTGAAGTAAGCAGTAAGCAACTACCTGGCTGGTTGCCTCCTGGCATGAAATTAGAGCACAACCTCAATGAACTGGGATTTAATTTAATTAACTGAAAAATAAAAGGTGTCTTTTGTTACATTCTACTGGAGGAAAAGTAAAGTGGCAAGAAAGCAAGCAAGGATCAGGGCTTTATTAAAATCACCTCCTAGACAGTGAGTCCCCAGTGATGCACATTGGAATCATCTGAGAAACTTTAAAAACTATGGCTGTCTGGCTCCCATCCCTAGATGTTCTGATTTAATGGTGTGGGGTGCCGCCTGAGGGTTAAAATTCTAACATGGAACAAAGTTTGACAATCACTGCTCTAGATATTTCCTGGTGCTGGTGTAAAGCAGCCCAGTCATCTAAACCATCTATAACATTGGACTGAGGAACATGTTTTTTTTCCCCCATTTTTAAATTTGATTTTATTTTATCTTATTATTATTATACTTTAAGTTTTAGGGTACATGTGCACAATGTGCAGGTTAGTTACATATCCATACATGTGCCATGCTGGTGTGCTGCACCCATTAACTCGTCATTTACATTAGGTATATCTCCTAATGCTATCCCTCCCCACTCCCCCCCCCACAACAGTCCCCAGAGTGTGATGTTCCCCTTCCTGTGTCCATGTGTTCTCATTGTTCAATTCCCACCTATGAGTGAGAATATGCGGTGTTTGGTTTTTTGTCCTCGCGATAGTTTACTGAGAATGATGATTTCCAATTTCATCCATGTCTCTACAAAGGACATGAACTCATCATTTTTCATGGCTGCATAGTATTCCATGGTGTATATGTGCCACATTTGCTTAATCCAGTCTATCATTGTTGGACATTTGGGTTGGTTCCAAGTCTTTGCTATTGTGAATAGTGCCACAATAAACATATGTGTGCATGTGTCTTTATAGCAGCATGATTTATAGTCCTTTGGGTATATACCCAGTAATGGGATGGCTGGGTCAAATGGTATTTCTAGTTCTAGATCCCTGAGGAATTGCCACACTGATTTCCACAAGGGTTGAACTAGTTTACAGTCCCACCAACAGTGTAAAAGTGTTCCTATTTCTCCACATCCTCTCCAGCACCTGTTGTTTCTTGACTTTTTAATGATTGCCATTCTAACTGGTGTGAGATGGTATCTCATTGTGGTTTTGATTTGCATTTCTCTGATGGCCAGTGATGGTGAGCATTTTTTCATGTGTTTTTTGGCTGCATAAATGTCTTCTTTTGAGAAGTGTCTGTTCATATCCTTTGCCCACTTTTTGATGGTGTTGTTTGTTTTTTTCTTGTAAATTTGTTGGAGTTCTTTGTAGATTCTGGATGTTAGCCCTTTGTCAGATGAGTAGGTTGCAAAAATTTTCTCCCATTTTGTAGGTTGCCTGTTCACTCTGATGGTAGTTTCTTTTGCTGTGCAGAAGCTCTTGAGTTTAATTAGATCCCATTTGTCAATTTTGGCTTTTGTTGCCATTGCTTTTGGTGTTTTAGACATGAAGTCCTTGCCCATGCCTATGTCCTGAATGGTAATACCTAGGTTTTCTTCTAGGGTTTTTATGGTTTTAGGTCTAACGTTTAAGTCTTTAATCCATCTTGAATTAATTTTTGTATAATGTGTAAGGAAGGCATCCAGTTTCAGCTTTCTACATATGGCTAGCCAGTTTTCCCAGCATCATTTATTAAATAGGGAATCCTTTCCCCATTGCTTGTTTTTCTCAGGTTTGTCAAAGATCAGATAGTTGTAGATATGCGGCATTATTTCTGAGGGCTCTGTTCTGTTCCATTGGTCTATATCTCTGTTTTGGTACCAGTACCATGCTGTTTTGGTTACTGCAGCCTTGTAGTATAGTTTGAAGTCAGGTAGCATGATGCCTCCAGCTTTGTTCTTTTGGCTTAGGATTGACTTGGCGATGTGGGCTCTTTTTTGGTTCCATGTGAACTTTAAAGTAGTTTTTTCCAATTCTGTGAAGAAAGTCATTGGTAGCTTGATGGGGATGGCATTGAATCTATAAATTACCTTGGGCAGTATGGCCATTTTCATGATATTGATTCCTCCTACCCATGAGCGTGGAATGTTCTTCCATTTGTTTGTGTCCTCTTTTATTTCATTGAGCAGTGGTTTGTAGTTCTCCTGGAAGAGGTCCTTCACATCCCTTGTAAGTTGGATTCCTAGGTATTTTATTCTCTTTGAAGCAATTGTGAATGGGAGTTCACTCATGATTTGGCTCTCTGTTTGTCTGTTATTAGTGTATAAGAATGCTTGTGATTTTTGCACATTGATTTTGTATCCTGAGACTTTGCTGAAGTTGCTTATCAGCTTAAGGAGATTTTGGGCTGAGACAGTGGGGTTTTCTAGATATACAATCATGTCATCTGCAAACAGGGACAATTTGACTTCCTCTTTTCCTAATTGAATACCCTTTATTTCCTTCTCCTGCCTAATTGCCCTGGCCAGAACTTCCAACACTATGTTGAATAGGAGTGGTGAGAGAGGGCATCCCTGTCTTGTGCCAGTTTTCAAAGGGAATGCTTCCAGTTTTTGCCCATTCAGTATGATATTGGCTGTGGGTTTGTCATACATAGCTCTTATTATTTTGAGATATGTCACATCAATACCTAATTTATTGAGAGTTTTTAGCATGAAGCTTGTTGAATTTTGTCAAAGGCCTTTTCTGCATCTATTGAGATAATCATGTGGTTTTTGTCTTTGGTTCTGTTTCTATGATGGACTACATTTATTGATTTGCGTATGTTGAATCAGCCTTGCATCCCAGGGATGAAGCCCACTTGATCATGGTGGATAAGCTTTTTGATGTGCTGCTGGATTCTGTTTGCCAGTATTTTCTTGAGGATTTTTGCATCAATGTTCGTCAAGGATATTGGTCTAAAATTCTCTTTTTTGGTTGTGTCTCTGCCAGGCTTTGGTATCAGGATGATGCTGGCCTCATAAAATGAGTTAGGGAGGATTACCTCTTTTTCTATTGATTGGAATAGTTTCAGAAGGAATGGTACCATTTCCTCCTTGTACCTCTGGTAGAATTTGGCTGTGAATCCATCTGGTCCTGGAATCTGTTTGGTTGGTAAGCTATTGATTATTGCCACAATTTCAGAGCCTGTTATTGGTCTATTCAGAGATTCAACTTCTTCCTGCTTTAGTCTTGGGAGGGTGTATATGTCCAGGAATTTATCCATTTCTTCTAGATTTTCTAGTTTATTTGCATAGAGGTGTTTGTAGTATTCTCTGATGGTAATTTGTATTTCTGTGGGATCGGTGGTGATATCCCCTTTATCATTTTTTATTGCGTCTATTTGATTCTTCTCTCTTTTCTTCTTTATTAGTCTTGCTAGCGGTCTATCAATTTTTTTGATCCTTTCAAAAAACCAGCTCCTGGATTCATTAATTTTTTGAAGGGTTTTTTTTTGTTTCTATTTCCTTCAGTTCTGCTCTGATTTTAGTTGTTTCTTGCCTTCTGCTAGCTTTTGAATGTGTTTGCTCTTGCTTTTCTAGTTCTTTTAATTGTGATGTTACGGTGTCAATTTTGGATCTTTCCTGCTTTCTCTTGTGGGCATTTAGTGCTATAAATTTCCCTCTACACACTGCCTTGAATGTGTCCCAGAGATTCTGGTATGTTGTGTCTTGGTTCTCGTTGGTTTCAAAGAACATCTTTATTTCTGCCTTCATTTCGTTATGTACCCAGTAGTCATTCAGGAGCAGGTTGTTCAGTTTCCATGTATTTGAGCCGTTTTGAGTGAGTTTCTTAATCTTGAGTTCTAGTTTGATTGCACTGTGGTCTGAGAGACAGTTTGTTATAATTTCTGATCTTTTACATTTGCTGAGGAGAGCTTTACTTCCAACTATGTGGTCAATTTTGGAATAGGTGTGGTGTGGTGCTGAAAAAAATGTATATTCTGTTGATTTCGGGTGGAGAGTTCTGTAGATGTCTATTAGGTCCGCTTGGTGCAGAGCTGAGTTCAATTCCTGGGTATCCTTGTTAACTTTCTGTCTCGTTGATCTGACTAATGTTGACAGTGGGGTGTTAAAGTCTCCCATTATTATTGTGGGAGTCTAAGTCTCTTTGTAGGTCACTCAGGGCTTGCTTTATGAATCTGGGTGCTCCTGTATTGGGTGCATATATATTTAGGATAGTTAGCTCTTCTTGTTGAATTGATCCCTTTACCATTGTGTAATGGCCTTCTTTGTCTCTTTTGATCTTTGTTGGTTTAAAGTCTGTTTTATCAGAGACTAGGATTGCAACCCCTGCCTTTTTTTGTTTTCCATTTGCTTGGTAGATCTTCCTCCATCCTTTTATTTTGAGCCTATGTGTGTCTCTGCACACAAGATGGGTTTCCTGAGTACAGCACACTGATGGGTCTTGACTCTTTATCCAATTTGCCAGTCTGTGTCTTTGAATTGGAGCATTTAGTCCATTTACATTTAAAGTTAATATTGTTATGTGTGAATTTGATCGTGTCTTTATGATGTTAGCTGGTTATTTTGCTCGTTAGTTGATGCAGTTTCTTCCTAGCCTCGATGGTCTTTACAATTTGGCATGAGTTTGCAGTGGCTGGTACCGGTTGTTCCTTTTCATGTTTAGTGCTTCCTTCAGGAGCTCTTTTAGGGCAGGCCTGGTGGTGACAAAATCTCTCATTTGCTTGTGTGTAAAGGATTTTATTTCTCCTTCACTTATGAAGCTTAGTTTGGCTGGATATGAAATTCTGGGTTGAAAATTCTTTTCTTTAAGAATGTTGAATATTGGCCCCCACTCTCTTCTGGCTTGTAGAGGTTCTGCCGAGAGATCCGCTGTTAGTCTCACTGGCTTTCCTTTGTGGGTAACCCGACCTTTCTCTCCGGTTGCCCTTAACATTTTTTCCTTCATTTCAACTTTGGTGAATCTGACAATTATGTGTCTTGGAGTTGCTCTTCTTGAGGAGTATCTTTGTGGCATTCTCTGTATTTCCTGAATCTGAATGTTGGCCTGCCTTGCTAGATTGGGGAAGTTCTCCTGGATAATATCCTGCAGAGTGTTTTCCAACTTGGTTCCATTCTCCCTGTCACTTTCAGGTACACCAATCAGACATAGATTTGGTCTTTTCACATAGTCCCATATTTCTCGGAGGCTTTGTTCATTTCTTTTTATTCTTTTTTCTCTAAACTTCCCTTCTCGCTTCATTTCATTCATTTCATCTTCCATTGCTGATACCCTTTCTTCCAGTTGATCGCATCGGCTCCTGAGGCTTCCGCATTCTTCACGTAGTTCTCGAGCCTTGGTTTTCAGCTCCATCCACTCCTTTAAGCACTTCTCTGTATTGGTTATTCTAGTTATACATTCTTCTAAATTTTTATCAAAGTTTTCAACTTCTTTGCCTTTGGTTTGAATTTCCTCCTGTAGCTCGGAGTAGTTTGATCGTCTGAAGCCTTGTTCTCTCAGCTCGTCAAAGTCATTCTCCGTCCAGCTTTGTTCCGTTGCCGGTGAGGAGCTGCGGTCCTTTGGAGGAGGAGAGGCACTCTGCTTTTTAGAGTTTCCAGTTTTTCTGCTCTGTTTTTTCCCCATCTTTGTGGTTTTATCTTCTTTTGGTCTTAGATGATGGTGATGTACAGATGGGTTTTTGGTGTGGATGTCCTTTCTGTTTGTTAGTTTTCCTTCTAACAGGCAGGACCCTCAGCTGCAGGTCTGTTGGAGTTTGCTAGAGGTCCACTCCAGACCCTGTTTGCCTGGGTACCAGCAGCGGTGGCTGCAGAACAGCGGATTTTCGTGAACCGCGAATGCTGCTGTCTGATTGTTCCTCTGGAAGTTTTGTCTCAGAAGAGTACCCGGCCGTGTGAGGTGTCAGGCTGCCCCTACTTGGGGGGTGTCTTCCAGTTAGGCTGCTTGGGGGTCAGGGGTCAGGGACCCACTTGAGGAGGCAGTCTGCCCGTCCTCAGATCTCCAGCTGTGTGCTGGGAGAGCCACTGCTCTCTTCAAAGCTGTCAGACAGGGACATTTAAGTCTGCAGAGGTTACTGCTGTCTTTTTGTTTGTCTGTGCCCTGCCCCCAGAGGTGGAGCCTACAGAGGCAAGCAGGCCTCCTTGAGCTGTGGTGGG
Organism: Pongo abelii; assembly: GCF_028885655.2. Taxonomy (NCBI): domain Eukaryota; kingdom Metazoa; phylum Chordata; class Mammalia; order Primates; family Hominidae; genus Pongo; species Pongo abelii. The sequence goes on from NC_071989.2 coordinate 35,358,144, forward strand.
CTCCACCCAGTTCGAGCTTCCCCACTGCTTTGTTTACCTAAGCAAGCCTGGGCAATGGTGGGCAGTCCTCCCCCAGCCTCGCTGCTGCCTTGCAGTTTGATCTCAGACTACTGTGCTAGCAATCAGCAAGACTCCGTGGGCATAGGACCCTCCGAGCCAGGTGCGGGATACAATCTCCTGGTGCACCATTTTTTAAGCCCATCGGAAAAGTGCAGTATTGGGGTGGGAGTGACCCGATTTTCCAGGTGCCGTCTGTCACCCCTTTCTTGACTAGGAAAGGGAACTCCCTGACCCCTTGCGTTTCCTGAGTGAGGCAATGCTTCGCCCTGCTTCGGCTCACGCATGGTGCACTGCACCCTCTGTCCTGCGCCCACTGTCTGGCACTCCCTAGTGAGATGAACCCGGTATCTCAGATGGAAATGCAGAAATCACCCGTCTTCTGCATCGCTCACGCTGGGAGCTGTAGACCGGAGCTGTTCCTATTCGGCCATCTTGGCTCCAGCCTCAACCCTCTTTTTTCCCTTTTAAATCTACTGACTGAAAGTAGAACAATCCATTCAAGGCTACATAAATAAAAATGTAATTTAATGTCATTTAGAGATTTGTGGTTTTTTTTTTCTTAGTTCTATCCTGTTGCTTTTGAAATGAAGACTTAGGAAACAAATACTTCTTTACTATTCAGTCCGAAAAAGAAAACAATTCTGTCCTAGGGAAATCAGCTAAGAAAAAGGCATGAGGAAGGGAAAAAGAGACAGAGAAGAAATGCAGAGAGAACCAGGGCACAAGACACAAACCAGATCTCTCAGACCTGCCTCCTGTCCTGCTCCTCGACTTCCCCAGCACATGCATGTCCCACTGTCTTGTCCTCGCGGCCTCTCCACCCAGCGTGTACACATTGGCTTCTGGTGAGAGAGGAGAGGAGAAAAGACAGGCAGAGGGAGACACAGCTGCCTCACCTTTGCTGAGCCATTGGGTTTTATTGATCTGTTCTTGTGTCTGCACTTCGGCGTGTTCCGTCCTGATAATGTCCACTGCTTTGAGTCCTGACCCTTCTTTCTCATCCCTGAGTTATTTTTTCCTTGTGGTTCTGCAAAACCTCCTCTTAGGCTTCTGAGGGTCTGCATGTGTTTGCCACACCCTGGAGTTTCAGATTGACTCCAGTATCTTCCTGTCTTTCCAGGTGCTTTGTGGCTTCTCTAGCCAGAACCTAACCCCGGGGTTTTCTGACCATCTTTGTTAGACACGGCAATCACGATGCCTGCCTCAGCCAGTGCCCATCCTGAGGAAGCCTGCCTTGGGCAGCCATGTTTTGTTCTGGGTGACATTGATTCCCTACTGGCCTTCCTCATCCCATGGGGGACCTGACCAGAACCCAGGGCAGCTGTGGTGTGGGGAGGCCAGGGGCCTATGAGGTTGTCTGGTGGGAAAAGCTTTGTCCGAATAGGGGAGAGCAGGATAATCAGATTCCTTACCTTGGGAATTCGAACTGGGAAATATGGCCACGATAAGAAAGCAGCAATGTGAGAAGCAGCTGAGAAGTTATGAAGTAGAAAAACGGCAGTGTGGCAAATGGAAGTGATGAATGAGCAGAAAATGTGAGGTAGGGAAATCATACACAGAGTGAACATAGAATACAACCTTTGAGAATTTGATGAAAGCTCCCTTCCCCAACAGGCAGAATAAATACATACACAATAACAGAATTGTGCAAGCTTTTGGGAGTCTGTGGACTCTCTGAGGCCCATGTATGAACGCATATAGGGTTCAAAAAAGCCAACTGAATTTCTTAGGTACAAGGTAAAGCCTTAGTTGGTGAAGGAAAGAGAGATGAGCAGCTTGGGAGGACAATCTCTAGAAGAGGCTTCCTCAGCCTCAGCACTGTGGACATTTTGGACTGGATAATATTTTGTCATAGGGGCTGTCCTGTGTACTGTAGGGTGCCTAGCAGCATCCATGGGGTCTACTCACCAGATGCCAGTAGCAACTCCCCAGTCATGACAATAAAAAGTGTCTCCAGACATTGCCAAATTCCCCTGGGAGGCAAAATTGCCCAGGAGAGAATCACTGCCCTAGAAGACTGAGTCATGCATGGGAGAGGCAGCAACAGGGTGAAGAATCATCAACTGCAGCTGCAGAGGTCTTCAGATCTGGTTTCCCTTCCTTGAGAGGCCCAGTTCCTATTCATTTTCTGTCTCTGCTACTGACTACCTCCGCCCACCTTCAACCTCACCGGCTCCCACTTTAGCTGGCTAGCCCATGTGAATCTCTATTTTTTACAGTGGTTCTCAAACTTCATCAGAATCACCTAGAAGGCTTGAAACATAGATTGCTAAGCTCCACCCCCAGTTTCCGATTCACAGTTCTGGGTTGGGGTCTGACATTTGGCATTTCTATTAAATTCCCACTCGATGTTGATGTTGCTGGTATCGAGTCCACACTTTGAGAACTATTGCCTCACAGAAAGAAAAAGAAAAAAAAAAGCCTAGCTAATACTTTTTCCTGAACTCCTATAACAGAGGCAGATGAGTAGAAGGAGACAGAAAAAAAGAAAAACTGATGCTTCAATAATGTCTGGTACTCTGCAATTTCTAATGCAGAATACTATCAGCAAACATTTACTGAGGGTGAGGATGCATGCAATAACACTCTACTTTTTAATCTTTACAGTGACTCAGAGATAACAATAGATATGATCCTCATTCTACTCACAAAGAAAACAAGGCTTGGAGAAGGTTAGGGATTGCTCTAAAGACCACTTGGGTTGTAAGTGACTGGACTGTAGTTTGAATCCAGGTCTGTTTAAATAAGTCTGAACTTTCTCCACTTTTTAAGACTTTTTTTTAAGCAGCATAACTTTCATTACCTTATAGAAAATCTCATGGAGGATCTCCAAATAGAAAAGAAATAAGAGGAGCTGAAAGGGAACCAGAAGTGAGTTTCAGCCATTTGGCCTCTTGTCCTTTGTGGACATGCTGGAGGCATCACCAGAAAGGTCTGGCGTTCCTAGAAATCCAGTAAGAAAGTTCCTGTCTTACAAATTCTGTCTTCCCATTGGTTCATATATTTCAGAATAATCTCCTTGAACAAGGATATGGTTATCCAATTCATCTACACATTTGAGTGCATATCATGAAAGGTTATTCTCTGATGTCAAAGAAGCATTCAGTCATTAAATAACAAGGCAAGACAAGAAAAGAGATATGGAAATGACACTGTAGTGCTTTGGCTCTTTTAATGGAAGGACATATGCATTTTAGTGGGAATCAACCAGGAGGAAATATTCTGAAATATTAACGTGTTAAAATATTCACGAGGCTGAGGCAGGAGAATCACTTGAACTCGCGAAGCAGAATTGCTTGAACCCAGGAAGCAGAGGTTGCAGTAAGCAGAGATCGTGCCATTGCACTCCAGCCTGGATGACAGAGCGAGACTACGTCTCAAAACAAAATAAAGGGTTAAAATATTAAAATGTTTAATTTCATTAATTTCATTTTATAGACTGAAATAGCCATTTGTTCTTATACACATATACTTAAAGAGAGTATAGTTTGGAAAAAATATTTAATGGCCCAGTCTGGCCTGGGTTAGGGCTAAATCTCAGGCTTGAGGCTTAGAGCTATTTGAAAATGTTCGACAAAAATTAGAAGGGCTGCACAGCTAAGAGCTAGAGATGAGCTATTTCAATTCCATGCAAGAATTCTTCAGTAAGAATGGCCTTTTAAAAGATATGATGGAAGTTTCAGTTTTGCAAGATGAAAAGATTTCTGGAGATGGTTGCACAACAATCCGATATACTTAACACTGCTGAACTGTACACTTAAGAATAGTTAAGACAGTAAATACTATGTTATGTGTATTTTACCACAATTAAAGAAAATGTCATCATGGTAAAATCACAACATTTTCATGGAGGAGATGGGCAGTCAGGAAGTTTTTTATTTTTTGATTTGTTTGCTGTTTTGTGGTGGAATTGCTGTGGAGAGATTGGAATTTATGGAAAACAGGACATGCTTTAGAATGATGCACATTTTGGTTTCATTAGTCATGTGAAAAGCACAAGCCAGTGAGATTCAAATGTGTGGCTGAGAAAAACATCCTGTGTAGAGAACCAAAAGGAAGACTATCTATATACTTATTCTGTCTTATTTTCCAGTTTCAAAGATTTAAACTTAATTTTGGTTAGGATACAATAGGGCACCAGTCAAAAACAATACATGGTTCACAGCAGGTTTCTGGATCATTCAGAAATTCTTCAAAGGACACTGTCACTGTTGGAGATTACTTTATTTCAATGCATCTAAGAAGGTATTAATTGTTTTATCTGCTGCCATTACTTTATTTACTACCAAGAAAAAAATCTTCCAGTTAAATCATGATATGCCCAAAATTATAAGATGTATTCCAATTTCAAAGATAATAAAATGTATTTAAAAAGTTCTTGTCAGGGACTGAGGGGTAGGGGAAAGGACAGATATTGGTCAAAAGGTACAAAAAATAAGGAAAGAAAAAAATACATAGCTTTTTGAAATTTGATATGGGGGAGGGAATATTTTCCATGCAGTTAAAAGGTAAATTTTGTAGGCAGTTGAGCTATAGGAGGTTTGAATAAACATACTAGCCCTATAATTTTATTTTCTTTTTATTTTTTGAGATGGAGTCTCGCTCTGTCATCCAGGCTGGAGTGCGGTGGCGCGATCTCGGCTCTTTGCAACCTCTGCCTCCTGGGTTCAAGTGATTCTCCTGCCTCAGCCTCCTGAGTAGCTGGGATTACAGGCGTGCACCACCACACCCAGCTAATTTTTGTATTTTTAGTAGAGACAGGGTTTCACCATGTTGGCCAGGGCTGGTCTCAAACTCCTGACCTCGGCCTCCCAAAGTGCTGGGATTACAGGCGTGAGCTACTGCACCAGGCCAGCCCTACAATTTTCAACAAGTGCTAATAATAAAATGAATCCTGGTCAACCATTATAAAAAAAGAAAAAAGTTCCTCTTAGAATTGAAGATGTGTGGTAGAAAGAAAAAACCCCACATACTATAAAATAATCCAGATACAAACATAAAAATAGAGATTTTCCTAGAAGACGACAGATGTAAGCACATACTTCAAATATTAAAAGGAACCAAACTCAGAGGTTAAAGATAAAGTAACGAAACAAAATGCCCATTATAGTCTAACCTTTATTACTCCATAGAATAATTTGCATCTGAGAGGTGTTTTAATGGAAATGATTTCTCAAAAAGATATGTCTTACCAAAGCCAGTTTGGAAATTGGATATTGCATGTATGTATTTTTTCTTGGTAGCCCGTTATCAATTCTCCAAATAATTTAGGATAAGCTTGAATCTCAATTCAAGATATGCATGGAATGGAGAATAAACTGGAGAATTAGAGCAAATAAAAAATATAGAAGTTAAAATATCATTTAGAAATGAGCAAAGTAGAGACAATAAAAGTCTTTGAAATAATTACATTGGTGAAAGTTAAACCACAAACATTAAAAATATAATTGTTTAAAGAATTAGAATTAACATATGAATTTTCCAATTGACCTCAAGCTTATAAGAAAATTAAATTAATATAATGCTCCATCCCAACTTCTGAGCATTATGATTACTCAAGATCTGAGTGAAAAGAAATGATGCACTATTATGTTCATTATAGGCTGGAAGAACCAGATGGAAGTCTTTAAGGAACTGACTTGATTTGATTATTGGGATGGCTCCTTATTAGTTTTATTCAATGTAATAAATGAAGAAAAAGGGCTACTGAACTCTATTATTCCTGAAGCTTTTCACTGCAGGCAATACTTTTTCTAAGTCTGTAATAATCCTTTTGAGTAGCTGTAAGAGATTTGAGCAACCTTCAAAGTCCATCTCTATTGGCCAGGTTTATAATCAATTGTGGAATTTGGGAAGATACAGCCACCAATCATAGAAATCATTCATTCCTGAGAAAATAGACCAGGTAATAATTTGAACACTTCTTGGTTGGGTTGTCTCATCCCTGGATTACAATTTGAATAATTCAACAATTAATTTTCTTAATTAATTAATTTAGAATTAATTAATTAATTAATTCAACAATTAATTTCAAAAGTGAACACTTACTCTGTATGAATCTTTCTTGAGAGCTGGAAAGAATACATGCAAAGTGTAATCCTGTCCTTGATGGACTTAGGCCTTATGATATGGGGGGAGGAGAGATGACAACTGTATACAGTAACTGTAATGCAAAGCAGAAAAACATCAGGGCTGCCATTCAGCTGGCAATAACATGCTGGCCAGTTTCTGTTCTGATTGGTCAGCGGCTGTGCCAGAACTGTTTTAAATATTTTGAATGTTACATCTGAATAACCTTCAGTAAACAATGCCAGTTGCCCGTCTAATATCCCTTCTCTGTTTCTTCTTTATCAGTACAACCCTCATTTTGCTTAGTATATCAATGTACCCAACTGAAAAAAAAGAACATCTTCCAGCCTCCCCTCCTACATCTAGGGGTGGCCTATGACATAGTTCTGGCCAATAAAATTTAAATAAATTCCACTAAGAACTTCTGGGAAAGCTCTTTCAAACTAAGCCAATTCAGCTGGCCCTTGATTTTGCCTTTTTTGCCATTTTTCTTCTTGCCTGGAGCACAGACTTGAAGCTGGAGATGGGGCAGCTATCTTGGGAACAGGGATGACTAAGAACAAAGATAGAAGGAGTCTGGGTCCCTAACACTGTTGTTTGGCTATTTCGTCATTCACGTATTGCTTACCTCTGGATTCCTTAATACCTGAAAAAAACAAACCCCTAATGTGCTTAAGTCCTTGGTTAATTAGGTTTGGTAACTGACACAAAGTGTAACACAATTCTAACAGACACACTATCCTAAGGCTTAAAATTGGGAAATGCCACATGAATCTACGGGGTCATGAAAGCACTATGAAATGGAAGGGGTTTAAAAGGTAGAATTTCAGATGTGGAGAGAACCACAGACATAATTTTGTTCAATATCCCTATGGAGATGAAAAGACTGAGGCTGAGCAAAGTAGTTTGTCCAAAATCCCACAGCCGGTTACTGGCAAAATGAGGAAAGATTGGTTCTCTTGCTATCTTGAAACAAAAAAGCACCCATGAAGAATGAAAGAATGTGTGGCCGTTTGAACAGACAAGAATCAACTTCAAGTGTGTCTAGAAACATATACTGAAAAAAGGCTAATAGTTCAACCAAATGTAAATGATGAAACCAGATGTCATCCTTGAATCATTGATTTCCAATCCTCCCCCTCCCCACACTCTAAGTCTAGTCAATTTTACCTTCTAAGTCTGTGCTTTAGGGAGCCTTTCTGGACTATGCCCTCCCACCCCTAACTCCTCACTGGATGCCATGTCCCTGGACCACTCTATTATCCTGCATTCATGACAGCACCTGTTACATTGCATGTTCATTTTCTCTTAACTAGTTCCCATCCCCTCCACTCTGTGAGGGCAGGGATCCTGCCCACCTGTGTGATTAGGTACTGCTCGGCACCGTGTCATAACTCAATAGCTATTCATAACCCAAACTCAGAGTTGGAAAAAATGGCAATTCTTGAATGTTTAATTTTTTCACTGGTTGTGAAAATGTTTAAGTACAAGTGACTTTTGGAAGCTTATACCAACCTTCAGCAAATCTCTTCAGCTTATTCAGAAGTGAATAGGTTGGCCAAACAAAAAAACCTAGAAATATAGATATCTTCCATAGAAATTAGCAGATACATAGTATCAGGGCTAGGGCTAAGTGTTTGGTGCCTAGGTTGAACTGAATATCACAGAATTGGGGCTTTCTGAAATGGACTTTTCAGGTGGGTTTGCACGTGGTTGTGCTAAACATATCCGGGATTTTTGTGGAATCACCTGGCAATTTTAGATGGGGATGCTGAAGTTATGTTGGGGTTTTAGGAAATGGGGAGAAAGGGGAAGGCAGTATTTGCTCTAATGGCACATCTTATAGCCACAACAAGAGAGAAGGCTGCAGAATTATCTAGTGAATTTAATAATGAGCACTTTTAAATATCTAAAGAAACAGTCTTCATTGCCAGTGTGAGCAGGACCATTCTTGAAAGCACCAATTATCTACCCAAAGCTTCTCAATGAAGCTTGAGAGGAAATTACTTGGAAACCTTCTTCATATTCTAAATGCTAAGCAAGGAATAACACAAATTCTAAATTCTTTGGTGCAAGATGGTGCAAGATGTTTGCTTCCTTTTGCAAATTAGGAACAGATAGGCAGTTTTAAGCGGTAGATCTATTATGGTGGTGAGGTTACAGAATATTAAATGACAGAGGCAGTTTAGAATAGTGCTATGGCCAGGTTGTCTGGTTTTGATTCTTGGCTCCACCATTTACTTGCTGTGTGAGTTACTTAACTTCTGTGTTCTCATTTTCCTCATCTATAAGCTTGAGTGATAATAACACCTACCACATAGGACTGTTCTGGGCATTACCCGTAATGCATTTCATGCAAAGTAACTGCGTGCCTGGAACATAATTTCACCCAATAAATGTCAGCTATCTTCACTAGGTATATTTTAACAGAGTTTCTATAAATTGTTGATATGAACTTTCAGGTCTAAAAACAACAAAATAAAAAAGACAAAAAAGTTATGATTATGCAAATAAGGAATTTAGAGCCAGAGTCGGAAAACTTTTTCTATAAAGGGCAAGATGGTAAATATTTTCAGCTTTGTGGCCCATAGGGTTTCTGTTGCAACTATAAAACTCTGCTATTGCAGTATGAAGACAACTATAGGAAATATGTTGAAGAATATGTATGGCTGTGTTTCAAAATACTTTATTTACAAAAATGGTTCTAAAACTTTATGAAAATAGACCACTGGCTGTATTTTGCAAACCCATAATTTAGATAAATGTACACTGCTATTTTCCAGGCAGCACTATCTTCTGGAAACGATAGGTAAATATTCTGTTTCTGTCTGACATTCCTCCCCTATCAGCATGACTGACCTTGTGCAAAGTACCTCCTTACAGACACACAAACCTCGTTTGTTTTCTTCATGGCACATATTGCAATTTCTAGTTATCTGGTATATTTGTTCACTTATTTGTTTTCATTGTCCTCTCACCTAAATGTAAACTCAAGGAGGGCAGGACTCTTAATTCCCAATGCTTATAACAATGACTGATTGATCCATAGTAGCAAAAGAAATATTTGTTAAATGAATGAAAGAATTACTGACCACAAAGAACTTGTACATTCTGACAGTTTAATACACATAAATTAAGTCCTACCCTCAGTAAAACATGTTTATGTATTCACATATTTCTAAGAAAACGGAGCTATGCATTTGCTTTTAATATGCTAAGTTTATAAAACAGACTTTCTTTCTAAAATCAATGGGCCTTAGAATAATATGAGTATGACAAAAACAAACAAAATTTTTAAAACACAACAAAAAAATTCATGGGCCCTATCAGAATTTTTTTCCAGCTCATCCGTTTACTCACTGCTGTTAATTGAAATCATGTGTTCTGTAGATATTTTTGCCCTCTCTTAGCTCTAACACTCATTATTAATACATTTCTATTTAAGGCACCAGTTTTACATTCTTTTTTGTTTTGTATGATGCCACAGATTTTCAACAAGCTTTCAAAGAAAAAAAAACCCCAAAACAACCAGTCCCTGAATCAGATACTTTTATCTTTCTTTGTAAATGAACAAATGAATGAATCTTTATTGGGGTATTGTAGAACATTCTATAGTAAGAGAACAAGTGAAAGGGACTTTGTTCCCTAGAGATGCAGGTAAGCATAGAGGAGAATGTAATTTATGTTTTTATGGGCATCAAAAAGTGAGAATAGGAGGAATGTAAAATCAAATTTTTAAGTAATTTTTTATTTTAAATTTAAATTTAATTTTTTTGAGGCAGAGTCTCGCTCTATCACCCAGACTGGAGTACAGTGGCACAATCTCAGCTCACTGCAACCTCCGCCTCCCAGGTTCAAGCGATTCTTATGCCTCGGCCTCCCAAGTAGCTGGGATTACAGGTGCACACCACCATGCCTGGCTAATTTTTTTTTTTTTTTTGTATTTTTAGTGGAGACAGGGTTTAGCCATGTTGGCCAGGATGGTCTCAAACTCCTAGCCTCAAGTGATCTGCCCACCTTGGCCTCCCAAAGTTCCTTCAATTACAGGCATGGGCCACCACACCTGGCCAAATTTTTAGGCAATTTTTTTTAAAGACATAGGGTCTCACTGTGTTGCCCAGGCTGAACTTCAAGTCCTGGTCTAGAGCCTCAGTCTCTTAAGTAGCTGGGACTACAGGCGCGTGAGGTAACTTTGCCTTTGATTTGCAGCATTTAGAAAAGACAGCCAGAGTTCTGGGAATAAAAAAGAGCAATGGGAACACTGTGTCTCTCAAATTACCATATGCATATTATTTACCAGCGTGGTGAGACAAGTAATTAATACATTAGGAGAATGGTGCTCATCTCCTTTGTATTCATGATAAAATATCAGCCCTGTCAAATCATCCCGGAGTGAATATTATGAACTGTGGAAAGCTAGTTCTCACATCAGCCTGGTTCAGCAGGCACTGAAAATTGATTTTCATAAACGTTTTATGCTGGAAAAGGGCACAGAAGCTTTCTGACTGCACAGAAATACCTATCTGTTTTTTCTATAATCTATTGCTGGAGCATCCAGTTGTCCTGTGGGTGATTTAATAAAAGAAGAACAAAATGAAGACAAGAAGAGATATGTTTCTCTCCAGGGTCTGCTCCTCCATTAGATGAATCATTGCAAGAAAAAGTGGACGGCCCCTAATTTATGTCTACTGCGCACCAAATGAGTTCTTTCCTTTCCAGCTAAGGGAATAAGTCCCTACTCTACAAAACCTTAGGATTGGATGAATCTTTGGAAGTTGCCTTTTCTTACCAAATGCACCCTTTGAAGGTCCTTGTTGTGGCATGCCATACATTAGAGGACTCTTTGAACTCAGCTTGAGCATTTCCATGGCTTTCTCTATGCTTTTGCCCTACTATGTACACACCACCATTGTTGCATTATTGCAACTTAAAAAATGTGCTTGCTTTGCCCACATGAGAATTAACACAGGGGTCTTAATTTACCTTTGCATCTCTAAAACTTTGCCATGTGCCTAGCTCATGGCAGGCCCTCAGCAAATGTTCACTGACAATGAAAGAACAACTAAGAGCTTAATACTTCAAAATAACACCTTTCTTCTCTGGTTAGAAACTTCTTTATAAAACTGCATTCAAAATAGTCTACATTTCTGTTTGTCTATCAGTGACTCAGGCAATCGGAGTTTTTCAAAACATGGCTAATGCAGAGGGTATTTGAATGCTGTTGAGTGGAGAGAGACTTCCCTCCAAATTAATTGTCCCTGCTAATTGCTTTAAGCAGGACTGTTCCCAATAGACGACATACAGTTTCCTTAAGTCACTGGTGGTGTGAACTGGTTGACAAAGAACCTCCATAAATCCTGTACAACTTCATCACAACCCTCAAATCTACGATGATGGCATCCTTATGAAGCTAGACCTGCTTGGTCACTTCCAGAATCTGGTTCTACCAACCAGTCTTTGTAGGCATTTGATTTGACATATTTAGTAACAACTATTTAGAAAGGACTACACTAGCTGTCAGGGTGGGGGATATCAAAGAGAATATATATAGATAAAACAAATGAATTTCATGGCCCCAAGGAGCTCATAGTGTAGGAAGAAACAGACATCCAAATAAATCGATTGCAATGCAGATTTGTATGTGTACTCTTGGGTGTACTTATTGTTTTCATAACATCCATCTCCTTGTAATGTGTGCATCGTTTTATCACACTGGAGATTAAGTTCCTCCCATAAAGGCCTTTACACTTTTGAGACTCACTTTTAACAGAGCTCTTTCCAAAGCACTATTGTGTTCAGTACATGGGTGGCTGCCTTATTTCCTAACTGACGGCTGGGGAGGACCTCCATGTTTCCCTCATGCATGCGTCATTGTCATCGTTATAACTCCTCCTGAGAATAGGAAGTCAGGAACACAATGGGGCACCCCACAGACTGTCAATGGTTTAGAAATGTGGAGACTTAATTCCTCTCTCTGCAGGAGAGGATGGAGGTCTCAGAATGTCTAGACTTAGAGTGATGAAAGACAACCTCAGTACTTTTTGGAAAAAAATGCTTTTGCTGGAGTGACTGTTTAATTACCCAGGCAATCAGGTCAGTTTTCTGAAAATCCAGTTTGTGCTCTTATTTAGCCCTCTAAACCTTTTTGAAGCAAGGCTTCTTTCATTCTTTTGCAAATGAGCTGGAGAAGATGCAAGGAGGATGGAAGTGGAGCTATCTAATTGGGTTGGGAACAGGAATCTACCCCCTTCACCACACACACACACACACACACATGCCCTACTCCTATCTAAACTCAAGGTCCAAGAATGGGAAAGGATGTTGAGGAGGAGAGTATGATGCTGAACTGAGCTCCACTCTCTCTTCCCAAAATTATCCCATCTACCAAGCCATTAGAGGTCAGTCCCTTTTGTCCTACCATAGGTAATTGCGCATACAATTTTATGTTTCACAATTTCTTAAACATCAACCTAGCTAGAAAGGACAGCAAAGATTTAATGCAATAGTAGTGGGATAACGGCCACCGCTGGGAAAGTGATTGGTCATGTCTGTGATTAGTCCTGCTCCCGGGAGACCCACTTTTGTGAGGCCGGTTACTGTATCACTGAAGTCTCCCTGAGATTTGCTGCGTACTCTAGAATCATTGCTTCCAACTGTTCATGAGCAACATCATTGCCACTTCTCCCCTCATTTCTGGAAGCATGAAATGCCCTCTCAGGTTCACAGAGGTCTGCTATATTTCCATCTCAAGAATTATAAAAACACAATTTTAAACAGCAAATTTCTTGCTTTGTTGAAGTGAATTGCATATTCATTTCATTCAACCATTTTTCACTCAAAGTAGGAGTTGATAATCAGTCAATTTATGTCTTGCGGGACAGAGCTTAACTGGAGGCCAAATGGTAATGGGACTCATGATAGCTAAAAGCTATGATTGTCCAATGTTCTCAGGATTAGTTGAGAAAAATGTTTTGTAAAAAATCAGGGCCTCAAAATAAAGAATAAATCCTAAAACAAGAGAGGCAAACTTAAAACAACCACAGTTTAAAAGAACCAGAATATAGAAGAGATTCAAAGTACTATTAATTTTCAGCAGAAAGGCCTTGGTTTATACATGGACAAATATATTCTAGTGCTCAAAAAGCATAGACAATGATATGCGGCAAAAGAGAAAAACAAACAAAAAAACCAATGATTTGTCAAATTCATATGGTATTTTTCATGCAATCAAATGGAGAACAAGATTGTCACAGGGTAGACATGTCGGTGGATTCACTATGGTGAATGCAAAGAAGAAATTAGAAGAATTAGAAGAAAATTGCTCTTGAAATCTCAGGAGGACAATATATAAAATATATTTATATGTATAATACAGATAGAAAAACAACAGGGAATTAATCATAGGTTTAAGTTTTATATTCATTTGTAAGGCAATGAACTTCAGAGGTGTTTTGGCTAAATTCTCTGAATATGACTACCTTAAGTTGGATAATTTTGCAATCTACCCTTCTAAATATTTCAAACTGTCTTTTTAAAAAATTGCAGTTATTTTTGCCTTAATTATCTAGAAAACTGCTTCAATCTCCACTTAGTTTGTATAATTAATTTTTAGATGTGGGTTAATTATTCCATACAAACCAACAATATTCCAACCATTCAATTTGGGTTGAACTTGGGTTATAGGGTTTTTGAGAATTGGTGATTTTTGTGCCTGTGTGATGCCAATAAAAGGGGTAGAAGATTCAGTTTCTAGCCTCTCCTACGGAAAAAAAGGCTTAATTTTCTCTGGGGTAGACAGCCACTGTTTGCTGAAAGCTACTATGTGAGCTGAGAAGGGGCAAGGATGGAAGAGAGTGAGCTTTGATACTGAACAGATTTGAGGTAGAATCCAAGCTCTCCTAATGGGTCAAGTTAACTTGGACAAGCTTTCATCTTTAGAAGGTTTAGATTTTTCATCTGTAAGAGAAAAATAACAGCATTTACCTGATATGATTGTTGCAAGCATTCAATAACTGTAGATGAGCACCTGGTACAAGGTGCACAATAAATCCTAATTCTTTCCTTCTCTTAGAAACGAAACGATCTTTGAAGCCATTTATAATAGTTCAAATCTTGATTTTAAGAGACTTTTTTAACTCAATATTTTACAAAAATTTGATATTGCAAACAAGGTAATTCCTAGTTTTAAATGTAACACTAACATTACTTGTACTTAAGTATGAAAAAGAAACAAATTACAGGTACCATGTAAGTTCTAAGGGGTCTTGGAAGTATATATAGATACAGAATTTTAAATATCAAATATATATATATACACAAAAATACACATTTACAGAATTTCTTATATTTCTGAGAACAGATGATCCCTCTTAAGTTTTAGAAGAATGCAAGAAGATGGCCTTGAGAAGTACAGCTTTAGGCTGTAAAACAGTGCCTTGGACTCCAAAGCACCAAATAAATAAAGTTCATAATCTTTATCTACTGTCATGTGACTGAAATTCTTGGAAATCAAAATGTTGAGTTGCTTAGTAACTATTTTAGTATAATCAGTATGCAGCTCTGTGTACATCTGACCAACTTTAAAAGACCCAAGATTTATTATTGTGGGAGTTAAAGTTATCAGAATGTCTATTATCAGTTTTGTTTGTGGTTTTGATAGTATCTTTATTTCTTCTGACTCAGCCAAATGTGGTACTCCAGATCTGAGGGTTAACTGACAGACCTAGTTTGGAAGACCTAAGGAAGCTGTATAGTTTTAGCAAATTAAAACCTTTGATAATAATAATATTGTTATTAATAAAATTGTTCTCCATTTGATAATAACCTTTGATAATAATAATATCCAGTTTTCATCCAGCTCACACATATGATACTGCAATAGAGTAGAAGACAACTAAGCTTCTTATGCAATTTCTGATAAGTGTTGTTGCCATTTCAAGGTGCACTTCAAAAGGTAAGGGTCTCTGCTAAAGAGTCTTAGTGACTAATTTATAGTTTTATCATCTACTTGTTTATTTAAACACATCTTAAAGATACTACAATATTTGTAGTGTGTGCCTCCAATGAATGCCATTGTATTTCCTACTATTTGCCTTCAAGTCTGAACTTGACCCAAGATATCAATAATTTAGACCTTTTCAGTGGGATATTTCATAGCATGATTTGGTACATAAATTAATCAAGAGTAAGAGTGATTTTCTACATAGCCAAAACCACCCAGGAAGATAACTATCTAGTGTTTTTTTTTTTTCTGAGACAGAGTTTCACTCTTGTTGCCCAGGCAACAATGAGTGCAATGGCGCGATCTCGGCTCACTGCCACCTCTGCCTCCTGGGCTCAAGCAATTCTCCTGCCTCAGCCTCCTGAGTACAGGCATGAGCCACTGTGCCCGAGTAGCTGGGATTACAGGCATGCGCCACCACACCCGGCTAATTTTGTATTTTTAGTAGAGATGGGGTTTCTCCATGTTGGTCAGGCTGGTCTCGAACTCCCAACCTCAGGTGATCTGCCCACCTTGGCCTCCCAAAGTGCTAGGATTACAGGCATGAGCCACCATGCCCGGCCACTACCTAGTCTAAAATAGGTGGTATTCTTGCTTCAGTCTATCATAGAGCCCAGTTCTTTCTCTTTATTCTTTCTTACCACAGAGTGAGGATTGTTCTACAGTTTTCCATCAGAAACACATTTTTTTCTAATTGAAGACTAAAGCACAACAGGCCCCAAATAGCTCCTCATGGTTTTTGTTGTTGTCATCGTTGAAATGCAACGATGGGCTCTGCTTTTGGAAAATAAGAGCTTTCTGCCTAGACTTAACGCATTCTTTGCAGCCTTGATATCTAAATTTCCTTTAAAACAACAACAAACAGAATTGTGCTGTCAGACTAATTATGCATGATAACTCTAAGATGGATTAAAATGATTTAATTTATAACATAGTTAATTGCCATGCAGTATTGAATTAAACCATCTACATTTTCTGGAAATACAGCTGCATGCTTAATAGTGGGTCATAAAGTTAAGGCCTACAAAGGGAAAGATATATGATAAATATTGGAAAGAGATATGATAAATATTTGACTGACAGTAGTGCATGAAAACCATAAAATGGGACCATAGGAGGTAAGAATAGGAAAAAAAAAAATCTTATTTCACATGCCTTGGAGGAGACAGGACAAAGTCGGAGCTGAAAGAGACATTTTCTCCCCACAATAATCAATGACAAAGCATCTGAAATTTTAGTTTTCTAGAGTAAATTGCATGTTGTTTTGGCGGGGAGCAGCTGCATTCCCTCCAGGAGCGAGCTACTGATTGTTGCTAATAGTAGGCGTATAAAACATCTTTGTTGGATGGATGAAGGAATGAATAAAATGATTTGATAAAGAGCAAAAATCAGCATTGAGGGGAATTATAGGCTTTAACCACAAGGCAATATCTCTGAGGCTATGGTAAACAATATTGTTATTTACCAATATTTCTAGCTCTCCTTCCTTTCTGGGTACACAGGAGGGCCACGCTTGCTCTACTGAATTTGGGGATGGCTATGTTTGCCATAAAATGTAAGCAGGAGTGATTTAAGTACCTTCCAGCTGGTGGTTTCTAAGAGTAGTGTGTGATCCTCCATACTACTCTTGCCTCATAGCAATGGTTGTGGAATCATGAGTTGATATGGAAAAGCTGTAAGATGGAAGCAGCAGCTTGGATTGCTAAGCCAACAAACGAACAGCTGCTCTGGAGAATTGCCTAGATTCACAGCAGACTTTGAGCGAGAAATAAACCCTTGTTGTAAGTCAATGCATGGAGGAGTGTATATTTCATAGATGAGCAAGATGACCAAGAATAGCTTGCACACAACTTCTGTGTGAATTTGACACTCTCCCATCCACAGGTGGAGTCTGTCTCCTCTTCCCCTTTGATCTGGGTGGCAAAAGTAATGCTGCATGACCACCAAGACTAGATCAGAAAAGGCCAAGTAGCTTCTCTTAGAGCGTCCATTGTCTTAGAATTTTTTTCTCTGCATGCTCCCTCTCAGAATCCAGCCACCATAGAGCCCAGGCCCCTGAGAGGGTTCATGTATAGGTGCTTTTGTCAAGAGCCCCAGCTAATCTGAGTCATCCCAGCCAGGCACCAAACATATGAATAAGGAAGCCTCCAGCTGATTTCAGTTCCCAAGCCATTTGAGTGTTCACAGCTAAGAACCCAGACATTACACAACAGACATAAGACCACTGTTTTGTGTCTTATTTCCTGACTCATAGAACTTGTGAGCACAATCAAATGATAGCTGTTTTAAACAAATTTTGGGGTGGTTTGTTATAAAGCAACTAGTTGACTGGAACAAACAGGTTGGGCTTGTTTGTCACCACACCATAATTTATCCCATCGTAATAGAAAGGTGTTTTTCAGAATTCACAAAGGGTACATAACAAAGTAAGATGAAAAATACTATTTTCAGTTTTTTTGTGTTAATGTCTTATTTGGTATCAACCTTCTAGGGAAGTTATGCAGGTATAATCTGCATGATCCATTCTCCTTAACTATAAACCACATTTCCACTGTCTCATTCATGTATGTAAGCTTTTGTAAACTGAATTTACTGGGGCATAGCAATTTTTACTATTTTATCCAGGCAAGATTTATGCTACAAATAACTGTCCCTCAAGGAAATAAATGGTACATTAAAAGAGATTTATACATGATAAGATGCATGAATAAAACTGGGAGGCTTATATTGTGGGACGATTTATGTTTCAGAAATAGGTGGTGTCTAAGCTATTACTACATTATATGCAGGTTTCAGATATTGCCATGTAGGTTGAGAGACTTAGTAAATATTGCCCCCTCCCACCTTCAAATCATCACAAAAAATTTTAGCATAGAAGAAGATTGCCAATATTGCACACAACAAGAATAGTGATGAATTAGCTGACTTTCAAGGTTCTACACCTCTAAAGACAAATGGACACCATGAACCCACACTAGTACAAGTATTGTCTGAGTAAGCTCTAGTTCACCGCTTCTTAATTAAACTTTGTAGGCCAGTTTCATTCTTCACAATATATTGGGAGTTATGTACCCTAGAGAAAATAAAGCATGCATATTTTTAGTTTGCAGAGAAGTCAAAATAAATATCCAACAAAAGAGAAAAACAATCCAGAGCAAGGAACTAACCATCCTCTGAAGACAGTGATATACATGATCATTTCATGTCATTTATTTCTCACTCACAGCAACAAGCCAGGCAAAATGAAGAGAAGTAGATAAAGGCCCCTGCACTGGGATGATGTGTATATTTCCTAAGTATCACACGACTTAACAGGTGCGAGCTGGCAGGCATGGAACTTGGTATCCATAAGACCTGGAATGAAATCGTAGTTCCTCTGTTACCATGCTGTTTGACCTTGAGCAAATAACTTTTGTATGCCTCAGTTGCCTTCTCTTTGATATGGAGACAATAATATCGATCCTTCAGGGTTATTCTGAATAAGGCAAATCGTGTATACAAAGCACCTGGTATGTCATGAGCACTTAATAAAGGATGGCTATCATTATTATATTTTAATAAAAGAGATGATTAGTAGCAATCCTTCCAACACAAAGCTAAACAGATTAAATAATCTTTGGATTACAAAATCTAGCAGTTAATTTGCTTCTTGATAACTTGCTGACAGAACTACAATTTGGATTCTAGGTGAAGGCTTTCCAATGTTCATCAGTCTTGCCTTCTCATGTTGCCCCCAGGCCAATTCGTCTGAGATTGTCTCTCTCAAAAGATATGTAATGATCAGCTTGAAATCTGCCTGCCCAGATTTGTGGGCCAGAGATTTAGACCCTCATCCTCGAGGCTTTATTCCTTGCAAAAGCCATATGTAAAACTGGCTGGTAAGTGGTAATTCCCTTCTGGGCTTTCATCAGTGACACTGAAATGATTGGTATTATATAACAAGCAAATAGAGGAAGTGATTTGCAAGCCAATTATTCATACAGACAGCTAGTGTTGCATTCTAAGAAATTCTTTGATTTGCTCAGGGTAGGTTGCTGCTTTTGTGAGTGTTGTTTCCCATTTTTTCCTCATCGCTCTGCCAACTGTTCCCCACCATTGTACACACACACACTACACACACTACAAACACACACACACACACACACACACCCATTATAATTTCTGCAAGGCTACAGGAAGTCAGCTGCCTTATGCCAGTGCAGTCTTCTAGACCCAAAGATGATGGGTGCCCATTTTTTCAAGTCTGAGAAGGATCCCAATCCCAAATGTCATTCCAGGTTGCCTTATTTGCAGCAAAGTCTGTTGGTAACCAGGATCCTTGCCTCCAGAAAGAGCCCACTGGACAGATTTCAAAACCAATTGCACAAAATAGATGATTCCTTTAATTGGTTTTGATAATAATTTTCTCAGATCCCAGAGGATATGTCAACACCTTCAAATAACTGCAGCTTACCAAAATGGGATTCCAAAGTTTAAGATTAAATAAAATATACATGAATATATTTCCTAACTGAATGGAAGGAATAGTTTCTAGGTAGAAAACTCACAGAATTATAGAACTGTCAAGCTCAAAGACTTCTGAGAAGTCAGAGGCAAAGGTATCTAACTTCTTGTTTTATATTTGAGGAAGCAAGGACTCTGAAAGCTTGCACTGGAGGCTCAAATAATTCAAGGCATAGAAACTCTTGGAGGCTCTGAAAATGATCTCTCAACCATTTTAGTGCCTAAATACTTTTTGACACATTTCTAATTTTGTAGTTATTTAGTATCACACTGTCCTTCCTATTTTTTAACTTATCTATTTATGTATTTATGATCATCATAAAGGATCTGAGGTCAAGTCCTTCATATATGAAGAAATATTACTGACTCTAGTGAGGTTGCAGAGAAAAAGGAAGGCTTTTATGCTGTTGGTGGGAGTGTAAATTAGTTCAACCACTATGGAAGACAGTGTGGCAATTCCTGAAAGACCCAGAGGCAGAAATACCACTTGACCCAGCAATTCCCTTACCGAGTATATACCCAAAGGAATACAAACCATTCTATTATAAAGATACATGCACATATACGTTTATTGCAACACTATTCACAATAGCAAATACATGGAATCAACCCAAATGCCCATTAATAATAGACTGGATAAAGAAAATGTGGTACATATACACCATGGAATACTATGCAGCCATAAAAAACGAGATCATGTCTTCTTCAGGGACATGGATGGAGCTGAAAGCCATTATCCTCAGCAAATTAATGCAGGAACAGAAAACCAAACATTACATGTTCTCACTTATTAGTGGGAGCTGAATGATGAGAACATGTGGACACATTGCAGGGACCAACACACACTGGAGCCTGTCGGGGGAGGGGGTTCAGGGGAGGGTGGGCACCAGGAAGAACAGCTAATGGATGCTGGGCTTAACACCTAGATGATGGGAGGATCTGTGTAGCAAACCACCACGGCACACGTTTACCTGTGTAACTAACCTGCACATCCTGTACATGTACCCCTGAACTTAAGATAAAAACTGAAGACAAAAAATATTAAATCATATGAATAAATATACATTCACAGCTTTTATAAAAAAAAGTTACTGACTAACATGCAGGAATCCTTGTTTTTTGAACTGCTGTCTCAATAACAGTGATAGATTACACTCTCTTGTCTGATTCATGTTGTAACCAATTCTACTCATTTGTGAAGCTGAGGTGAGGTGTGTGGCCAAGAAACAGAGGGAAGTTAATTTGTACACACATGCAAAAAGAGCACCTCATTAATTTCAGAATATAACCAACTGAGCTAACTGGTTTCACCTCTTTGATCACATAAGCCACAGCTAAAAAAAACTCCATCAACTATTGGTAGCAAGGAAGAACAATGGATAAGGGTATGAATTATAATGCCCGTGTAAAACCAAATATTTGTTTAACAAAACTTCTGTTTACAATGGAAGCCGTTGGTTCTTAATGATACCTGGGACTTGGATGCTGTTTCACAGTTGATGAAATGGGCAGCCATCATCTTTAAGATGTAGAAATTGAGAATTCAAAGGATTAAAGGAGTTGCTGGAGATTCCAAAGCTAATAAAATCACTCCCAGGGCTTGAAGCTAGAACCATGGCTTATTCCATTGTAACATGGTAGTTTTAGGCTCTTACCTTTAGAAAAAAGGTACAATGGCTTACAAAGATACTTCTAACTCATTAATAAAATAAAATTCAAACAAAAGATAATTCATGATTTCACAAACAGTTCTCTCCAGCTGTAAATATTAATGACTTAAAAATATATAAATGCACACAGTTTTACAGATTGCTTGCATGGGCAGAACAATACAGGTTCATCTTCCTTAATTGGTAATTTTTTTTTTAACCATATTTCAAATCAGCCAGGTGCTTATTTTGATTGCCACCTGTAATACAGTTTATAAGTGTGTTTACTGCCATGTTACCAAAGAACAAAGTAATTTAAAATGTTGTCTCCATCTCTCCAGTTGCTCAAGATAAAAAACAAAACAAAACAAAACAAAACAAAACCAACTTTGAATCATCCTTGATTTCCCTCTCTCTCTCATTTACTCCAATCCAATCCAATGATGAATCCTGTTGACTCTATCTTTAAATGAGATTTTTATAAATGCAATTTCCTCTCATTTTCCTTACTTGCACCACCGAGGTCTAAGTGATATTTGCCTGGATAAATGTCTGCGTTAGCCTCCCAATGGGTCTCCCCGCCTCTCTCCTTGCCGTTCAGTTTATTTTTAATACAAGAGCCAGAATACTTCTTTTAGAACGTAAGTTAAATCCTATCACTTTTCTGCTCATAAGTGCTTACCATCTCATTCAAAGTAAAAGTCAAAGTTATACAATGACCTACAAGACTCTCCAGGATCTGGCCTCCAGGCATCCCTCTGAAATCACCTCCTACCAACACTTTCCTCATACTTGTGCCATTTGGCCAGTATGGTCTCCTTGATGCTCCTGAATGTACTGGGCAGGTTCCTAAGTTCAGGGCTTATGAACTTGCTATTCCTGCTGTCTACAATGCTCTTCCTCAAATGACTTCCATGGATTGCTCTCTCAGATATTATGCTCAAAGTTATCATGTCTGCAAGTCCTTTACCAGTTCTGCCTTTTGACCTAGGTTGGAAGGGATCTCTCTCCTCCAAACTTCTAGACAACATTCTGAGTACCAAAAGCTCCTGCACCTGTGGCCCTAAGCCCACTTGCAAGACATGCAGACTGTGAGATGAAACCTCATGGAAGAATTACACATGCTGGGTGGGTCTGTTTTTCACTAAAGCTTCCTCAAGTCTTGTGACTATACTCTTTCTCCCAGGATGTCTCATTGCTTCCTTAATTTAGCTCCTAATTCAGAGCTAAGCTCATGGTCCAGTGCTTGAAACAGTCCATGAGCTTGGCTTTGAATTAGGAGCTAAATTAAAGATGCGATGAGATATCCTGGGAAAAAGAGTATAGTCACAAGACTTGAGGAAGCTATTGTCCTGCCCGAGAGTTCTGTCCCTAGATACATCAACACCAGGCTGTTCTTTTCCTGTAGACAGTCCTTCAAAGTTTTCCTTTATGGAAAGTGTATGTAGCTGAGGCCAGAGCAATATCTTATATCTGAAATATGCACTTCTTACCAGGTCTGGGGGCAAACTCACTGGTAGTCCAAATTTATATCTGCACAATATCCTCTTGACTTCCTATGGAAGGCCTAGATTTTGTGGGGAGTGGACATCAGGATACTTTAAGGGGGCTGAGGTATACATGCTACTGTATCCATCCTGACCACCATTTCCTGGCTGATGAGACAACCCCTTCCAGGGAGGACTTGCCCTCCTCCCTTAACAGAGCAGAGTTTGGTGGCTCTTCGGGGTTGCTTATGCCATATTCAATGTAAGCCCAGAACACAGATGAGGAAGGTCAGCACAGGGTTACAGCATGTCCACACTGGACAGGACCGTGGGTCCTCATTCATTCAACACTTCCTTCTACTCCTGGAAACCTGAAGTTCCAAGAAGACACTCAGGCATCTACTTTAAGCACACATACTCTTATCCCCTTGAAGTCAGTGAAAAGCCTGAAAAGGCAAGGGAAAAAACAAATACATAAAATTCTCTTTCATACTCGGAACTAAAATTTTCCCTCTTGAAAAGACATCTGTCTTCATATTTGAACACTACTTTGGGTGAGTTTTGGCAGCCTTTAAAAGGGCACCTTTAAAAATACTTTTTTGTGTGTGTTCCAGCTAATATCTTCTTCCCAGCTGAGAAATCTGACTTTCAATTAATACATTAAAAATTTGTTCCCTTCTTGCTATGTTCTAACCATGGTATGAAGCTGCCTCTATAAGCCAAATTTATCTGCTAGCCTCATACTTTGAGTATTTAGAGAACCTGTGGGTTGTGCTGAAAATGGTGGTCCTTTTCTCAGGGTCAGGTCAGGCAGGGATGTTAGCACTGGCATCCAAGTCTTTGCACTGTCTATATTCTCACAATAGCAGAGGAAGATGAATGCTCTTATTCTTGTTGTCTTTGGCCCATGAAAGGTAGACCATCAGCACCCTGGGCAGGCATCACAGTCTACTGAAATTGCTTGTATGCCTGCTGTTTATATGTTGCCTTCCTGAACTAGACCATGTGTATATTGAGAGGAGAGGGTCTTTTTGGCTTGTGTTATTTCCACTTACAATGCAGTGAAAGGAAGGAAAGAAGATGATCAGGGAATAAAGAAGGAATCCAGAAATGTCTAGAGATAACTGATGATTCACAGGGTGGCTTCTGATTTGCTTACTGTTTATAAAAGCCATATTCATATTAAGTACACAAGAATAATTTACTAGCATAGTGCCCAGCTTTGAGTTTTATGTCTGTCCCACATTCTTTTGTTTTCAGAACTTCCTTTTGCTCACTCCCCATGATTCGAGTGGGACTGTTAACAGGCTTACCTTGCCCAATGAAGGGTGAATATGTGCCCCTTGCTGGCACGTATTGAGAGTATCCAAGTGAGAGTATCCAAGCCCCTCTGGACTCATTGCTAAGCCCAAGAGTGAGCACACGACTCAAGCAAGGACAGTGGCTTCTTTTTATGGAGACAGACGCTGGGACAGAATCTCTTTCCTTCTGGGACTGTGAGCTGCAAGGAACTTAGGAGCCTGGAAAGGCTGGAGCCCGTCTTTCATTCCACATGGAAAAAGCTTATCAGAGCAGGACGTTAACACAGATGAAAGCAGAGATAAGAGAGAGGAAGGGAAGGAGAGATGGTAGCTGCTGCTTGAACACTGCATGCAGTTATGTCTGAAGATCAATCCAGTGAGTTCAGACTTTGGAGCTAATTATATTTATTTATAGATTTATTTTTGCTTAGCTCTGTTTGAGTTAGGTTTCTGACACAACCAAAAAGTCTTGATAACAATGACTACCATAACAAGTAACAATGAACCAGCACAAGTGATTGAGTGGGGTGTCATGTTCTACAGCGTGGAAAAAGCAATGTGAGTCAGGGTTCCTGACCTCATGGAAGAGATCTGTATTACAGTTCTAGTGACCCACTCATAGCCCTTCATTCTGCACTGGCTCCAGCCAAAAGTCACCACTGTGACAATTTTTGGCATCCTTCGGCCTTCTCTTGGCCTCCAGAGAACCATTATGGCTCTCCTTTTCCTTCTAAGGGTACTCCAGTCAAGATACGAAAAAAAAAAAGAAAAAACACGAAAAAGAAAAAAATATTTTCCTCTTGGCTTAGACCCATTGGCCCCATCCAATTCAGAAAAACTACAGACCTGCATCTGCTTATAACCCAGAAAAAACTAGAGTGTCGCCAGAGAGCCCTCCACTCTACTGATACAAATAAACAGTGTCAGCAGGACAGAAAGTCCTTGAATTTCAAGGGAATGTTTGGCCATTAAACAAGCATGTTAAGTTAGCAAACAAAACAGGCCTGTCCAAGCAGTGGGCCACCAGAGCTCAGGCAGACCCAAGGAATGTGGCAAATTCCTTGAGGCAGTTGTTTTTTTAGAAACCCAAGTAATTCCTTTCATTGTAACAGTTTAGTTCATGATCTTAGCATGGAGTTTGGGGGCATTTTCTGTATTTTCCACTAAAGCTATGTTAACAAGCAAAATTTATACTTTCTTTTGCCCTCTGTTATCAAGTGCAACCCAAGCCACCAATACTTGGGACAATATCACTGGCATTTGTGGCTGGGTCCGCATTTGTCAGAAGGAATTCTTCTCTTCAGTCCTTTTCTAAGTTAGCCCTGGAACTTTAGTCATACCTAGAATGACTTTTATTAAATAAGGCATGTTAGAGATGAAATATAAAAGTGATCCAATTTTACAGTCTAATGTCACAACACTCTTGCAGGGGAAAAGTGACTGAGATATAGAAAGGAGCCAGAGAGGAAGAGCATTACCCAAGGTACAGGATCAATTCTCTCATGGGCTGAGATGTGTTACTCTGGAGGCAGGCAAACTACTGCTCTGGACCAAATCCAGTCCACCACCAAGCTAAAAATGATTTTGACATTTTTGAATAGTTGAAAACAATTGAAAATGAAATATTCTGTGACATGTCACAATTGTATGACATTTCCATTTCAGTGTTAATTCATAAAGTTCCATTGGAACACAGCCATGCCTATTCCTTTCTATGGCTGCCTTCATGCTACAATGACAGATTTGGGTAGTGGGTGAAAATGCCTTTGCAAAAATTGTTAACAGTGAGAAAATTATGGCAGTGAAGGAGATCTGATTTAGCCATCCCTGCTCTTACCTTTAGTGGTCAAGCTGCCTTAATTACTCCTGGGCTGAGGCCAAGATAACTTTGGAAGACCTTTAGGTTATAGTTTAAATGATAATAGCCCCTCCCCAAAAGTCAACCACCTTTGTAAAGCTATGAGAGAGCCCCAGTCTATGGGGAGGAGAGGAGCCTCCCCATTCTGCTAAGGTGTAGGCTGGTCACAAGATATGCAAATTCCCCAATTACTCCTGCAGATAACATCACTATTGCAGATTGGCCTTTTGAGGTATCTTTTCAGGTTTTTTGCATGTCTGACATGGTTGGCTCCACTTGTACCAGATGGCTTCACCCGGACCTGCCAAATCACCCTTAGGGCCCCACTCATAAGTGAATCAGCTCAAGAGGACAGCTTTGACCCCTTATGATTTCTTTTCTGCTTCAACCAATCAGCGGAAAGCACCCATTTCCTAGCCACCCCCACCTCTTCCCCTAAACTGTCTTTGAAAAACCACTAGTCCACAAGCCTTCGATAAGACTGACTTGAGTAATAACTCTGTCTCTCACATGGCGTGGCTGGCCTTGTGTCAGTTAAACTCTTTACTGCAGTGCTGTGGTCTTTGTGTAGTGGGCAGGAAGAACCCATTGGATAGTTACATTTTATAGAGGCCATTTAACCTACAAAAGCAAAACTACTTCTATCCAGTCAATTACAAACATAATCTGCTGACCCTTTCTCTACAAAGATCTTGCTTTCAAGACCATTGATTATATTGCTATCCCTTGGAAGACATCAGAGAAGCATAAGATACAATGAAAGAGCAAGTAGAGTTGTCATCCTGGCTTCATTCCCAGTTACCTGCGCAACCCTAGAAAGTGATTTAACTCTTGTCAGGCCTTACTTCCTTCCTGTTCCAGCTTATTTTAGAGCTGGTAACTTCATTTCAACTCTAAAATTATTTGATCTCACAAAAGCCTGGTTGCAAAGGGATAGGTTGGATGGTTGGGAGCACATTCATCATGACCAAAGATTAATGCTAGGAAAGAGGCCTAGGCAGGATCTTTGTTCTACAAAAGAATACAGCATCGCTGTTTTATGAGGCATCCTGATCCCTAAAAATCACAACTCTATCCACATAACTTTATTTTCAAAACTGTGGCCATAATCACAGAAGCAAAGTGAATTCAAAAATCAAAGGACCCAGATGAATGGATTTCAACTTGCCAAGTATTTTGTCTTGAAAATATCTGATCATGGTGCCAGTCAAAGGAGATGCATTAATCTGGACTAATCGGTGAGGTTCCTTGCTTCATCAGGCAAGTTACTTTTTGTTTTCTCAGAGGGTAGTGCTGGCTTGCATTATCTGGATAAATGCCCCGACTGTCTTTTTGGCTCGGCTAATGAAGATCTGGCTAGAGCCAGCATGCTTGGCAGCCCAGATTCATGTTGGAAAATAAAGCTTGCACAGAAGATAATTTTACAAGTGTTAGATTATTTTCCTTGTGGCCTTAAAACACTGTCGACCCTAGTTCTTTTCCAAAAGTCTTGTGAGACAGAAAAAGCTTGAGGTTTGTCAGGTGATACTTTTTAAAGCCAATTTTCCAAGGCTTTAAAAAACTTGAGCTGCTATGGATTTAGCACTTAATCATATTCATCTGTGGATATGATACACAGTCACAGATACAAAGCTGCCGCTTTTCCAGTGAGTCCTGTGCATCAAGAAAAATCCTGGACATTAAATTCTAACATTTGTCGCAAGACCTGCCAACCCTTATCCTTTCCAGTAACAAAAGACTTGTCAATGATTATGGTGAATTAAGTTCTGGTTACAACATAAGTGTGGCACACAAGAAAATCTATCTATCTTAGCATTACTATTTTGTAAACTTCAATGTGATTTTACCTTTCTGCTGGATCAAAAAGTATTTTATATTCAAGATTGGCTCCCAAAACAAACCACAAAGTTTGAGTAGCTCAAATTCATAGGGCTCAACATTCTTTCTACCCAAAGGAGCTTCTTGGCCTCTAGGGTGTATTTTGTATACTTTTTATCCATATTTTGAGGAAATATGTACAAGGATTTTCCATTCAAAATAAGCGGAAATACAAAAGTAGCATAAGAATGAATTTTACCGGATTCTTATGAAACTATGTGAGCACACTAAGTACGTAATCACATACATGCCCTCCGAAGAGACTGCTACTTGGGACTGCAGTCTCAGAATGCAAGCCTTCTCCAACAGGAGGGTCAGAGCTGAGCGGGATCTCAGAGATAAGCTGGTCCAGTTGTTTCATACCCCAGATGAAGAAAGGGAGGCTCTGGAGGGGAGCAACAGGTCTGAGTGAGCAGCTCACTGGCTGCAGAACTGGATCCAAGGTCTACCTCTCCACATGCCTCGTCCCTGTGTCTCCTGGGCAGTTTCCTCTATCCTGTCTCCATTGTGACCCCTTGTAAGTAAAATGATTCACTGTTTTAGAAATCATTGCCTTGTGAGTAGAAGGGGAGTATGTCGATATATTCCAATGGACTCCTTGAGTTAATTTGCCTCTATTTTCTGCCAGTGGATCTTGTTGAATCACACATACCTCTGCAACTGGGAGTCCTTTTGAGACAGCCAGGTGGGAAGGGGTCCCCGGAAAATTCCAACCGACTTGTGCACTGGGAGGAATACACATTGGGGTGGAGCCATAGAAGTTTGCTCTGCTTGCAGAGGGGAGGAGTCTGGCCCCTCCTCTTCCTGGGTGGTACCTGGGATTCAACCTGTGAGATGGGAAGTGCTCCAGCAGGGACTCTGGCTTTGCAGAGGGTCCCTGTTTCTAATTTTCCCCCCTTTTGCCCAATAAATTCCATTTTTCTCCCCCTTGAAATCGTCTGTGAGCCTAATTTTTCATGGCCAGAGACAAGGACCTGGCTCTTCGCTGAACTAAGGAGGGAGTCCTACCACACTTTGCTGTTATTTGCACTAGCAGACAACAAGGCCCTGAGTCTTCCTGAAAGCCTGCCAGAACGATGTGGGATTTACTTTGCCTGAACATTAGGACTCAGCAAATCCAGAGGAATGCTACTTCATGAGGAGCAGCTAGGATGCGAGATAATGACAAGTGAACTGTGCATTCAGGCTGCATAAAAGAAAGGCTTACATTAGAACATGAGTGGAAGGAGTGAGGACAGTGGCTTTTTAAATTTCTATTCACTGCTGGTATTATCAGAGTGGAATTTGCAAGGCAAAGGGTCAGAGACATGGTAAGTGCTATAGGGAGATGTATTTGACTAAAGGAAGTATATGTATTGCTGAAATTATACATGTAAATTGAATAATAGACTTCAATTATAAATTCAAAGAAGGCTTACGTTAATTTCTTAATCCTTCTCAAGTGCCAACATTTTCTAACTTTTTAAACATCAACTTTCTCTGGCCCTAGCGTTCCTGAGAAGTTCATTTATCCATGCATGCAGGCATCAAGTATTCACTGATTGCTGACTATGTAGAAGCAGTGTATTAGAGACACTGTGACAAATAGATGGACTTGGCTGCTGATGAAATGCAACCCAAGTAAAGGTACCAGGTTAAGGTAGACACATTATGTGACTAGTTGGTAGGAAGCTCTGGCAATTCATATACTGAAAACATGTGGCTGAAAGCCTCTTATTGAAGCTGAGGTTTGAGATAGAACTAAATAAATTTTTAGCTATTTTAAGCCATCAGTCATGTCATTTTTGCTTGGAATAATTCTTCAAATTGGATTGGATATAAATAACTGTCCTCGTCTCCTTGGCCACTTGCCTTAGTGGCTTTACTAAGTACATGATTACTATTAAAAGACTATATAAAGAATGGAAACTTATACAACCAATTAGCTGATATGTGGGGCTTACAATCTAGTGGAGGACACAGGCAAGAAACAAGTAAACCTGATGACAAACATAATAATTATAGGCAGTGGTAATTTCCAATAATACCCAACAAAGCCAAGAACAGTTTACTAAGGGTGCTTAGGGAAGGGATCTCTGAATATGAACCATGTAAAGCTTATACATAAAAAATGCAGAGGAGTCAACTGCTTGAGATTCTCAGAAAAGGCATTCCGGGCAATGAAAATAGCAAGCACAAAAAGTCTCAAATCAAGAAAGCACTTCGATTGCTTGAGATGCTGAAAAGGCAAGCATGGCTGCAGTATATGAGAAATGGAGTCTGGTATAAGACTGGGGAGGCAGGTAGGGGCTGAATGCATCAGGGTCTACAAGTGTGGATTTTCTTCTAAGTACACTGAAAAGCCACAAGCTTTTAAATTAGTGATACAGATTTTAAAATATTATTTTGGCAACTGTGTGTACAATGGAGTGGAGAGAGGCAATGGAAAAAAAATAGAAGCAGTGGAACCAGGCTGCTGGAGGACTCAGTCCAGTTCAGAGTTGATGCCAGGATTAGGATGGTAGCGGTAGAACTGGTGAGGACAGGTGAGACTGAAGATATATTTCAGGGACAAAGATTTCAGGGATAAGATTTGCTAATAAGATTTGATAAGATTGAGAGAGAGTAATCAAAGATGATTCCTAAGTTTCCCGTTTGGGTCTCTGTGTTGAGGATGGTCCACTTATGAATGAGAGGGAAATAAAGAGTCCTCTTAGTACATTTACATTTAAAATGTCAGTTAATGGGTGACTTATTGAAGTTTTATAACTGCACATTTCCTGAATTAGTTTTTACCTAAGCAGTTCTTTTTTTTTAAATTTTATTTTATTATTATTATACTTTAAGTTTTAGGGTACATGTGTACAACCTGCAGGTTTGTTACATATGTATACATGTGCCATGTTGGTGTGCTGCACCCATTAACTCGTCATTTACATTAGGTATATCTCCTAATGCTATCCCTCCCCCCTCCCCCCACTGCACAACAGTCCCTGGTGTGTGATGTTCCCCTTCCTGTGTCCATGTGTTCTCATTGTTCAATTCCCACCTATGAGTGAGAACATGGGGTGTTTGGTTTTTTGTCCTTGTGATAGTTTGCTGAGAATGATGGTTTCCAGCTTCATTCATGTCCCTACAAAGGACATTAACTCATCATTTTTTATGGCTGCATAGTATTCCATGGTGTATATGTGCCACATTTTCTTAATCCAGTCTATCATTGTTGGACATTTGGGTTAGTGACCTAAAACCATAAAAACCCTAGAAGAAAACCTAGGCATTACCATTCAGGACATAGGCATGGGCAAGGACTTCATGTCTAAAACACCAAAAGCAATGGCAACAAAAGCCAAAATTGACAAATGGGATCTAATTAAACTAAAGAGCTTCTGCACAGCAAAAGAAACTACCATCAGAGTGAACAGGCAACCTACAGAATGGGAGAAAATTTTTGCAATCTACTCATCTGACAAAGGGCTAATATCCAGAATCTACAATGAACTCAAACAAATTTACAAGAAAAAAACAAACAACCCCATCAAAAAGTGGGCGAAGGATATGAACAGACACTTCTCAAAAGAAGACATTTATGCAGCCAAAAAACACATGAAAAATGCTCATCATCACTGGCCATCAGAGAAATGCAAATCAATACCTAAGCAGTTCTACAATGTGAAGACTTAGAGACTCAAGGAGAATCCTGATGGTCTTTTCATGTGATCAAAAATTACTCTGGATGACCTTCCCAGGTGTTCTGCTCTTCCATCAACCACCACTTTGCCCTGCCCAAATCACTGCAGCATCCTACTATAGGAACAAAAACAAACAAGAACTCAAAGTGGGTAAAAACACCAGCAATGAACACCTGCAATCCATGTAGCTGCATAACAGGGACTCTCTGATTAACTTTGTCATTCTTTACCAAATGGCTCACCTTTGAACAGTTTCTCTGCATTGTACCAATAGGCAAGGAGATATCAAGTTACACCATTCAAAAATTGCTATTGAATGGAAATACTGATTTCTTCTTTTACACAAAGTTTCTTTAGGTGTTCTCAGGAATTAGAACCACCTATTTCATTTGAGATGTCTGTTGAAAGGGGTTTCTGATGGTTCTGTTCAAGCCAATTTATTTCTATGGGCTTATCTTTTTAGGTCATAAACAAATAATGCCTGAGTAACCCATTGGCCTTTGGAATCTAGTGATCCGGGCTTATTTACAGTAGCACGATCTTACCTTGGGGTAGCTCTAGAGTTTACAGAAGAGGCTAATTCTTATGGAAGAATATGTGAAGTGTTTACTGAAAGAATTATATGCAGGGGATAGTCTTATTTTTCTTATAAACCTTTGTAAATATAAGGTTGAAAAGTTTGAGAAATTAAAACAATACTGTTCCATGCCTATTTCAGCAGAACTGAATTCTGCTGGTGAACATGGAATTTACATTCCAGGAGAGGAGAAACCTGGGACTCGCTAAGGGTTAGTTTCCATGGACAAGCTCTTTCAGACAATCTTTGAAACATGTCCAATATTACCATTTGGTTGATAGTAATGTTTTCTATCCTCATATTCCTACACACAACTTAACTACACATAGGTCCATAGTCAGAAATGATACCGTTTAGCATTTATGTGTTGCAAATAATGATACAGAGCTTTGATTGTTGAGGCCAAGGTTTGAGACAGAACAAGACATGCTTGGAGACACTTTAAGATTGAGTCCTCCATAATCATTCTTTTTTGTTTGTTTGTTTGTTTTGCCTCAGAATAGTACTTCAAAATAAATATGAATTATTGTCTAAGGCATCATGGTCATGTCCCCTAGCAGTCAATTCTAGATTGTCTGATATGTGTTATAGCCCTTTCACATCTTTTCAATATTGGAATAAATTTCCAGCCACAGTCAACTCTGCTTTGGATAGCATGGCTTGTTTAATGTGACAATTAGATTTTGTAATAACAATGTCCACAAAAGACACTCTTAGGGAAAAGAATTCATAACTGGAGAATATCTTGCTTTTTCAATTGTATAATCTCTATTTTTTTCAAATTTCTTCCTCTCTTACATCCATTTAGATTTGGTAGTCCAAGAGTTAACCAGGTAATTTAATTAGCTTAGATGGTTGAGCCTTTGGACTGATTTTGCCAATATCTTGGAATACATTATTGCAGATGTTCAGAGAATCAGCATTCAATATTCTCCTTTCAGTCTTGAAGACAAATATGAGATGAAGCTCTGATACCCTACAAAAAATGAGGGTAGACTTATTCTTAGATAAAAATTTTCAAAGGAAGCTTACAATGAATACAAGTTGTGAGGCACACATATAATGGTCACACTGCAGAACTCTTACAATCCTTGCAATAAAAGCAACAGCTCATATATTAATTGACTATATTTGCTTTCCCTGTGTATTATATTGCTTTTTAATAGTAATTATTAGTATGTCAGCATCATCTGGAAGTTTGTGGCTAAACTGGTTCCAAATACACACCCTTAAACATATGATAAGAAATAGTGGTTTCTGTTCTTTGTATATGCTAGAGTCTTAGGAGTTCAATTGGCCTGACATTCAAGAATGGCTATGATGGTAAATTCAATTATATACAAACTTTTTCTCTAAGAAGAAATTACTTCTACCTCTAGCTAAAATGGAGTAGCTTATTTCACACTATTCACACTAATGCTGCTGCTAAAAATAACATCAATCTGTTTATCTATCTATCTATCTATCTATCTATCTATCTATCTATCTATCTATCTATCTCTCATCTAACTCTTTAAAGACATTGGTCAATGAGAGGGATCCAAGATCCCACAGAAAAGGGAAGTAGATTGAGGTGAGTCTCATACTGGCTTCTCTTCATTTCTTCTTGAGGCATTTGCCAATTTTTGGAGCAAGGATAGATGTGGCATTAAATAAATTGTTCTGGGATTTGAGACAGTGTCATTGGGCTAGGGGCTGCCAATATGACTGAGTTTTGAAAGTCAATAATCCAGGGATGAGAGAATCACAGAAAGTGAGCCCAGACTAAAACTGAGAAAATACATGCCAGCAGCTCTGAACTAGAAGAAATATTAGTAGGAGTTCTATAGGCCGAAAGGAGGTGATCATGGAAGTATGTAATGTGGGAAAAAAGAAAGTTCATCGAAAAGGGTAAATATAGGGCACATTTTTTAAACTGACTATTTAAAACAACAATAATAATGTCTTGTGATTTTAATAATATATGTAGAATTAAAACGCATACAGTAGTACGGAAGACAGAAATGATGCTAACTAAAGGACTAAGTTAACTTAAGTAGACTGTAATGAGTGAAAGATGGATGCTATAATCCCTGGGTTAGCACTAGGTGAATTACAACAGAGGGCTAATTAATAAGGTAACAGAGAAGATAAATGAAAATATTTTAAAAATTGTCATTGGTTAAAATTTTTATAAAGGCAAGCAGGGATTAAAATAGAAACAAAGAATAGGTGAGACAAAAGAAAAAGGAATATTAAGATGGCAGATTTAAATTCAAATAACCCAGTAATTACAGTAAATGTAAATGGATTAAATACTCTAATAAGGACCAAGAAGGTTGAAAATAAAGATATGGGAAAAAAAGATCATCATAACACTATCCTGAAGAAAGTTGGTATAGTTACACATAATATCAGATAAATTAAAACTTAATGCAAGAAATATTATTAAATATAAAAAGTGACATGTCATAATGATAAAAGGGTCAATTCATCAGGAAAATAAAGATCTACATTCATCTAATTACACAGACCCAAAATATACAAAGCAAAAACTTCCAAGACTAAAAGGAGAAATAGACAAATACACAATCATAGAAGATGTTAGTGCACCATTCTCATATCTGATTAAACATGAAAATAAAAAATTAATAAGGGCATAGATGATTTCTCAACATGATTAACAAATGACTTAATTGACGTTTATATAATAAAACACTACAGCCAACCACTGTAGAATATATGTTCCTTTTAAGTACTCATGGAATATTCACCAAGGCCATATCCTGAATCATAACATTGTTTCAGCAAATTTCAAAGGGTTGAAATCATACAGAACATGCATTCTGACCACAGCAAAATTGAATTAGGAATCAGTATCAGACAAGTAACTAAAATATCCCTAAATATTTAAAAATAAGCAATATACTTTTAATAAACCCGTGGGTCTAAGGAGCAATCACAACGGAAATTTAAAAATATTTTGAAGTGAATAGTAATAAAAGTATTTCATTCCAAAAGGAGCAATGAATAGGCTAAGCAATGATTATTCTTTGTGAACAAAAATCATGGAAGAATTAAATAGCCCTGGGAAGTTTGAAGATCTCGTTTTATTTATGGTGCAGGTACATCATGGATTTCACATACTGCGAGTTGATAAAACGATACTACAAGTTCTAACTTTATTTATTTATTTTTATTCATTTGATATATTACTAATATAGGACTTTAGTATAAGATCATCCTGTTCATTTCCTGATTAGGCTATAAGTGAATCAGGATCCCACACCTCAAACCTGGAAAGCAGGATCTTCATGAAGCTGGATGATTATGGGGCAGAGGAAATACTTTTTCCCAAGTGCTTAACTGAGAATCATTCATTAAATGATGAATGGCTGTTTTCCCACAGTAGCATTGCAGCTAATTAGTTTCATATTAGCTTCATTAATGCTAGGTTTTGTATAGGCTTTTATTCCAGCAAGAACAATCAAGAACTGAATGACTCAAGGCAAGGACCTGGATGCTTGTCAAACATAGGTTGACAGTGTATTGGACTTGACACCTGATTATTTAGCTCTGTTATCTATATCTAGATATGTGTGGCTTGTGGAAAGACCTTATTTTATGAAATATTCAAATTCTTTTTTATTGGTTTATCAGTGAGGCAAAAATATATTTTAGGCTTATAAATATCTGAGTATAATAGTTAGGTCAAAATGAAATATGATTAATTTCTGTGTTCTAACTCTGGTTTCTGAGAATGGCCCAGGAAATCTCAAGAAAATGCTGATGGAACAGCAGGCATTCTAATGATGTAAATTAATATTGAAGACATGACTTCATGATGGTGTAAACTGGATCCCTACCAAAAGGTTAACCAAGGAGCCATGTTGCATATCCCTTCATGACTTCAACAGTTTGTCTTGTTTGACTATTGCAATCTTGGGAGTCTGTGTAGTCTTTACAATTTTAGCAATGATTCTTATGAGGAAATATTATGGAAGATCTCCAATCAATTATTGATTTACCAAAACCCACGAGGGTTAGCTTTTATCTTGTTTCTTACCCTAGACTTTTTGAATTATACGACTTTTGGACATCACTTAATATTTACTGAAACGCCAAAATTGCTGACATGGAAGTTTCTCTACTTCTATATAGATCTCTCTAGGTGGCTGGTTTCTTGCACAGTCTGCGTTTAGTATTCTATAATGCAAATAATCTGAGGTGCCTCTCCAAGTTCATCTACAGCATGAGTTTCCTGTGTGCTGCTTACTGTTTTCATATGAGGCTCAGTCTCTGTGATGGAGGGAGTATTTCTTTTAGAAGCTACCACTTAATTTTCTTTAGTATAGCATTATAGAATCTTACTAAATAAAGCTGTTTCATGGAGGTTTATAAAAATGCAAATTTTGGTTTAGTCAAGAGGCTCCACTGAGAACACATTATTGTCATCCCACAATCCATCATATAAGAAATCACACAAACTGAAATGGTAAAATAGATGCTATGTGCTGCAATATAAGCAGCCGTGTGTACACTGTGCATTTTGATTGCAAAATTTGAGTCTGAGGAAAATGACTGATCCTGCTGGTGGAAATATAATTCAAGCATCATTAAAAGTTTATCATATGCCTTAAGCAAAGGGGGACACTATGAAGTCTGGAGTTAGTGGACAGTCAAGAGCAGAGGACACTTCTTCCTAGGACTCTTTATTCATTTGCATCATTTTGTTTGCTTCAAAATAGAAATAAAGGCAGGAGGATAGCTTGAGCCCAGGAGTTTCAGACCAGCCTGGGCAATGTGGCAAACCTCTGTCTCTACAAAAATAAAAAAATAAAATTAAAAAATTAGCCAGGTGCGATGGCATGTGCCTGTAGTCTGCTAGTGAGGAAGCTGAGGTGGGAGGATTGTTTGAGCCGAGAAATTTGAGGCTGCAGTCAGCTATGATCACACCACTGCACTCTAGTCTGAGTGACAGACACCACTGCACTCAAAATGCAGAATGCACTCTAGTCTGGGTGACAGAACAAGAACCTACCTCTAAAAAAAGAAAGCCCCTTTGCCTATAAATTCCATAGAGATGAACTGACTTCAAAATTTAGTATGCCCTAAAACATCTATTGTGAGCACAGATTTAGCACAAGGGTCAGAGCCTGAGTCTAGTTTACTTAATCAGTTCATTAAATAAACATATATTGAGGGCCAACTACGTACCAGGCACTGTAACAGGCACTAAGAATAAAGTATTGAACAAATGGACAAAATACTGTCTCTGAGGAAGGTTTAAAATTTAGTGGTAGGGAAGAATTGCTTATCAGTATTAGAGGGTGAATTTAGTTTCCTCTTTTCCGGCTTGTTTCTGTTTGCTGTTTTTCCCTGTTTTTTTTTTTTTTTTTTTTTTTTATAATAGGATCTAATTTTACCCCTATAATTTGTTGAGTGATAGAATTAAGGAGTAATGAACACTAATTCTTTAACTGATGCTAAAACCACTCTGGAAAAATCCTGCCATAATTACTGCAGCAGACACTCCAAGATCTCAAATGAGCCACAGCAGGGAATCAAAGAGTAAACAAATCGTGACAGCAACCCTTGCTGATATGCAACAACTTGAAAGTCCCAGGATCTGTCATCAGAGAGGTTTTTGGATTCATTTCCAGAGAAATTTACCATTGGATAGAGGTGTTATTCAGCATGCTGAGTCCTAAAACTTGAGCCTGCCCAGCAAGGTATGAGCTAATGGCTTCTACAGAGTGGCCTGTGTTTTTTTCTTTGCAGGTGAAGACCATCATCTCAGTAACTCCTGTGTGAGCACAGGTGATGGTCAAACTGTTTAGCAACTGGTCTGTTTTGGGCACTGACCACTCAGAACAGATGTACCTGGCTGTGCTAGACAGCGGAAAGGAGATGCTTTCGTTGCTGGCATTATAATGGGGTCCAGGACACTATGGGGAGGGGATTTAGGAAGGAGGCTAAGCCAGCAGTGGAAGACATTTGGAAGCTTGGGGCAGTGGAATTTGCCAACTGAAACAGGAAGTATTTGGATAAATTGAAGGTATGGGATGATGGGGTATGCCTGGGTTGTAGGACATGGAAGACGTGAGTCTGGGGCCTGCTTAAGTTCATCCCTCAAAATGTCTTGCCTAGGGACCACTGTGATTTTCTAATAGCCCTTAATTCTACTCTAGATGGTATCATTTAAAGAACCTTTACTTTTTGAAAAAAGTAAACACTTATTTTTTCTGATGCAAAAAAACTCAAGTGTATATTTTGTCAATGTTGAATGCAAATTTATTTATTTATTTTTTGCCCAGCCACAGCACTCAGGTTGTTTAACATGAGGGGCTGGGGCAGCTTTGTGAAATGAGCCCCTAAAACCTCTAAACCAATGAAGAGGTTAACAGTGCAAGCTGCATGGTTTCAGAAAATGTGAGCACGTCCTGTGAGACTCAAGGCAGGCTCTTTATCTCAGAGGTATCTTAAATGCTGAAAGCAGGACACAGTGAACATTCAGTCTATACTACAGTGACTGCAGGCACGACACGGCCATGAGCTGGAAGACCTGCCCAATGTCTTCCCTTTGCCTCTCCTGTCTTCACCCTTCCTGACCTGCATCCTGCCCTGAACTATGTGGACTGCATCTAGGGGCTCTCTTGCCTTCTGACTCCCAGGATGAGCTTGACTCACAGGGAGCCTTGGTAGGAGGTTGGAGGAAGGGAAGGAGTGAGGCTGAGGGTACTCATCTTCTTGGTGCCTGGCTGTCACCTTGGGCTGACTGAAGGTCACTGCTTCCCTCGAGATGGCCCTTCCTACAGAACTCTCCCTTCTAGGGTTGTGGCGACTGTCCCACCCTCTGACCCTTCCAACATGGGTTGGCTCTGGAACCCTACAGTTGCTAGCCCTGACGCTCAATTCTCCTGTGGTTTTGAATATTCTGCTGACACCTTTGTAAAGAGTTCCATTGTCAAGACCCTCTCAATTTGTCCTGTTTCCTGTAGGGATCCTGCCCTGTGGAGAAGACAAATCCCTCCTCCCGACTGATGCAGCAGCATGAGCTCCCTCTCCTCCCACCAGGCCATGCTACCTCTGACAACAGTGGAGGCTTTGTGTCTGTTTTTACTGCCGATGTACTTTGTCTTCTAGGGTTATAGAGGGGACTTGATTTGTTCTGAGGAAAATTTTATAGTCTTTATTTAAGGAGAAATGAGTTCCGGCCCAGGAAATGGTTCTGTGAAAAATGTAATAAATTCATTTTGGCTTCTTAACCATATGGATAAGAAGATGGTTTCTGATACTTAGGCTGTTGGGTTTAGATTTTTTTCTTTTTTAGGTTTGTGTGCTTTTTGTCTAGTGTTGCAATTGTTCTTAAGATGGTCTCTAGAAAAATTAGCCTTGAAAAAACTTGTCTGATTGGCAAAGCACATCTTGTTCCCACCCTTTGCCTCCACATTGTTCACTCGTTTTGTCCTGATTCAAACATTATCCTATCACTCTCCTCCCACTTGCCCCAGCTCATTTGTGGTATAATTTGCCAAGGTCTTGTTTTCCATGGACACCCACATACATGTTGGCTGATAAAATTCAACATCTCCCAGGAGTGGCTTCATTTTTACAAGAGCCTCTTACAATTTAGAAAAGCTTCACTGTGATGGTGGAATGGCAGGTGGAGAAAATGGAATGACTATTTTGGGTATAGGGTCCATTCATGCCCTGCTTTTTCTCTTCCTCAGCCTTGATCTTGTTCCCCGGGGAGTGAGTCGGTTTGGTGCAGAGAAAGTCAAGGCAGGTCTTCAGGACCCCGCACAGCTCAGCTGAAAGAATCTGGCAGAATCATTTAGCAGCTCAAGGGGCAAGACTGACCTGAAGTCCAGGGCACTTTATTTAAGGAAAAAATTGGCAAACAAAATGCAAAACCTTGCCCTCCTCCAAGGCCTCTGGCAAGAGTGACCTTCCAGTTCAGAAGCTAAATTCTTCCCTGTTTCTCTTTTATATTTGGCAACCAAAACTTTCCTGCCTCTTATGTCTTCAAAACACATCACATCCAATTGAAAGACACACTGATGCTTCAGTAAGCAAACTGTGAAATGAATGTGAAAGAAATAAATTATTCTTTATATGCATTCCTTTAAAGGGTAGTTTTTTGTTGTTGTTATTTTCTTTTTTTTTTTTTTACTTTTTTTTATTATACTTTAAGTTCTAGGGTACATGTGCACAACGTGCAGGTTTGTTACATATGTACGCATGTGCCATGTTGGTGTGCTGCACCCATTAACTCATCATTTACATTAGGTATATCTCCTAATGCTATCCCTCCCCCCTCCCCCCACCCCACGACAGGCCCTGGTGTGTGATGTTCCCCTTCCTGTGTCCATGTGTTCTCATTGTTCAATTCCCACCTATGAGTGAGAACATGCGGTGTTTGGTTTTTTTTTGTTGTTAAGAGACGGAGTCTCGCTCTGTCGCCCAAGCTAGAACGCAGTGGCGCGATCTCGGCGCACTGCAACCTCTGCCTCCCGGGTTCTAGCAATTCTACTGCCTCGGCCTCCCAAGTAGCTGGGACTACAGGCGTAGGCCGCCACGCCTGGCTAATTTTTTGTATTTTAGTGGAGACGGAGTTTCACCGTGTTGCCCAGGCTGGTCTCAAACTCCTGAGCTCAGGCAATCCACCCGCCTCGGCCTCCCAAAGCGCCAGGATTACAGGCGTGAGCCACCATGTCTGGACACTTTGGGTTTTTTTCTACATCGACACATGCAGCTCTAGTTTATTAATTTCCTCTGCTGGAAATCTCACTATTTGAAAACACCACAATTAAATTATTCATACCTGCTGATAGACAACAAAGTGTTTTCCATATCTTTGTCTTTCAAACAACACTGCTGTGAATATTCTGTAGCTTGATGACAGGCCTGAATGTAGATGCTGCCCTTTGCCTTATCCACCACTACTCCCTGTCTTCTACCTAGTTTTTCAATGAAACCCTCCCACTTGCCCCACACCCAAGTCCCTCTACTTGGGCTCCTTGCCTCCTGTTGTATGACCAGAACCTTGTTCCTATGACCTGTCTGGGGACCAGCCACCTTGACTTTACCCTTGTGAACTCTTTCAGGATGAATTTCTTGTCTCTGCCTTTCAGCTTCTGGGAGGAAATGTTGGGTAAGACCCCCACCCTGAGTATCACAAAGCCTGTGAGAGTTGCTCTACTTGGACCAACTCCTTCTGGCTCACACTTGACAAGAGCGTAAGCTCAGAGAGGCAAGAATGGGTCTGACTCAGTCAATATTGTGTGCTCAGATCATGTTAGGTATAAGGATGGTTTAAAAGTTATTTTGTGACTTAGCAAATGAAATTCCCATACTTTTAGGTATCAATTGTCTTGTAGACATATCCCAATTAAAGATAAATGGATGGACGGATGGATGGATAGATAGATAGATAGATAGATAGATAGATAGTTGATACGGTTTTGCTCTGTGTCCCCACCCAAATCTCATCTTGTAGCCCCCATAATGCCCACATGTTGTGGGAGGGACCCAGTGGGAAATAATTAAATAATGCGGGCGGGTATTTCCCATGCTGTTCTCATAATAGTGAATAATTCTCACAAGATCTGATAGTTTTGAAAACAGGAGTTTCCCTGCACAAGCTCTCTCTCTCTCTTTGCCTGCTGCCATTCATGTAAGACACGACTTGCTCCTCCTTGTCTTCCACCACGATTGTGAGGCTTCCCCAGCTATATGGAACTGTAAGTCCATTATACCTGTTTCTTTTGTAAATTGTCCAGTCTCAGGTGTGTCTTTATAAGCAGCGTGAGGACAGACTAATACAATGATGGATAGACAGATGTGTGCTAGGTCCAGTATATAGTGACTTACGGAGAGTGTAGATGTGGATGCCTTGGGAGAATCTGCTAAGCAAGGAGAAAAAGGCCTTTTGTAAACTTTGCCTGAAGAGTTTCTAAGAACAAGTCTCCTAAGCCTTAATATTTCAGAGGTAGTCCTGTGCCAAACTGTTCTGCAAGCGATGCCCACCTTGCTCCATGCATTTTCTCCAGTGCAAAGACTGGTCTTCTCAAATAGGATGCTATTCATTAGGAAGACTTCACAAACTGCCCCCACTTCCTCCATATAATCAAGAATACACTTTCTCTAGCAACATCCTTCCACACTCACTTTCTTCTTCTTATTGTTCAACTATCAACGATCTTGGCACACAAAGTTATAAGATATTGAGAGGCCAAAGGGGGAAAGGGTCTAAGTCACCTGAAATCCCACTAAACAGGGACAGCTATTGTTAACATTTGGTGGTATATTCTTTGAGAATTTTTCCAGTGTGAATATATTTTTATTGTATGTTATAATATTTCATGTAATATCATGTGTGTATATTAGATGTAAATAAACATATACACACATATGGATGCACATGCAGCCCCCATGTTTATCTGCCTGAGTGATTTGATAAAACTCAATTGAGTCTCTCTGTACTGTTCCTTGTTATCGTCTATTTCTCTCCCAATTTTCTGTGACTCATTCATCTCTTTGTTTATAACTTCTCCCACTTACAATTTTTAAAGGCTTTTCCAAAAATCAAGGACTAATTTCAGTAGTTACTAATCTGCTTAAAAAAAATCATTAATTCCAAGTTTCACATTTTTTAACTTTCTTTTCTATTTTAAAAATTAAGATAAATTTACATACCACAAACTCATCCTTTTACAGTGTACAGTTCAGTGGTTTTTGGTATATTCAGAAGGCTGTGGACCCATTACTACAATCAATTTTAGAACGTTTTTTTCACCACCTAAGGAAACTAACCATCAGCAGTCACTCCCCATCCCCACCTCTCCCCAGCCCCTGGCAAACACTCATCTACTTTTTGTCTCTAT
Organism: Pongo abelii; assembly: GCF_028885655.2. Lineage (NCBI taxonomy): Eukaryota > Metazoa > Chordata > Mammalia > Primates > Hominidae > Pongo > Pongo abelii. Next base: position 35,401,066 of record NC_071989.2, read on the forward strand.
GGAATTCCCTATTCTGGACATATCATACACATGGAATCATAAAGTATGTGGTCTTTTTTGACTGGTTTCCTTTACTTACCATAACATTTTTGAGGTTTATCTATGTTCTAGTATGTATCAGTACTTCACTCTTTTCTATGGCTGAATTCTCTATTGTACAAATTACCACGTTTTGTTTATCTATTTATCCATTGATGGATATTTGAACTGTTTTCAAGTATTTGGACAGTGTGAATAGGGCTGCTATAAACATTCATATACAAGTATTTGCTTGAGTATCTGTCTTCAGTTTGGCGGGTATATAGCTAGTAGTGGAATTGTTGGTTCACCTAATAACTTTATGTTCAACCTTTTGAGGAACTGCCAAAATGTTTTCTGAAATGACTATTTCATTTTGCATGTCTACCAACAGTGTATGAGGGTTCTAAATTGTCCACATGATTGCCAACACTGGTTATTGCATGTCTTTTTTTTTTAATCATACCCATCCTAGTGAGTGTGAAGAGGTGACTCATTGTCATTTTGATTTGCATTTCCCTAATTAGTAATGATGATGAGTATCTTTTCTTGTGCTTACTGGCCATTTCTATATCATTTTTTGAGAAATGCCTATTCAGATCACTTCACCCATTGTTAAACTGGGTTGTCTTTTATTATTCCAAGCTTAACTTTTTGAAACCAAATTTTTGCAACTCAGTTGCAAACTAGGCCTTCAGGAAAGATGATTTAAGAAGTATTTCTACATGCAGTAGATCGTCTTTGTCTTCTCACTTGCTCTTAGGAGCTGAATATACTTGACTCTTATGTGTCATATATATCTCATGTCTAGAGGTGAGTATCGGCAGTTTGCTCTGTAATTTACATGATTCATAGGGACTGAAGATAGACATATGGCCTATGAAGCAACTAGCTTGTAATCAGAATACACACTGGTAGAATTTGGCTGCATGTAGAGAACTGCAAAATGTACACTGTATGTTCCTATAGAAAATTATAGGGAAGAGATGGTTGGGCTAACGGTATTAGTTATTACACTGTCTGCCATTACATAAAATGTAATGAACAGGTGAAACCTAGCAAAGTTTGCTCTATGATAAATTTAGTATAACTGAGTCCCATTACCTCATTGAATTACGAAATGGAAGTATAGTCTGTTAGAAAAGATTTCTGTCTGTGAATAAATCAAAACCAAATTTTAACAATGCACCAAACCTTTTTAGAAATACCGTATTTTTAAAAAGTTATATTTATGAAAAAAGTCACAAAGTACTATCAATATTAATATACTAGTTAAGTAAAAATTTAACAAAAAAGTGCAAATATAATCCAGTCCTGGAAATTCTGTCTGTGTAAATATATATCTCACTTTTCTTGAAGTTTTGAGATAGGATTTCTTAAAGTGTTTGTAATCTGGCTAAAGTTTTCAGGAATGGACATCTCCTCATGATGTCACAGGAACTTCTGAGACCTTTACAGTGACTTTTTAACCTTCCTTAACATAAATTCTTTTGTTGATTTTCACTGTCCTCACGACAAAGGTCTCAAGGCTCTCTATACCTAAGGAGCCCTATCCCTCACAGAATCCCAATTACTCCTGATCTCAACCACATACCTCTTCATCTCACTACATACAGGCTGATCTCAAAATCTCTCCAGTTTTGAGAGAGAAAAACACCAATCCACACAGAAATGTGCCCACAGTGTCTAGCACATAGTGAGGAATCTGCAAATGTTTGCTGGGCAAATGAAAGGATATATTTGCCATGCGAAGCCTTGTTTCCTGTCTTGGTTAATCTGTTCATCCCCTCATTAAATATCCATGTCTAAAAATTTTGCCCACCTGTCAGTATTTACTTTCTTTCTGTAGCTTCATCCATGCTGTAATTTTTTACTAATTGCTAGCTACAGGCCACGCGAATAAGACAGTTGTGGTAATAGATGCGACGTGGGCCCTGCTCTCATGAAGCTTCCAATTCAGCGTAGTGGGACAACAATAAGCAAGTGAGCAGGTACATTACTACCTGTGCTTCATTGCGAGTGCTCAGTGGGTCACACAGTGACTTGATAACAGCACCTCTCTATGTTCCTCATACATATGACATTTGACATTTATTGCATATCACACTGTACAGTTATTTAATTGCTTTTATGAAGGTATTGATATAGTTTGGATGTGTGTCCCCACCCAAATCTCATGTTGAATTGTAATCCCCAGTGTTGGAGGTGGGGCCTGGTGGGAGGTGACTGGATCATGGGTTTGGATTTCTCATGAGTGCTTTAGCACAACAGTTCCCAAACTTTTTGGCACCAGGGACTGGTTTTGTGGAAGACAATTTTTCCATGGACTGGGATGGGGCAGAGAGGGGGTGGTTTTGGGATGATTCAAGCACATTACATTTATTGTGCACTTTATTTCTATTATTATTACCTTGTAATATTTAATGAAATAATTATACAAGTCACCATAATGTAAAATCAGTGGGAGTCCTGAGCTTGCTTTCCTGCAGCTAGACGGTCCCATTTGGGAGTGATGAGAGACAATGACCGATCACCAGGCATTAGAGTCTCATAAGGAGCATGCAACCTAGATCCCTCACATGTGCAGTTCACAATAGCGTTTGCACTCCTATGAGAATCTAATGCTGCTGCTGATCTGACAGGAGGCTGAGCTCAGGCAGTAATGAGCATTGGGGAGCAGCTGTAAATACAGATGAAACTTTGCTTGCTTGCCCGCCACTCACCTCCTGCTGTGTGGCCTGGTTTCTAACGGGCCATCGACCAGTACTGGTCCGTGGCCTGGGGTTTGAGGACCCTGGTTTAGCACCATTCCCTTGGTGCTCTCTTCATGATAGTGAGTGACTTCTCTTGAGATGTAGTTGTTTAAAAGTGTGTGGCACCTTGTTCCCTCTCTCGCTCCTGCTCTGGCCATGTGACATGCCTGTTGCCCCTTTGCCTTCTGCCATGATTGTAAGTTTCCTGAGGCCTCCACAGAAGCTGAACAGATGCCAGTATCATGCTTCCTGTATAGCCTGCAGAACCGTGAGCCAATTAAACCTCTTTTCTTTTTTTTTTTTTCCTTTTCTTTTTTAATTATACTTTAAGTTCTAGGGTACATGTGCACAACGTGCCGGTTGTTACATGTGTATACATGTGCCATGTTGGTGTGCTGCACCCATTAACTTGTCATTTACATTAGGTATATCTCCTAATGCTATCCCTCCCCACTCTCCCCACCCCACGACACGCCCTGGTGTGTGATGTTCCCCACCCCGTGTCCAGGTGTTCTCATTGTTCAATTCCCACCTATGAGTGAGAACATGCGGTGTTCTGTCCTTGCAATAGTTTGCTCAGAATGATGGTTTCCAGCTTCATCCACCTCTTTTCTTTATTAATTACCCAGTCTCAGATATTTCTTTATAGCAATGTGAGGATGGCCTAATACAGGTATGGATCTCCTACCTTCTCAATTCAAGATTGAAAGTGTTTTTGAAAGCAGTTGTACATAGTAGGTATTTAAACATATATTGGTCATTAGTACGTCCTTCAGTAAAAGTAATGAACAGCACATTTAGTCCTAAAATGGCCAATTCTCAAGGCTCCGTGCAAATGGAAATTTGTCCTCATATCTTCCTGGTATGTATAGTTAAATATCTAGCAACCAGCTAACCTCTGCTGACTTTACATTGGAATTCCACTGGCCATTCAATTTATTTAACCAAGGGTAATCTCATTAGGGGTTAAAACTTATCAAAATCATGCTTAATAATCCTGGCATTGTTTTACATTAACGAGGCATTAGAATTTAGCTCTTAGTCTAAAGAAGGGTGAGCCACATGTCGCAGGTAAAGTAAAAGGGAGAGAAGAATGATTTGGAACCCTTAATTTCAATAAGGTTATGGGGAGAGGTGCTGTGTGCTTACATTAATTTTGAATTATATCATGTATCCATTAAGTTCAGAAACATTTCTAGGTAGATGCCTATTAAGTGAGAGCTGCCACTCAGATTACGTTATTCTTTTAGAAGAGTCCTTCTTCATCCCTTAATAGACTTAATAACACAATTTGCCACATCCAATTTTCATAACATCAGAACTCATTTACAGATTAACTGCAATTCTTTGTGAAGTAAGGAATAAAGAGGAGGCTAAAATAATTTAGCCCAGCAAATCCCTTTTTTATGATTAATGGGAATAGATCCTCAGGCCTTCTTAAGCAGAAAAGGCTCTTAGGAGAGAAATACCTGTGCCAATAACACAGGCTCTATGTGCCTGTGCTTCTAAGTAGAAGTTGTCTGGGTTGCTTTCCTCCTTGGTCCACACAAATGTAAATGTTTCTCCAGGTTCTTCTGGAGACATTATTCCAGTAGTCCTGATAGCTGTTTGGAGGTCTTCAACTGTTGTTAGGTAGAGTTGGCCAATTATCACACATGATTGAGTGTGTACTTTAAGGATATTGTACTACCTCAAACTCATGACTACCAACTCCCACTGCATTTGTTGATGATATTTTTTTTACATGAGAAAGACTAACATGCTGGTCCATGGTCTCATGACAAACAAGGGTCTTTGATGGTATTCTGACCAGATCAGTACTTAGAGTCTTCCAGACAAATGAAACCTTTGTGAAGAGAATTTTGCTAAATTTAACCACCATCTATATATGTGCTAGGTCAAATAATGAACAATTCATAATGGCTGACCTAAAGAAACTGAGGCACTGATTCTACCTGAGCCTAAATCCCAGAGTTAGGTGGCCAAATAGTGCCTCTTCCAGTGAAATGTTAATGCCGACAAAAATATTTTCCCCTCTGTAAATTGTGATGTAGTGTTCTATATAGTAGATATATTTCCACACAGATAGATTTGACTGTTAGTGTTATAAACAAGAGAAGGAAGGAACAACAGAGAAAGAAGCAATAAAGAAGAAGGCAATCAGAAGAAGCAATTTCATCTTAAACTTAAACTACCATCCAGAATAGTCTATGGTCTTGTATTTACTGGGAGCATGAAATAAGCTCATTCTGCCATATGCAGTTGATCATTTAGCACTGGGATGGAGCTGCTTTATTTCACACAGAAACAAAGGACTGGAAAACATTTTGCTCAACAGCAGGAGGCCTTTGCTGTTTCCACAGTGATAGATTTCATTTAGATAATTGAGCAGGTGGGATCTCAAGGGCTGAAAAGTGAAGTCTTAAATAAGTGAGGGAACCTGTCCAAGTTCACTGAATCTAAGAAGGGCAGAGGCAGGATTTAAACCCCTGTGGGCTCAGATTCCACAAACCACGCTCTTAACCTCACTGGGCACTGCCTTTGGGATACAATGATCTCTCAGAAGTATTTTTAAATCATACTGCAACCTTCTTAGCATTCCTGTTTCTCAGATTTTCCATATATGAAACAGTTAATGTGGGAAATAATAATTTATGGAATACAGACACCATAAACACACTCTTATTGTTTACCCACTTTTAAACAATTATAAAACCATGCTCATAGTTAGCAACAACCTGAGACGTTCTCTAGCCCCTCTCCCACCCAAGGAAAAGAATTCCCTCTTCAACTGGAAGTTGCGACCCCTACTTCCAGCCGTGGCGTGAACACATCAGATGCGGAGTAGGCACTACCCTGCCAAGTGTCCACTCACTGCAGAGAGAGCTCCAATTGCTAGAAAAACCCGGCCGCCTTATCAGCTCATTTCACTGCTCCTAGTTTTGTCATTTGGAGCAAGCAAGAATCTCCTTCTCCTGCTTTCATATGACAGTCCATTAAAGAACAGACAGTCACCACGTTCCTCTGAGAATTTCTCTTCTACAGGAAACAACGTGTAATTAGTTGTCACATTCTCTGGTTTCATCAGTCTGTTTCCTTGTCGCCCCCCAATGGACACCCGGTGAGTTGCCAATGTCTCTTGTCGGTATTAAGACACCACAGAACTGGGTACAGGGCTCTTGATATATCCTGGCCTTAAGTCTCAGGTTCTCCAACAAAGCTGGCAGCCTGTGGTATGCCTTCTGGGGCCAGAGAGTGTGGCATGATTCCAGGTCCTGAGTCTCTCTCTCAACGAGCCCATCATATTGGCTTAACCAAAGCCAATGGTCCTCAGGACACGGAAAAGGGAGTCCCTTAGGCTCCAGGTTTTTTTCCCTTCAGTTCACACTGGGAGAAGGGTCATAGAGCTCCAGTGAAATCTGGTCCTGTTAGATCATTTGTGGTTGGCTGCAGATACACATGTGGGCATGTGATAGTTTTGATTTAGATAGAAAGCCCACAACTGAGTGGAGTGTTGAAACCTCAGGGTTATAGACTGGTGTATCTGTGAGAAAACCACAACAAGTATGGTATTTGAAGGACCCTACCATCTTCTTTTGCCATGTTATTCATTCAGAGCCTAAAAGTTTTCAAAGTATTGTCCCCAGCTGAAAGAAACTCTGTGATAACTTGAATTTATTTGTATGGAAGTAACTCTACAGTGCATCAGACTAGATGTCAAATGACCATCTCTACTTAGGGTCTGAATTCTAAGGCATCAGAAGGTTTGCCCTTACCTATAAGACCTTGCTCTTTTAGATTCCTGGGATGATATAAAGAATTCCTGATAATTGGAATAACTGGAATTTCTGATAATTGAGAATTCCTGATAGTTGGCTGATTAAAAGGTTATCCTCAGAAGAGTATTTGAGTTTAAGTGGGAGACCCTTAAACTTTCAAGATAAAAACTGGCCAGGCACGGTGGCTCACATCTGTAATCCTAGCACTCTGGGAGGCCGAGGTGGGAGGATTGCCTGAGCTCAGGAGTTCGAGACCAGCCTGGGCAACACAGTGAAACCTCATTTCTACTAAAATACAAAACATTAGCCAGGTGTGGTGGCGTGCCCCTGTAGTCCCAGCTACTTGGTAGGCTGAGGCAGGAGAATTGCTTGATCCCGGGAGGAAGAGGTTGCAGCAGTGAGCCGAGATTGCACCACTGCACTCCAGCCTAGGCGACAGAGTGAGACTCCATCTTATAAAACAAAACAAGACAAAACAAAAAACAAAATAATAACAACCAACCAGACAATCCTACTGGACTAGAACGACTGAATCAGCCATGGACATGGGATCCATTGTACCACATGGACCCTCGTCTATTGTGTCTACCTGTAAGGTCAACTCTGCCTGGTTCTTATCCTCTTCCCCTCCTCACAGGGAATGATTCTACTTGGCCAAAGCAGGGACTCACCAAAGCTGTAGGTAAGATGAGGTGGTACACTTCTAAGCATTTTACATGTGTTTATGCAATCTTCCAAATAACGCAAGTATCCACAAGGCAGCTGTGAAGTCACCTGACTGTTACACATGAGGAAAGGGGATAGTTAAGTTTAGCATAGTGCCACACATATAGTAAATGCTCAACAAATGTAGGTGTTACTGGTGTAGAATGATAATATTTTGGCATGACTTAAGCCAAAGTCCACCTCTAGATTATAGCAACAAAGGAAAGTTTTGTTTTGCATAAACACAGTTTCAACTACTGGAAGGACTTTAGAAAAACAACTTGTAGGACATTGTGAAGCATCCTTTAGCTTTCAGCTCTCCATGGGCAGGAAGCCCACAGACCAGTGAGCCTTTAGTTTTGCTCTTTAGGCTTGGCCCTTCTCTTCATTTCTGACGCTTCATCCATATACTGAGAAGGACCACTTTCCATATTCTTCCATCTAAATTCCAGAATGTGTTAATTTCATAGTGGGTATATATAGCCAGTAGATCAAGTCTCCTAAGAGCTTACCATTATTTAGAGTTATTTTATACAAGGAATGAAATTCTCTTAACTCCACAAGTCTGGCCAGATGACCCCAGTTCCTTCTAAGGTAGCATGCTTTTATTCTCCCCAAACACCTGTTTGATTGAGATGTCAAATAGGAAAGGTAACTTTCCTAAAAACAAAAACAAAAAAAGCTTCCAAATGGGTTCCCTGAGGTTCTAGGCTTGACTCTCTTCTAACTAAAATTATGGGTCCAGGGTTTGTGTATCTATCTGTCTTGGGTCCTGAGGAGGAACCCAATGGGGACAAAAATCCCCATGGCAACATACTTCTAAAAAACACAGGAGCCTTACAGCAAGACCTAGCTCTGGTTCACTGTGAATCTGCTAATAATTAACTCTAGATCTCTGAGCAGGAACAGTCACATCAGTAGAAGGCAGGAATTCTATCTATACACACACACTGCTGAGAATTACAGGTGGAGGCCTACTAGGAAATAGAGCAGGTTTCACTAGCCTTGACTAGGTGTCTTTGTCTGAGACCAGCCCATTGATCGCTTGTGGGGAGAGAGTCCGTATGAGGGAGAGAGTCATGATTGTATTCTGTGGCATCTCTTTCTGTTCAGACTACGGGGAGCAAGATAAAAGTGTTCCCAACCATATTAGCATTCTCTGATTCGTCGAATGTCAGGGTGGAACGGGACCTCAGAGACCATGGACCTCAAAACACCCACTGAGCTTTGCTGGGCTCATCTATCTAGGAGACAGTCACCGTATATGGATCTACAGCCTTTAAGTGCACACTGGACACGGGATCCATTGTACCACATAGACCCTCGCCTATTGCACCACATTGAGGTGCACTGTCAGAGTGAAATACACACTGAGTATCAAAGACTTTGTATGAAAAAAGGAATGGAAAATATCTCACTAATAACTATATTATCACACATTGAAAGGACAATATTTGGGATATATTGAAACAAATAAGATCTATTAACATTAATTGCTCTGGTTTCTTTAAATTTTTTTTTTTTTGCTAGAAAATATAGTTACATTTGTAGCTTACATGCTATTTCTATTGGGTGTGCTGTTGTAACAAGTACACATTCCCTCTCCTCGAGGTTGTCCCTCAGCGTGACGCTGACTGCTGTTCATCAAGACTTACTGTCACACTGGCTAGTGCTGCCAAGCCATCTAGACTACAACTTATTCTAGATTCACCCTGAAGAGATCTTAGAGGGCATATCTTCTTCACCCAGAGAAGGCATTTATGCCTTATTGAGGCCTCAGTTTACCCAGAGGAAACGGCTCTTCCCTATGACCCTGAGAGGTGCTGGTGCTACTCAGGGCACCTGTGTTCTGGTGCACCTGGCCCTTTAACTAAAAGATAATGGGGCAAAGGAGAGGGTGGGGAGCAAGTGTAAATACCTCATTGTGGAGCAGAGGCAGCTACCACCCCACCTGAGCTAGGGTGGCCCTGGCTAACTCATTTTGCTCCACCCTTGATTAAACAGATTTTTACAATGTTCTTGCTTAAAAATCTATTTGATTCACTGAAAAGTAGTTATAAGTGGTTACACTGGGAAGATGAATACTACTCTTCTGCACCCTGCTGTGTGATAAACCTGCCTGCCCTCAAGAAGCAGATCCTGGCTCTTGCTGGGTGGGGTTTGTGCCAGCCTACACTAGAGCACCCGTGGTGGCATGCAGCTAGGATTATCGAAGGGAGATTGGAGGCAGCTGGTGTGTACCAGGAAGCGCATCAAACCAGCAAAGTTCCGGCCCCTCTATTCAGTAGCTGCAGGATCCTGGGCAAGCCAGTCTCCTGATCAGTAAAATGGGTATAAAAGTGCCTACTTCAGAAGGGTGCTGGTCAGGCATGGTGGCTTACACCTGTGATCCCAGCACTTTGGGAGGTTGAGGCAGGTGGACCACTTGAGGTCAGGAGTTTGAGACCAGTCTGGCCAACATGGCGAAACCCCATCTTTACTAAAAATACAAAAATTAACCAGGCATCATGGTGCATGCCTGTATTCCCGGCTACTAGGGAGGCTGAGGCTGAAGAATAGCTTGAACCCGGGAGGTGGAGGTTGTGGTGAGCTGAGATCGCGCCACTGCACTCCAGCCTGGGTGACAGAAACTCCGTTTAAAAAAAAAAAAAAAAAAAGAAGGTTGTTATGGGGAGTAAATGTGAGCATTCTAACACTATCAACAGATGAGAGCTCACTATTACTGATAAAATGTGTCCCAGGTGGGAGTCAAGACGCCGGAGGTCTAGGTTCTTTGCCCCTCATTTAGCTCTATGGCTGGGTGCAAGCCCCTGACCTCTTCAGCCTTAGGTTCCTTATCTACAAAATGGATTATGAAGATTCCTCTCAGTGTGAACAGTTCATGATTTCCATGACCCCAAGCCCTTCAAATAATAGTGAAAATCAAGGAAACTGAGCCCAGAAAGGTCAAACCACTTGTCTAAAGCCGCACAGCTTTGGGGCAGCAGGATCAGAGTAGACATCCTGCTTCCCAGTCCAGCGTTTTCCTGCTGGAGCACAGGAGCCTCCCTGTTTACCCAGTGAAATGAGATGCAGGAATTCAACAGGCAAGAGGGAGAGCGCCCCACTGCCTTGGCCTTGGAGGTAAGGGAGTCCATGCTTCTGAGGTGAGTCGGTCAGCAGCAAACTCAGCCCCATCAAAACCTCTCTGTGGACACAAATCCTTCAGTATTTCACTCAACTGTAACTGTATATCCCCAATCATTTTCCCTTGGCAGCTCAATTTGACTTTGGCCTATTGTGTCAGCAACCTTTTTTGTCAGGCAGGTGCTGTCTCCTTAATCTCATGCTACTGCAGTCAACTGGGGCAGCCACCCAGCTTCGTCAGGAACTTGCTAGAAGAAACTAGCCGTGCCTGGAAAGTCGGGCTCTTCCAGTTCAGCTCTTGCTAATTTCAGCAGCTTGCCTTCTGATATTTTATTCCTCTTTACCTGGAATTCATTTTGGTCCATCTGATTTGTTTAATCATCATATAAAAGATCAACATACCTTATTTATTTTTTAAAGGACTGATTCTAATCGGTGAGCAAACACTTTTACACTCATCAGCTGCTCCTTGGGCAGCCTGGGATCAGCCCACGTTGCACATTCTCTAAGAAGCTTTGTCTCCAAAACTCAGTGTGAAGGCTCTGCTTCAGCCCAGTGAGTGAGTGACAGACATGGAGAAGTTTGCTTTTGTGGGCTCATCAGGACAAGACCTTCATTGGTTCCCCTTTAAAAGAAATGGCAGTTGTTTTTCCCTGGTTGGGGCAACTTGCATGGTTCTGTGTACACAGCTTGGAGAACAGGGAAGAAAATTCAGAACCCACAGTATCTACTCCTTCTCATCTTGCACCTTTTAGCTAGGAGTATTATTCAAAATGGCTTAAGCCCTAACCAACCAAAAAAGACACAAGATGTAAATAACTGGCAAGGCCACACTAATACAAACCGGTGGAATCTCAATTCCGTCCACTATCCTGGGAGCTTTTTATTTATACCCAGCATAATCTAACGTTTACTGAGAGCTTTCTGAATGTCAGACACTGTTTTAAATGCTTTCCAGGAGTTAACTCATTTACTTACTGTTGAAAACTTTATTAAGTAATGTTTGGGTTGAATTGTGCCCTCACCCCAAATTCATACGTTGAAATCCCAACACCCAGGACCTCAGAATGTGATGTTTTTGGAAGTAAGGTCATTGCAGATATAATTAGTTGAGATGAGATATGAGGGTGAGCCCTAATTCAGTATGATTGGTGCTCTTATAAAAAGGGGAATTTGTACATAGATACATGCATGCAGCGGCAGCACCACACGACGATGAAGGCAGAGGTCGATGGTGCTTCTGCAAGCCAAGTAACACTAAGGATGACCAGCACACCACCAGAAGCTAGCAGACAGGCGTGGCACAGATTCTTCCTCACAGTCCTAGAAGAGATCCAACCCTGCTAACCGACACTATGCTTTCAGATTTCTGGCTTCCAGCACTGTGAGACAACACATTTCTGTTGTTTAAGCCACCCAGTTGTGGTACTTTGTTATGGCAGCCCCAGCAAACCAGTACAGGGGGACAATATAATTATCCCATTTTACGTGTGGAAACCAAGGCACAGAGATTAAGTTATTCCCCAATGCCCCACAGCTAACACTTGGCAGGCAGTTTGCTCCAGAATGTACCCTCTTAACTACAGTACTAAAAATAATTCTGGCTGGGCATGGTGGCTCACACCTGTAATCCCAGCACTTCAGAAGGCTGATGCAAGTGGATCGCTTGAGGTCAGGAGTTCAAGACCAGCCTGGTCAACATGGCAAAACCCTGTCTCTACTAAAAATACAAAAATTAGCTGGGCATAGTGGCAGGCACCTGTAATCCCAGCTACTCGGGAGTCTGAGGCAGGAGAATCACTAGAACTGGGGAGGCGGAGGTTGCAGTGAGCCGAGATTGTGAGATTGTGCCACTGAACTCCAGCCTGGGTGACAGACTGAGAATCTGCCTCCAAAAAAAAAAAAAAAAAAAAGAAAAAGAAAAAGTTCTGCTTTGGCCTAAACAATCAGTTGCTTTTTTGTTGAAACAATTTTTAATTTCAACATAGTCCTATCATAATCAGAAAAGAATAAGTGTACACTTTAGGGGTCATGATCTTTCCCTAGTGAGCCCATCTTATTCTGCTGCACTGTGCTAGAGCATCTTGACCACTGTGTATCTACTTATAACCGAAGACGAAACTTCTTTCCAACAGAGGCTCTGGGGAAGAGCCACACAGCCGGGTCCTTGAACCTGGTGATGAGCAAATACTATAAGGAAGCTGGTAGGGTTATAGACACACAGTGAGCTTTTATCAGGAGAAAATATTTACATAATGGGATTTTATACTACGATGACCAAAACAAAGCCCCTACAGACATTGACCACACAGAAATGATCCAATTAACAGATGTGTTATTTTCAAGAAACCTCTCTCCCCAGCCTGCCTTCCCCTCCAACAGAAAGTCTGAGGTGGCCAGGTGTGCAGGGAGAAAGAGACTTCTGAGGAACGTCATTTCTAGCCTATTTTATTGTAACAGCGTCCTAAGTGTTCTCCACGTCATCTGTCTTGTCCCCTCCAAACTGCTCTGCACATTTCAGCCAAAACTTTCCTTCTGCCAATGCAGATCTAATCATACATCTCTTCTGCTGACAGACCTTCCATAGCTCTTCTTGGCCTCAGCCTTGTTACCTGGCCTCAAAGTCCATCTTTAGAAATTCTGTTCTGGTTAGCACTCAAATAACAGACACCCGAAGAAAACAGATTCCTGTGAGACACAGACACTGTATCTTTCATATAGAAAGGTTTGGATACAGAGACTTGGCTCTGTCCCCCACCACGGGTCTCACTTCTCCCTAGGCTGCACCCTTACAATTTCAGCTACTTGGATCCCAGTTTTCCAGTGACCACCAGGCTTCCTCAGTGCCTTTGCTCTTGCAGTGGGCTTCTTCTGCCAGGAACATGCTACCCAGAGCCCTTCTCCTTCCCTCTCTACCGTCAAGTTCAGGCATCAAGTCCAGAGGAATTCTTCCTAGATCAGCCCAGTTGGGTTCCAGGCCCTCTCATGCAGGCCCATGGTCCAAGTGTCCCTCAGGACCGTGGACTTCGTCACGCTTGACATGACCATCATTGGTCCGTGTGTCTGTCGTGCCCACATACTTCTTGGGGACGAGGGCTATGTTTCATTCATCTTTGTATTGCCAAGGCCTACCCTGTTATATAATTGGTGCTCAATTCCAATGTTGAGAAAATACATGAGTGAACGAACGACACATAGTTCAACATTACAAACGATTAGGGCACAGCTCTATGCTCTGTCATAAGCGTCTGTTCTTTAATATCCCTGGAAATTCAGGGCTCCTTGTGAATGAGCTAGTGCTATCCTCAGCTCCGTGCCCTCCTCTTTTCCCCACCTCTTACTCTCTAAGGACTCCAGCATATTTAAATGTGCTCCAATGTCTATGGCTGAGAAGTACCCACCAGGGTGGGTAGAAAGAAAGCATGTAGGGTGAGATAAAAGGAGCTAAGCCTAAAAAGGGTTCTGGAAATTCAGGGAGAAAAAGTGTGAAACGGGAGGAGGATTTGGGAGGTGTGAGAGTCACATTCCCAGACAGAGGAACACAGTCCAGAGCTTTCTCTTCCCTTTCTCTCCACTACTACCAAATGCTGGACATTGCCCTGAATATTCAGGACCAGTCTCTTCCATGTAGTGCAAATGAGCAAGAAAATAAGATGGGGATTCTGTTTTGGTTAGCTGCCAAATAGCAGATGCCCCAAGAAAACAGATTCTTCTGAGACACAGATGCTGTATCTTTCACACAGAAAGTTTTGGATATGGAGAGCTTAATGGTAGGAACTCTGCTTTTATGTGGGGGCCTCTGTGTGGAAGAACTGCCCTGAAGACATCCAGGTACAGCAGAAGCAGCCAGATGCTGCTGCATTAGGAAAGGCCAGCTGTCCCCAAGGCTGATGCTGTGCTGAGATTTGAGTGTGGTTTCTTCCTGCTTGCACTTGCAGTTACATGGAACTCGCTGGGCCACTTCTTGTGGTTTGAAGAGTCTGAGCCTGGCACAATAGGAGCAACAGAATCACCATGGGGCCTTTCTCCCCGTGGACATGTCCTTCTTCTTCAGAGATGCCATTTAGGAGACTTCGAAGTGGCAAGGCAGCTATTCCTTGCCCAACCACTGCCCCCATCTCTACCATCTGTGTCTGTCTATAGTGACCCTCAACTCCCCTAGTTATGCAACAGCAGTAGGGACAAGGAGCAAGATGTATGTCTCTAGATAAGCCCCACACTGAAAAATAGCCTTTGAGCAAAGCAGCCCCCAAGTTCTTTCCCCTAGGTAAGAAATTCTCAAGAGCTCTCTACCCTTGTACTGACTGTGTAACTCATGTGAGCACAAACACGGGTAAGATATGAACAGATCCAAAGCAAAGCACTCTATCATCTTACTGGGTTCATTCTCTCTCTTCATTTCATTCAGAGAAAGTAAAATGGACACCATGCCTTGGGAGGACGTGATTTTAAGCAGTGATGTTGCACCAAGACACAGGTCTGGCTGATAAGCTCTCTTGCTTGGAGGGCACCACTGAGCTAGTAAATTCTGACTGGAAGGTTCCTATTGGTCCTGCAATCTTTAGGTGAATTTTCAGACCCTCTGAGAGCTAACCCCACACAGATTGCTAGCTGCACCCCTTAGGCTGGGTTCTCACATCAGTGCATGGGAGCTACTGCTATTGTTGCACAGATGTTCTCTCCGAACATCTGGAGGGCACAGCTGTCTCATCATCCTCTCACAGCTATTTCTTAGCACCCAAATCACCCTGCTTGCTCTTCTTGTCCCATAGAGGTCAGATGGGCTAATTCTGATGCCTTGTGATTGGGTTGAAAGATGAGTGCATGGAGAGCTGGATTCTTACTCTGAGGCAAGAATGCCTTTTTTTACCTGGCATGTTAGATTGGCATGCATCTCCTTTGGTTTTTCTGCTTCCCTGCAGCACGGCTCTGGTTCTGTCCACAGAGCATCTCCCAAGCCAGGTGGAGATGGTGGCAAAGTGGTGCATTCCTGGCTCAGGAGGTGTGTGTCAGGCAAGCTTGATGCTGCCCTGTGGCATGGAGAGTTCAAATAAGCAACCAGCTCACACCTGCCCGAGATGACTGGCTCAGGGACTGCTAGGCCATTTGTCTTCTGGTGTCTGGGAGAACTTGCTTTTTTAGAAGAGACTTTGAAGGTTTCATTGGTGTAATAAATATTTATTAGATGCCTACAAAGTGCTGGGCTCTCAGGATGAAGCTGACATGGTTCCTGCCCTCATGACCTCATGACACTGTCTATAAAATCAGGAAAGGCCTGGTGCAGGTCAGTGAGAGGCTGCCTCTCTCACTGAGCGTTGGTTACAAGGTCCTGCCTTACCCCAGGTTAGCCCTCTGTGACTATCTCTCTAGCTTGTTTTTCTACTTCTCCAAAACCTTCCTGCTCTTGCTTCTATCTTGTCCTCTGTTCCTTGCAGTTTTCCCTTCATCCCCCCTTTCCATTGCTTCTGCCTTCTATCTTGCTGGAAAGTCTGCCCAAATGGATAAACAGACTACAGTACATCCGTACAATGGAGTATCACTCAGTGCTAAAATGGAGAGAAGCTACCAAGCCCTGGAAAGACATGGAGGAACCTTAAAAGCATATTGCTAAGTGAAAGAAGCAGTCTGAAAAGACTACATTCTGCATGATTCCAACTACATGACATTTCAGAAAAGGCACAAGTATAGAGACAGTAAAAAGATCAGCAGTTGTCAGGGAGTTGCAGGAAGGAAGGGAGGGTGATTTTTAGGGAAGTGAAACTATTCTGTATGATACTGTAATGATAGATACATGTCATTATACATTTGTTAAAACTCATAGAACCATACGACCCAAAAAGTAAACCCTAATGTAAACTCTGGACTTGTTAGTTAATAATGATATATCAACATTGGTTCATCATGATAAACATACCACAAGAACATAAGATGTTATTAATAGAAGAAACTCCGTGGGGGAAAACGGGTATATGGGAACTGTTTGTACTTTCTGTTCAATTTTTCTGTAAGCCTAAGACTGCTGCAAAAAATGAAGTTTGTTAAAAAAATCATCTCAACTCACCCTGATGTCACCCTGGCACAGGCTGTGGTGATTCTTCAGAGTTCCCTGTCTGGCCTCTCTCTGCCTTCCAGTGCGATCTAGAGATGTTCTCAGCTCCATGCCAAAGCAGCCTCCTTGTCTCCCAGTTCACTCCAAGGACTGGTCTGTCATGTGATCGGGCCAGCGTGTTATTGAGCCGCCCTCCTGATCTTCGATCCCACGCCTGAACAACACTCTCTCCCTGGAATTCCTACAGTCTCAAATGAACCTCAGTGTTGGCCTTTTAAGTTAACACGCTGTCTCTGTGCTCATCTCTTATTCAACATAGCCCTGCCCATAAGACCATTTTTACCACCACTGATGCCCCAAACATACCCCACCCCTGCCATTCCCTATCGCAGATGAGAAAGATTGAAGGAGAGAATCAGAACTGACAGCAAAAAGAGGAAGGGGACCTGAGTATCTCACCTGTTGCCTTTGGGCAGTTGGACACCTCACCCATGCTTCAGGCTGGAGCCTTCCTCATCTTTATTAGGTGTCTTAGAGGCAAGTGCTGGAGGTAACATCCTCCTCTGCATTTCCTACACTGACAAGGAGAATGCTGTGGCTCTACGCAGTCATCCTTTTACAACCTGGTGAAAGGTACAGCCTACTATTAATAATTGATCTGCATATTAAAGAACAGAGTATTTTTGTAGGCAAGGCAATTCCTTGCTGGAAAATGCAAGGATACATTTTGTTTCAGTTGGTTCCAGGGGCTGGAGCTTCGGGTCAGATGACAACTTGCTCACATGTGTCTATTGGGTTTGGCTGGAAGTAGAAGGGACAGAGAGAGGACCTCAGTCTTTAACAGACTCTAAGCAAAAAAATGAAAACGATTTTGAATAAAAATATGAATTCTCAAGTTTCCAGGAAAAGCAGTCCATCAACTCTTATGAAATATCGGATCTCCCTAAATAAAATAAAATAAAATAAAGAGAAATATTGGCAATGATAAAGGCCAGGAGAATGGTTCATTCTGAAACTGTGTTTAGCAGTCCTGTACTAAACCTGCACTCCATGAAAGGCCAAGCTGGCAAGTTTGGACTCAATCCTATAGGCTGTGAAAAGGCAGGGAGGTGACACTAGGCTTTCCAGGCAAGGAGGTGACAAATGTGTATGGTAAGGTGAAAGGACAGGGAGTGAAGAGGGGAAATAACACAAAGAAAAAGCAAAGGGAATAAAAAATAGTCCTATTTTATGAAAGGTTCTCATGCATGCACTGTCAGCCTGCTCAGAATCTGGACATCAATACAGAAGGGTGTGTTTTGCAATCCATAAGGCCAACTGAGACTCTTAAAGGAATTCTCCAAAGCCTGACTCCATCAGCCAGGGGATTAGGAGGAAAATGAATATAGGGCAGGGGACAGGTTTGGACCTTCGATGAGCAAAAGCAGGACAAGAAACTTAGCTAGTAGGAACTGCCTCCTTGGGAAGATTGCTCCTGCTGGAATCCCCCTCCTCTGTCTCCCAGGCTGCTACATGAAGATTGCCATGGGCAGGACACTCCAGTGTGTTTGCAAACTGGGCTAGGTGAAGGCTAATCAAGACCTTCCCCGAAGGAATGGTTCTCAGGAGTGTCTTAATCAGTTCAGGCTGCTATAATAAAGTGCTTTAGACTGAGTGGCTTGTAAACCACATAACTTAATTTCTCACAGTTCCAGAGGCTGGAAGTCTGAGATCAGGTTGCCAGCATGGTCAGGTTCTGGTTAGGGCTCTTTTCTGGGTTGCACACTGCTGACTTCCTGTTGTAACCTCACATGGTGGAAAAAGGTGAGAGAGCTCTCTGGGACCCTTTTGTAAGCGCACTAATCTCATTCATGCAGCCTTCCAAAGGCTCTATTATATTGGGGGTTAGGATTTCAACATGTGAATTTTGAGGTGAGCACAATATTCAGTCATTTCAGGGTAGAGAGGTGTAGGTTCTTGGAAACCACTTTCTCCTGTCCCCAACTGTTTTTTATTTTATTTTAAAATCCAAGGTTTAATCCAATTTGCTGAGGACCTTAGCTATGATGTGGAATCAAAAGTCACAAGTGGGAGAATGGGAAAGTGAGGCCAGATCCACCCATGTGCTCGGCTATAGGATTTTGGGGAGGTCACAGGCTCATTGGGAGTGTCTGAAACTATGATCGTTTTCTGTTTTTGTTTTTCCTTTCTCTGAATCTTAATTAACTACAAGGTCAACCCCTTTCCTTCTGGCTGCTCCCCCAGGTCTACCCAAGTGCAGGGTTCCACCTGGGAGGTTTCCCTCATTGCTCAGATCTGGGAGTGACCCCCGATTGGTGCTCAGGTGAATGACTGAAACTCGGCCAGATGTCATTCTTGCTGGATTTGCACAGGTGCCTGCACTCCTCAGCTCAGCTGCCTCCATCACTCACACTAGTCCTTCCTCCCACCTGTTCAGTCCTTGTGGCTGATGTAGTAATTGATGGACCTACAGGCCTAAGTTTGGGTGGAGGCTGAAGATGACCCAATTAACTGGTAGCATCCCCAAGAGAGGACTCTCAGGTTGTGGCTGAGACCCACTCCACAAAGAAGCCTCCCCAACCAGCGACTGCTGCTCAGAGCATGCACCTCAGTACAGTCACTGACTGCAGCAGATCTCTGAGAGGATGAGATTCAGCGTTTTCTCCCCACTTGGGTTTGCCACCCTGGATCAGCACCATCCCCTGAGGGCATGCCTTGGACATGCAATTGCATGCGGAGAGGTGAGACTGGCAAACCCAAGGAGTGATGCCCATCCTGGTTAGAGGGAAAACCACCTCTGATGGCTGCCCTGACAAAGGCAGGGCAGTCCTGGAGTATTGTGGCATGGATGCCGATGGCACCATTCCTCCAGCCAGTCCAGCCCTTCAATCTCTTTTACAATATCTTTAAGCCTCCCTCAGATTCCCCAGCGACAGGGCAGCATCCTGGGCAGCTCCATTCTACTTCAGCCATTTGCTAACACTGCTGACACAGTTCATCATCCTTTTGTTGACATCTCAGGGCCGCTCCAACTGCAATGCTGATGGCAGGAAGATTGAGAAGCCTTGCCCTAGGAAGGCTCCCTTTTCCTACTCCAGCAGTGCTGGCCCTGAGCCCCAGCAGAGTATCGCTTAGCAAAGTCTTCTTCCACTTGCCAAAGTAAACAAATGGAGCACTTTATAATAACGTGCCCTTGACTCTATGGAGCATTGCCCCAGTTCTGAGTGAAGCTGCAAAGCTGAGCGCCTTCTGTGGTTCCCATGGCACTGGACAAAAGGCAAGCTTCTGAGGATGCCTACAGTAGCCTCTTTTTATTTCATTGAATGGATATTGGCATTTCCAATATCTTCTCTTTGCCTCTCTTTCCTCAGATGTAAGAGTTTGAAATCTTGACCTTAGTTTCTTTGCTCTGCTATTTAGCAAACCGGACATTTAATCTTATTTGATCTTATGTGTTGTAGTTTGTGATTAAGTAGGAGATACCAATCTTCTAAACAGAAAAATATGTTAGCTGTTGAAAGAAATATTTTTTTTTTTGTTTCCACCACTTGGTCTTTGTTCTCTCTTTTTCTCTCTGCTCCTTTTCCACCACTAGAAAGCACTTAGTGTCTGCCTGGTTTGGGTCATGAAATTGCTCACTTGGACTGTGTTCACAGCAGCTCTGACAGTGTTTCAGCCACATGTCCTCAACTTTCTCTCAGTAAGCTGTTAGCAGATGATCTGCCTACAACGAGAAGCCGAAACCCTCCCTACAGCCAGCTGATCTGCTCTCCGTGAAGACTTTGCTCTTAAAGGACAACCACAGCATGATTAACAACAGCCAAGTTCAAAGGAGCTAAAGATGGATTTCTGGCTCTCCGGATCTGGCTGCTGAGAAAGCAGAGTCCCTTGGCAGGAAGCTCTTGCAGGGCTTCTCCTCCGAAGCAGCAAAGACAAGGGAAAAATGCATAGAAATGCAGTTCTAAGCTTCTCACCCTCACCAGAAGGTTACAGAGGCTCATGCAGTTCCCAAATCTATGAGCTCTTCTTAATCATAAAGAAATGCTATAGGAGGAATGCAGATCAGCTGAGTGAGAGACAGAATTCGATGCAGGCCCTAGTTCTTTTCTCCCCCTGAGCCAGGCTGTGTAATGCTGTGGACATTTTCGTTAAGATATTCCAGATGTGGAAGCGGTTAGATTGTGAGACAGACATCTGATCGAAAAACAAATGCCATTTTCTGAAAGAAACAGCTGTGATCTACTTTATGATGCTATATGGCTAAGAATATTAATAATTCTCACTCTCTCCTATGATTATGACAGAAATGTTTCCAAGGTGCCATTTTCAGAGCTATCAATTTACCTTAAAGGGAGTGAAATGTAGGAGAAATTCTTTAGAAGTTTTTAAAAACACGTCGTTCTTCAAAAATTGGAAATTGAAAAAAAAACCACCATCTAAAATATATTTCCCCCTTAAGTTGTACCTTTTATAGTTCTCTAAATAAGATCTGATTATTAAATGAGTTCTACAGTAACCACATAACCTACTTGATATCCCCAGATAAAGTGATTGTAAATCTGTACAGGAGAGAGAAAATTAATAATTTATATATTTCAATTTCCATAACATTTTGTTCCTCCCTTATCCTCCATAGATTCCAAATTTGCACCCAAAGGTATTAAAAATTCAAAAAATGTATCTATTATCACAACTAAATAGAAACTCAGGACTGAGTGAATATAAGGAAAAAATGCTGTGATAAACTGTCATAAAGAAAAGAGTAGGAATTGGGGTTGATCTCAATCTTGTCCCCTCCAAAGTGTGGGTGTGAGTTTTAGAAAATACAAGATTTCTTTTTTGCCAGCACAGTCCTCCAAGCTTTGAGTGGCTCTGATGATTGCCAAGAAAGAAGGAGTAGTGCTGGACAAAGTCTCACACTGTAACCAGCTGGTTGTGTAGAGCATGTTCTTTCTGGAATGTCTCGCAGAGCCTCATTTCTTCCTTTGTAAACCGGGGATAAAAATACTTCACCGACTTATCATGTGGTTTAGAAATAATATAGTTAACACACCTGTCCTGTACACCAACTATCAAAGAGGTGGTTGATAAATGGCAGCTCTCCTGATAATCATGACTTTGGACACAAAAGCAAATCAATTCTATTGTGGCTACAGGCTGCCCCAGAACCTGCCCTCTGAAAGACCTGTTTGCTCTAGGATGAGGAAAAGTTGCTGGTCATTCTCAGAATACAAAAACTCTGAGGGCAGACTCGATCTACCTGGTTTGTTGACTGACAAGTGCTTTGCCCAGCAGCCAGTGGGAGGGCTTGCAAATATATATTCTTTGTGAAGAAGAATAATTTTACTTAATGTGAAACTGCAAGGAAATAGAGATACTTTCATGGACATACTCCCCAAGAACAAGGCTTTTCTTAACCAAGCTGTCCTGGCAGCTGAGGAAGGTGTACAGGATTGAAGGAAGAGCCTAGGGTTTCTGGGTATTGATATGAGGTGTCAGGACACTAGGGATGTAGTTTCAATCCTAACACTAAGAATGGTACCATGTCTTTATATAGGGCTTTCCAGGTCAGAGAGACCCTACGTATGCCTGGCCTGACTGAATCTTCCCCTGTAAGATATCAGGCCAAATAGCACCAGTCCCATTTTATAAATATCCAACAGTTTAAAGAGTTAACAGATTTTCCTAAGATCACACAGATGAACGGAGGCAGGGTTAGAAATTCGAACCCAGCTCTTTCCTTTATGGAGTATTTCATCTTCAGATTGTTCATCCTTCTTGCTCAGGACTCTATTCATAAGGCTCTACTTTTTCCTTCCAATTTTTAATTGTATGAAACTAGCAAATTATTTGGCTTAACACACAAGTTCTGTGGTAAATTCTGTTTCTACCAAGCTGTGTAACTTTGGGCAAGTCACTTAAGCCCCCAGAACCCTAACATCTTCATTAAATGGTGACAATAAAGATAGTACTCAAAATTATGAAGATTAGAAGCAATAATGCATGCAGAGTTGTTAGTATGGTATATGCACTGATTCTAGCCTTTGGAGTAACTCCTCCTCCTCCCCCCTCACAATAAATCTTTGATGTTGAAATTCCAACAAATATTGATGTCTATTAAGGGATTTGAGGGCTATAGCTATTTAAAACATAGTATATTTGTAAAACCACAACATTCAAGTGATGTTGTGAGAGTACGTTTATTATTTGTGTGTCCAAGGAAAATGATATCTTACCCCTTTGGTAAGTGTAAAGTAAGAAGACAGCCTTAAGGCCTGTTTGGATGTTATGAATATCAATGCATCTAAAGAAACACTTGCAGGACCTGTCTGTCCTGCTGTGACTTCACCTTACATGCCAATGTCTTTTCCATTTTCTCCATGAAGACTTAAAGCCAAACAACCAATATTTACCAGGCACATCATAATTCTCTTAGATTTACAGCCATTAACTCGGATAGTAAGCACAATTGCAATATTTGGAGCATCTCAGAGGTCTCAGTCAAATCCTTTAATATTTTTGCAGATACTTTTAGTTCTCTTCTCTTCTGTCTCTTCTCTTCTTTCTCTTCTCTTCTCTTCTCTCCTCTTCTCTTCTGTTCTTTTTCTTTCCCTTAACAGGGTGACACTGCTTGGTTCCAGATAAATTGGTAAATTCAAATTCCCATAAATTGGTAAAGAAAAAAGTATTTAGAGACAGGTTGGGATGAATTCTTTTCACTCCTTGACCCCAAAACCTGTTATCATAGATATTAATCTTTCAGTTTCAGACTTGGCAATTTATCAGACCTATTCTGGAAGGGAATCTTTACTCACCAATACCAACATAAGTAGAATGCAGATAAATGCATAAAGACCTCTAGATAAAGAGAGGCTAAATTGTTGTAGTTAGGACTAGTGACTCTGAAGCCAAATTGTCTGGGATCACCTAACTAGCTGTGTGACCTTGGACAAGTTACTCAAGTTCTTTATACTTCAGTTTCCTTATCTGTGAGATGGAGATGATAATAAGAGAACCTACCAACTGCTTCTTATGGGAAATTTACAAATTTACATTGAGAGATCTTTGATCAAATTCAGTGTGGTGTCCACTAGCATTTGGAAGGATAAGTGCAATCTAGCAGAGAAAAAACATGACCTTTGAGTCAAGAGACCTGAGTCAAGTCCTCTACCTGATTCACGGATCAAACCGTTCAGCACAGTATTCAAGGCTTTTTACAATTTGACACCAACCTACATTTTCAGCCATACTTGCAGTCACTTCTTCTCCTTGTGATTTGCTCATCAGACTATTTGCAATTGCCCAAAATATCAGGGATGTACAACTTACCCTCAGTCTGTCTGTACTGTCTCTCAGAATCCCCTCCCTACTCTCTGCCTACTTGTTCATTAACTGCTCCCCCTTCTGGCCATGGCTGCGTTTTGTCTGTCTCCTCCACTAGACTGTGCTTAGGGAGAGCAGAGAATACTCACCTTTTCGTATTGGTGCCTGGTATAGAGGCTGGCACATAGTGGGTGAGCAACAGCTATTTTTAAGTAACTGAAAGATTAAATTAGTGTCTTTTAGTTCAGTCTCTTAAGAATGGTGACCATAATATGTCTCCTTTCTACTTTAAAAAAATATGTGAGGGCATCTGAAAGTAAAATAATAATATACTTTATTGCCAGTAATATAATGACTCACTAAAGACATGAATGTAATTTAGCCTTAGGCCATTCTTACATTCCTTTGAAAGCCTGGAAAAACGTTCAAGTGGCAATTACTTGATGTGTCCCTGAAAATACCAGTGCAAATTCCTTTGTTAATAGAGTATCTGTCCTCTGACAATCAAATGGGGACGTGTTGCAAAGTGACCCCCCCATTGGCCTTGTTCTTAGACAGGTTGTAAATCCCTGAAGACTTCTCATAATCAGCTGTGTCGGGGTAAATCTTGTTCCCATAGGACACTGGGGAGAAGGGAATGTCTGAGCTGGCCGTTTCCTTCAACTGGCTCTGAAAGGAACACCAATTACCAGTCCACCTTGTTGACATGTTACCTCAAATGCTTTCTTGTTTGAGAACAATTCTTTCAGAAAGACTGAGCTGTCCTTTTCTATAGGCAGTAGAGAAGTGGATGGATTCTTACACCACAGAACTTGGGATCTTGGCAAAATATGGCTAAACTCCTTTAGATACCTTTAAATATCTGGTTGTGCTAGGGGTGATAGTGGCTACAGCAGGTGTCTTGCTCAGCAGAACAATGTGTTGAGTGTGTAATTAGAAAGACCAACTGGATGGAAGAAAAGAGACAAGAAACCAAGATTTCTTGAGCTTTCTATCATGGCCAGGGAAAGCTAGTTGGAATTATTACCCTGAATTTGAAATCATCACAGGAAGGCAGACATCATTCTTTGTGCCAGAACTTTGGACCCAATGTCATTCTTCTCATCTGTGGTCTGAAGGAGAGGGGTAGAGAAATCTACTTAATGAAACTCCAGTGGTTGGAGGTGTTAATACAGATCTGATGGGTCTCTGTGCTCATCGAAGACAGCTTTGCTAGTAAATTGTCAAACATCCATTACAAAGCAATAATTCATAGGAAAGAAGCAAAGTATTAATGAGACTTATTTCTTGAATACAGTTTACTAGTAGCAAAGCTCCCCTTTTCATTTAGTGGGAAAGCATGAGAATTTTGAGCCTTTACCAAAAGCTCAGCATTGCTATACTAAATATTTAGGGCAGGTAGTTGAGCTTTCCCTCATTGAACCATTCTCTTTGTTTGGTAACCTTGGTGTTGCAAATCAAGATTGAGAAAGTCAGATTGGTTTTTTGAGGGTCACAGTAGTCACCAAAAAACAAAAACAAAAACAAAAACAAACCCAACAACAAAAACAACACAGCTCTAATTTTTATTGGTGGTAATAAGAAAAAATCACTGTGGGAGGGACATGTGTGTTCCTTAGAAATATTGTTGTATGGGACAATGTTTTCATGGTACTTAAAGGAATGTGTATTTCAAACGCTAATTGTGTGAAACTTTTCTCTCAAAAGAAGATCAGAATGTTGCACCGTTGTATTCCAGCCTGGGTGACGAGAGCGAAATTTCTGTCTCAAAAAAATAAATGAATAAAATAAAATAAAATAAAATAACAAAACAAAAAAACACACACACAAGAAGATCAGAATGTAACGTTATCTTACTCTTGAGTTGGAAAGTATCCTGGCCTGAGAGTATATAATACTCAAGTGAGAAGACGAGATGTTTAGCTATGTCTTGCATCTTATGATGAGGATGGGGATGGGCCTCTTTCCTAAGGGAGCAGGGCTTTGGGATTTCTAATAAGCAGCAGCGGGTACTTACAGGATGCCTTAAGAGCTGTGCTGAAGATTCAGCCTTAGTGTCTGGGTTATTTAGCATTATTCTTCAAAGACACTCCTACCTTACCAATCCTATTACCCCAGTGGAATAATGCAATCTAATTCCAGAATCGAAGGATTTCCTGGTAGCCATAAAGAACATAATTCTAAGAAATAGAAAAAAATATATTTGTGAGAATCAAAAGATTTTTTAAACAACCTGGAAGAATCTTCACAAATTCCAAAGACTCAACCCACCAGCCTTACACATGACAATGCTAGCAGTAGAAGAAAGACCTTAAATTACCCACTGCAAAAGATCATGTCTCATGCATCTCTATATGTTGACTTTCTAGTAAGGCACCTGATACATCATGGGGTCTCAATAAATATTGACTTGAATTCAAGTGATACTCAAAGATGATAACACCACATCTTTGGAGACATATACTTAATCACCCTTTGAAGAAAGTGACACAAATATAATAAGTTTCCTGACACCCTTCTTCCCCAGGACACTTCGTTATCTATTAAAGGATTTTCCTGGTGAGAGAGCACTTACAAATGCTAAAGGCTGCCAGAGAGTTCATTATGTGTTTGAATTTCTGTATGTATGTAAAATTGGGAAACATGTTATTTATTCATACTAACTTGGACTTTATTAAATGAGAAATTCAGCCAAGATTCACAGGAAATATATGTAATATATATGTAAAATATAAGATAAAAATCTTAAAACCAGAAAGGACTTACGAAGATGCTAGATTTCTGGGAAGAAGTTCCAATCTTCAACTATGCTAAAAGATAAGAGGTGGGGGAGGAGGGAGAAGGAAAATTCTAGATAATACCAAACTCCAAGACCTACAGTTAGTCCATAGCCAGAAACTTGGAAGACATGTTATGACTAACATTACCCATGTCACTGTAAATCACAATTATTAGCCAATATATTATTTGCTGTTGGCAACAAAACCGAATTGTTGGCTTCTTCAAAGAAAGTAAGGAGACAGTTCATTCTCTGCCTAAAAACTGTTTGGCTATCGCTCTGCCAAATAGAACCATTTCAAACAAGCACAGCATCCCTTCTATATCTGTATGAAAATCTCAACTCTCAGAAAACAATGAAATTGGATGTTAGAAGACTGGGCAGTGGTGAACTGAATCCTGGAACACACATCTAGCAAGTAAGGACTATGAGGGTTGGGTTGGGAGAAAGAAAAAGCCCCTAAAGAACATACCAAAGATGATGACTTTTTATGTTCTCTATTTTGCCTCCAGGAGAATAGGCAATGGAAGAAAAGAAGATCCTATCTCAGTGCAGAAAACTACATCAGTAGCATTCCTGTTAGAGGCTGATATTGAACTAGGACATGTCATTCTGCCCTCCAGCTGTAGGCCAGAACATTTAGAGCCCAGTACATACTGAACAGGTTTAAGAACACATTACATATGCTCAGTGTTCAAAAATATTGGGTCTAAGTAGATTGATTTTTATTCCTAGAAGAGTAATCATGAAAAATAAGTAGCTTAGACAGTGAACAAAATTGTCTAACAAGAAAACTGAAACATCATCTCAATGTCAATGTCAGAAAACTGTTTATCATCTTCAACTGAAATAGAAAATACTGTGGAAAAGGACAGGTAGCCATTACGAGATAAAAGTAAGGAAGGAAAAGAGTGCTGGGTTAGATTAAAAGGGGTTGTAGGGGAGCCAGAAATGAAATAATAGTACTAATTTGTCCATTGAAGGCAGTAAGGGGTAAAACTGACACTATAGTAAACAGAATCAGGCACTTCTCAAAATGTAGATGACCTACATTATACACCCTAAAAGGATAAATGGTATAAAAGGTGGTGAATCTTAAGATATTAAAATTAAAAAGTAAAAAATGAGAAATTTATGGTATAAAAAGACAATAGTTATGGACACAGAAACCAGATAACCATAGAACTGCTCAGGAATGTATTGTAAAAGGATTATGTTGCTGAACAGATCACATAATTCACAAAAGAGAAGTCATGTAATATAAAATATTTACTGACAGTAACTTGAATAAAAAATGTTAAATTATTCTTACCAATACTGAGGAAAGATTGGAAGGAAGTAAAAATGGATTAAATTTCTTTTGATGGGGTTATTCAAAGATACCATTTCATTTTGAAGTTGATTAGAAAATTGTATGGTCATGTCTTTGACTTTGCTAAGTATAAGATATGGATAGAAATGTCTTGGAAACTTTAAGTGTAACCACTTGTAGAAATAAAAATAAGGGTGACAAGCTTTTAAATTATTGAAAAAAATTAAAAGTAAACCCAAATCATAGTCCATATGGCAAAAGAGAGATCAAACAGAAAAGACAAGAACGTATGAAAATTATTTTTCTAAAAAAAGAAAGAAGATCAAATTAATATAATTTTGACTGTCATAACTGATGTAAAATTCTAAATGAGGGAAAAATACTTCCATAGTCAAATACATTTTAGAAATACTGGGTTAAACTCAGTTAAACTCATCTCTTTATTGCAGATCTCATCTTAATATGTTAATATGAAGTAAGAATGCCCGGGAGAGAGAATTTTCATTTGTCGCATGTCCCAAGTTTATTTTATTAGCTTCCACATAACACACTTTTAAAAATGTTATGTAAGAGGCATTCGTCTTCAAACTGATATTAAGACAGGATGCTCACTATTATCATTATTATTTAGTATTAGAAGTTACGATCAATGCTGTAAGACACCAAATAAAAATTAGATGCAATTATTGGAAGGAGAACAATTATCATTATTTAAAGACACCATGATTATAAACTTTTATAATTAACTATAAACACATAATTAATTATAATCAGTTAAATAATCAGATAAAAAGTAAATATACATACATTTATGTTTATCCTGTAGTCCAGTAATACCAGAGAGGAGATAATGGAAGAAAAATCCATTCATAATTAAAAGCTAAAATTATAAAAGAAAAAAGAATACCCCATCAAGAAATATGCAGGACCTATATGAGTAAGACTATAAAGGCTTAAAAAGAAATATAAAAGAATTGAGTAAGTGGGAAAACATTCAATGCTTCTTGATGGGCTGACTCAATATTAAAAAGAATGTCTGTTCTCCTGATTTAACATATTCCCAATCAAATTACCAATGGGAGATTGTGTGTGTGTGTGTGTGTGTGTATGTGTGTGTGTGTGTGTGTGTGTGTATAGAGAAGTCATGTAATATAAAATATTTACTGACAGCAACTTGAATAAAAACATCTCATTCTCCCAAAAACTGAAAAATGATTGGAAGAAACACACATACACATGTATACATGTATTTACACACATGCATATACACACACGTATGCTTTTGTGACTTTTGAAATTATTTTAGAGTTTACTTGGGAGAATGCATTGGCAAGAAGAGGTAAATCAATTTTGAAAATGAAAAGTGATGAGAGGATGCATGCATTACCAGTTTAGATGTTTCATTAAACTCAAAACCAGTGTGGTGCTGGCCCAAGAACTGATATAGCAACAAAACTAATTAGATTATTCTGGAATAGACAGTATGCTATGAATAAGAACTTAATATACACTGAAGCATTGCTTGTCCAATGAAAAGGGATGAGTTATTCAACACATCCTCTGCCCAACATCATTATCTTTCTCTCGGACTGCCGCAGCCTCCCCAGTGGTCTCCTGCTCACACTAGACCACCACCCTGCCCTGCTCCTTCACACACACACACACACACACACACACACTCCATGTTCTGGGAAAGAGGGCCTTTAACATTTAGGACACTGAACAACACTTCACACGTGCTGTTTCCTCTCTCTAAATTCATGTTGCCATTTTCCTTCATTCTCAGCTAGAAGGTTGTTTCCTTCCAGAAGCCTTCCCTTACCCCCAGGTCCAGATCAGGTACTTCTTCCCACCTGTATTTCCTCTTGCATAGCTTGTAATATACTATTTTATAATGACCTGGTTTTGTTTGTCTATCCCCTCATTAAATTGTAATCTCTAAGTGGCAAAACCACCTGTACCTTGTTTTTTTGTCTTACCTCTAGAGTCTCGCTTAGTGCTGAACACAAAACACTCAATAAGTATGTGTCGAATCAACAACTAAACTGTAATCGCAAATGAAAAAAATGAACAAACTTCAAGCCACAAAAACTTATTTATTTGTCAAAAATACTTTAAACAAAATTAAAAGACCAACATCAAACTGGGGAAATATTTATAACAAGTATTATGGAAAATAGATTGCTATCTTTAAGATGAAAAGGGTTTATTTTTTAAAAATTAAGATTTTTTTACATCTATTAATGATAAAAAAATTAAGAAAATGTTGAGAGTCAAATAGAAATCTTGATAATTAACATAAAAAGGAAATCAATAAAAGAAGTATGAAGGGTAGTGAGTGTATGAAAAAATTAATTATATCTAGTAGTCAAAGAAATGAAAACGAATATTATTTTAAACTTAACAAATTAGCTAAATCAGTACATCCATATGACAGAATGTTATATAAGCTTAAAAAACAAGTTTTCAGGAATGATTTATTGCTACTTATATACACATATATTATTGACTATCATATAACACTAAGTAGAAAGAATTTGAAAAATATGTATACAATCTATTCCTGATTCTTTTTAAAAATGAGAGAGGAAAATATTTCACCATGTATCAGTGTTTTTTTTTCTTCTGGGTGATGTGATCAGGATGATACCAATTTTCTTAATTTCATTCTAAAATGCCAAAAAAATTATAAAAATTTTAAGCCTATATAAGAATCCATTTTCCTAACCTTTCAGCAAATTTAGAAATCTATTCTGTAAAATGCTGGACAGCTGGCATTTATATTCTTATGTAAAGTTACTTTCTTCCATCTCTTTAATGTACCAAATGAAATAAGCCTTTCTTAGATTTCACTTATCAAAGAAATGACTACTTTTTTTCTGGGGCAAAATGAGTAGAGAGGTAGTCAACAAAAATAAAAAAAAACCTTCAAAGAAATCCAAAGAGTACTTAAGACCCACTGTTCAGAACTGAGCAGTCCTGGAGGATAAACCAACTAGCTTTATCACTGGAAAGAATTCATGGAGATGAAATACCAAGTAGATGTTAATGAAAATTGTGTCTATGGAGTTCCTAAACAGAGGTTAATTAAAACTCCTTTCTCATCTTCTGAAGTATGTGCCAGAGATCTCACAGTATTAAAAGTCATTGGGGAGTGTCAATCAAGCTGTGTGGCACGATATTCATTTCCACGTTCCAGAAGGAAAACGTATTCATTGTGCCGTGATGGTACATGGGCTTGAGCCACCTTCTAGCCTATAATCTAAAAAGTATGTGAGGTAAGTTTCCATTACTGTTTATATTCTTACCAACTGCCTTAACCTCTGTATAAGTCTATAGGCATCTACTCTGGCCTTCCACAATATTCTCAAAAGAGTAGCCTGAGTGGTTCTTTTAAAAACTACACACGAGATCATGACATCCCTCCACTTCAAATGCCAAAAAGGCTTCCTCTTGCTCCTTGAGAGCCTGGGGCCTGGTCTCTCTCATTCTCCAGCTTCTTCTCATGTTTTGTTCAACTTGGCTCATACACACTGGGTTTCTTCATTTCCCTATATTGGCATGCTCCCTCCCACCTCAGTGCCTTTGCAGGTACTGAGAAAATTTTACCTTCCCATTTTGATCCTAAATCAGTCATCACTTTGACAGGGTTATTCTCTTACAGAATAATGTCTCTCTCCTTTGTTGTCCTTACCATACTTATAAATGCACTTGAATTTGATTGAGATCTCTTTCCTCAATATATTATAAGCTCTGTGTAGGCAGAGACCACTCAGCTCTCTATTATTCCCTTAGCCTCCAGCACAGTGTGCCTTAGGGTTTCAGAGATCTTTGTTTTATGAATTTTGCAGAATCATTCCCAAAGATGACTATGATATATTTTAATGTGAACTTCTGTACAGGACTTTTAATGACACACAGTTCCTTCTATAACTGATCTCAGTAAATTCATGCAAACTTTTCTCACAGAGTCAGGAGAGAAGAGGAGAGAATTCAATGCAAGGGTAGATCTTCCCAGATCAGAAGTAGAGTCCTGTCTGGGTAGCGAAGCTCAGTCTAGAGTTATTTAGCTCACTATGCTAAATTATATCCAAGATTTTCTCATTCTACAGAAAGAATGTGGTTTGTGTAAACTACTTGCATGGTTGGTATCCGTCAGAGACAAACTCTAACTAGAGATCTCTTCCTCTTTTTTTTGAGACAAGTCTCACTCTGTTACCCAGGCTGGAGTGCAGTGGTGTGATCATGACTCACTGCAGCCTTGACCTTACAGGTTCAAGTGATTCTCTCCCCTCAGTGCCCCCAAGTAGTTAGGACAACAGGTGCATGCCACCATGCTCGTCTAATTTTTTAATTTTTTTGTAGAGACAGCATTTCGCTATGTTGCCCAGGCTGGTCTCAAACTACTTGGGCGCAAGCAATCCACCTGCCTCAGCCTCCCAAAGTGCTGGGACTACAGGCATGAGCCACTGCGCCCATCCTAACTAGAGATATTGGCTCTAAATTACTGCAGGATAATTTCTATACAAAGAAGGATTTTAGTTTTGTTCTTATTCCAACACACCAGAAAGCTTAACTGTGGTTACAATTAAAGTTTAAAGAATTACGGAATGCATTTGTAGCCAGCTTACAGCATTTTGCAAAAGTCAATGTTTTCCTTTCCTGTAGTCCATTTTGCTCTCCTTTAAATCCCCTGTGCTTTCTCAATTTCTCCCTGACTTTCACACTTCTGACTTTGTTTATTCCTTGCTATAGTCAAAAGGTACAACGGGGCATCATTAGGAAGAGGTGATGTGACCAACCTGGAACACCATGTTCCAGCCTAGTCACTGCACTTCAAGGACTCACAAGACCTGAAGAGACAGTGATGGAGGCATAAAATGTTCAAGAGGATGAGGAAGTGGGAGTTGTTTAAGGACAAATCATGAAGATTTGAACTATTCTGTCTGCAAAGATAAAAGCTATAACAGAATATGGTTAATATGAAGACAGATAGGGACAGGATAAATAGACTTACTTCTCAATACCATAATGATATAAAATCCCTTGTAACAGAAAGAGTTACAAAAGGGGGAGAGGATCTGCTATATAACCCAATAGATAGTTAAGATACTTGCTTATTAATGTTATTGACAAGTATGCTAAATAAGGGAAATTTTTTTAAGAAATCTGTATATGACTTGATAACAGATTCATGATGTAGTATTGAGTAAATATTCATGGGTTAACCAAATGTTCAGATAAATTCATGTATAATATGACACCAGATTCATAAAATATTAATGTAATATTGGTTGAAATATTAATAGGTTAAACAGATTTGAGGATAAATTAATTTGTGTTATTCCAGCAGATAAATACTTGGCATTAAGAGAGTCTAGTTTTATTGAAACACAGCCACATTCATTCACTTATGCATTGTCTATGGCTGCTTTTGTGTGATAAGGGCAGAGCTGAGGAATTGTGACAGAGGCCATATGGCCCAGAAAGCCTAGAAATATTTACTATCTGGCTGTTCATGAAAAGTATTGCTGACTCCAGTCTAGAACATATTAGGAACATCCTTAATATTTGAGGTCCATGTTAAGTAGACGAATATAAGTTCTTCTAGATAATACCTCTTCGTAGGTGTACAATTTTGGCCAGGGCAGCAATTTCTGATAATCATGTAGAGTCTGAAAAAATACCCATTAACCAGTCATCTGATCATCATGTTTTTGGAGGTTCGGCAATCAAGTTAAAGATACTTCCTGAATTTTAGAAAGCTGGTGAGTTAGCAGGTTTCTGGTTATATTTAGCTCTTTTTGATGCCTTTCAATTCTGGGTTCCCCACCTACTAAGAAACATGAAATTGTTGGGAAATGAAACTCAGAAGTACAAAATGATGTCATCAGATTAGCTGAAATTAAGGTCTGGGGCTTCTGATTTTTAGAACATAATATCACACTTTCCTGTACCCCAAAGAGATTAGCAGTGCTTTACTCAGAAAGAAACCAAAATCATAGTTTTCACAAATAGGGACTTCCCTTTTCTCCCCCACAGTGAAGTCCCCCAGTATGAAATTAATTTGTATACATGTATTATAACATGACTTTGGTAATCATGTCAGTTATACTGCCTAAATGAAAAGAATAATATAGAAGCCTATTCCATTGTTTGGACACTACTCTTCCCATTTTGCATAACCAAACGTGTAAAACGTTGAATCCCCTAGCGAATTTAAAGTTTCTCTCAAAACTGAGGGTGGGAGGAAGTCATAGCAGTTCAGGGTCAAGATCTAAATTTTGAGGCATCATAATTAAGCTCTTCAAGTACAGGGCTCTGGCTCAGCAGCCAAGTCCAAGTATGAGATTCATTAAAGCATTTCATTTTCAACTGTCATTAACAGTGATCAGTGTCATTCCCCTACTCCCAGTGAATGCTTGCCATTGGTTGGGCAAATTCACCCACAAAGAGAAAGTCTCAACAGCAGCTGCCTGCTTACACAGAAGAAAGATTCCAGAGTAGCTTAATGCTTTGCCACTGAATAATGCCCTAGCTGCTTGAATAATCAGAGCTACCTATCACATTGTACAATAATCATATCCTATCTAAAATTCATTGCTTCCAAAGGAATATATCAGTGAAAAATGTCCTGATCAATGACCGCTTTGTAAAAGGAGATCCCCATGAAATACCACTGTGGGAAGTTTTACATTTGTACATGGATTTGCCAAGTCTTTACATAATTGGTCTTAGTGATAACACAGCGAGAATCCTTAAGCATAGCTTATGCTTCAGTTGATGATTTCCCAAAGCCACATGTGATTTCTACTTTAAAAGAAATCCGCAACCTTTTAGGTTATCTTGGTTTATGCCTTTGATTTCAAAGCATTCCCTTTACATTATTCCCTTTACATTATGGAATCTCACCTTAACAATACAACTCAAGATATTTGGAGCTCATGTTACTGCTGTTTCTTTAGCTATCTTAGTTTTTTTTTTTCTGGGAATTTCACTATTAAATTCTTACTACACACTTTGCTCACAAATGAACGTTTCCTTTCTATACCACTAATCACAATAATATTTGAGGAATTAGAAGTAAATAGACAGAACCAAAATTGAACAATGAACAATAACAAGTATCTAAACCTCACTGTTCCTTTTGGTGCAGCCACCCCAGACAAGTGGCACACAGCTACTCAAGTCTGAGGGCCCCTCCACGTGGCTAGAAGAAGCCAGGCATCTTGCTTTCGTAATTGTTTGGCCTTCCAAGTGGTTTAGTGAGTCACAAAACCCATATCATTTTATCTCTCACAAATGGAAACAGGTATGCTTTGTTGGGCTGGTTTTCAGTCCTCAGTGCCTGGGGCCCAGTTCCTGCAGAGCACACCCCCTGGTCCTGGAGGCCTTTGTCCAGGCTGAGGTGTGTCTGCAGACTTTCTTCTCCAGCAGGCAGCCATGCGTTGACCGGCAATGTGATTTTCCTCAGCACATTTCTAGCCTTCCCCATTTTGCCTCTTGCTAATGGTGCTGATATATTTCTGAGCTTTTCCATTTGCCTTGGTTTTGCTTGAGGAAGAACAGGTGCTTCTACCCTTTCCTTTTTTCTGGGAATTGTGCACTGCCCAGCTGGCTCTGGTTTGCCTGCTGGCATGAAATGTGGGACAAATGGAGAAAGTATATTATGCTAATCTCCTAGCTTCATCTCCCTTGAGGAGTTTTCCTCCATACTTATCAGATCTGGGTTCCAAAGGCTCATAACCTAGCTCTTCAGATAGTATTTGGCAACGACAGTGGCCTTGAAACTGTGCCATTTGTGGGTGAATGTACAAAGCACCAAATCAACAAACTATTTGTCATCATTCCATTGCCTGTCCTCCATGTGTGACGCACTGCTCGAACCATCCAAATACATAAGCAGTGCCACAGGAAAACAGGCAAACTCATTAAGGATCAACTATAGATGAGAAGTTTCTCAACCATTATCTTCCTCCATCCTCAAAAGCGCCTGGAATGCAGGCATTAATTTCTCCATTGTTACAAAGATAGAGCCTGAGGTTCAAGAGAAGTAAAACTTCCCTGGATCACCCAATTTCTCAGTGGCACAGGCTTGAAGCAAACACAGCAAAAGGAAGAAATGTATTGCTCTTGTATTCAGAGATGTGTAACAGTGGGAGAAATATCACATAGCTGACTCCATCTTGCTTCTAACCTCACAAGCTACTGCCTTTGCTCATTCCTGCACATAGGCCAAGCTAATGATGGAAAGAATTTAGATTATAGTTTAACTTCAGAACTAATGACCATCTCTCTTTTGAAACAGACCCCTGAGGAGATTAGAAAGTATGCACACAAATAACAATGCCGTCTTAAAAATTTATAGAAACAAGGCCAATCTGGAAAGTAGTTGACCATGAACAAAGAAGTTTTGCAACCTCCTAGATCCCTGCTGATGCCCAGATGCCTGTGGTCACCAGTCAACTGTGGACCTTAACCCCCTACCTATTCCCCCTTCCCCTAACATAAAAGGAGCCTAACAATCTATCAGCTTAAGGATAGTTCTTTAGTACATCAGTCTGCCATGGTCTAGGATTGCTGGTTCCCTGAAAAAAAGTCATCTTCCTTGCCCCAATATCTTGTCTTATTGGCTGTCATGTGGTAAGCAGTAAGAGCTTTGGACTTGACTACAGAAGGTAAATTCTTTTATAAGGGCTGCCAACAAGAAGCATGTTGCTGGTTTGTTGGTGAAGTGCAAGAAGGGTGTGAAATAGAACTGAGTGGTCAAGGATGTTTTAGGGCCTTTAAGGCTCATAAATTTCTACTGAGCTCAGAGTCAACACTTGCCCCACACCCTTAGCATTTTACCCTGTTGACTGTACATGTGTTGGTGTCCCCCACTAAATCATGAACTCTTTGGTGAGGATGATAGTAATTACTCCGATGAATTGTGTGCTTCCTTGGTGCCAAGTGTTGTACATACCTTGTCTTGTCTTTTTCTCCCAGCAGCCCTGGAATGTATGTTTTAGTAGCCTCATTGTACAGATGAAAAAGTGAGACACACAGGTAACTCACTTGCTCCACAGCTTCACTCCTGGAAAATTAGAGCTGAGATCTATGTTGTCTGTCTGATTCTAGTGAAAGTTCTCAGTTGCAAGATGTACAAAAGACCCTCACCCCTAGGGCAAGTTCCGGGTCCTTGGAAAAATGGAATCCATTGCTATTTAGAAATAGAAGTAAGGGCTGGGCACGGTGGCTCATGCCTGTAATTCCAGCACTTTGGGAGGCTGAGGCAGGTGGATAGGCAGGAGTTCGAGACCAGCTTGGTCAACATGGTGAAACCCTGTCTCTACTAAAAAAAAAAAAAAAAAAAAAAAAAAAAAAAAATTAGCTGGACTTGGTGGCGCACACCTGTTCCAGCTACTCAGGAAACTGAGGCAAGAGAATTGCTTGAACCCAGGAGGCAGAGGTTGCAGTGAGCCAAGATTGCACCACTGCACTGCAGCCTGGGTGACAGAAAAAAGACTCTGTCTCAAAAAAAAAAAAAAAGGAAAAGAAAAAAAAGAAATAGAAGAACTCTGGAACTGAGGACTTTCTTTTCACTTAGCTGGATATCAACAA
The DNA here is from genome assembly GCF_028885655.2 of Pongo abelii. Classification (NCBI taxonomy): domain Eukaryota; kingdom Metazoa; phylum Chordata; class Mammalia; order Primates; family Hominidae; genus Pongo; species Pongo abelii. The sequence continues at coordinate 35,438,513 of NC_071989.2, forward strand.
GGCTTCTGGAAACTGTAGTATTACTCAGGCACCAGAAGAAGCTACTGTAAGGTGATATTGGAGGTTCCCACAGGCTCTCAAAATGTTTCTTTCACCTAGATCACAGTGACATTTCCACCAACGGAGACTTGAGGTTGAACCACTATTAACATGCAAATTCTGGAAGTGCTCATTTATTGAACTATAGTGGCCTGAATGGTTTATTGAGTCCTTTGGTATATTCTCAGGAAGGTTCAGTTTGGAGGAGGAAGGGGTCTGACAGAGGAAAACAGACAACAAAGTGGGAGGGGGACAAGAAAAGGAGTTGGGGGCTTATGTGGGGCATCTTAGTAGGGTAAGCAGAGGTAAAAGAAATTCTTCCTGAAACAGAATAGGATGACAGTGGAGAAGTGAAATAAGCAGGTAAACTTATTCCTTGGGCCTAGCATACCACTCTGTGTGATCCTCTAGATGAAATACACATACAAGTGGTCATTAGTGTATGATGGCCATGGACAACCTGGGACATAGGTCAACACCAAAGACAGTGCGCTGCCTTATAGTTTTCAGTCCAGACCTATACAGGTAATTAGAAAACTTTCATTTCTTTAGGAGACATGGATAGTGATTTGGTTTGACACTAGTTAAGCTGACAAGGACTTGGTTTTTAACCATCTGTTTTCTGTGATTATTTGAAATATTCAGTTTCAAAAGTTTAACCCACTTATTGAACATTCCAATTCCAAAGACACTGTTAGGCACTGGGGCAGGGTAAACAAAGGAGAATAAGTCATATTCCTGCCCTCAGGTAGCTTACAGCATAGTGGTCTTGACCAAGAAGTCTATGTTTGACACAAGGTGATAAATGAAGGTGGTAGGGTAATGCCATGAGTGGAATAAGTACATTCTAAAATTCCCCTTTAGGTGACAGGTTTTTGCCTTCCCTCATCCTCTTCCCAAATCTTAGCAAGCCTCTATCTCCAATGATGTTTAACTCCACGTATCCTTCTGGACATCCAACCCATGCAATCCTTTTCTGCTGAGAAACTTCTGAGGCCTGTGATGACCTGAGACAAACGCAGAGAGGAACTTATACCTCCAGTCTCCTGAAAGTGGGTGTACATGCCAGCATTGGGGGCATAAGTGAACCCCAACATTCCCAAGTTCCTGTAGAAGACTGAACCCGTGCAGGCTTAGATCCTAGGACTCTTAAACCTGATACTTAACTCTATCTAGATTATTTGTAAACTCACTGCTGAAAGTACATGCCCACCAATACCCAGATGTGTGCATCTTGTGTGATTTCATCTGTTCTTCTATACTTTTCTCTGAAAATACTGCTGTTCATCCCTAAATAGCCACATTAAATAATACACTTGAGTTTAGAAAGGAAGCTCCAGGGCCACTAAAGGGTCACTGCTACTACTACTGGGGGATCAGCAATAGTCTGTAGGCTCCAGCTTCACACAGTCATAGCATCTCGCGTGAGAGATAACTTTAAAAGAGTATTTGGCCCACATTCATATATATGGCATATTTTTGTAAAGGCTGGAGGACAGGAGAGGGGGACATATTTTTATGAATGCTCTTTTGTATCTTTGAATTTTAAATGAACTAAATGAATTTTAAACCATGCATAAAAATAAATAAAAATTTAAAAGTCACAGATATGAACACTATTATGGTTTCAATGATGTCCTTTGAAAAGTAAAATAAGAAAAGTTGCTAAGAGAAAAATAAAACTCACTGAATCAAACCCTGAGAGAGGTGAGAGACTCATCCCTGTGATCACATAACTGTGATTGCTGTGATCTTTAAGTGACTTGATTTTAGATTAGGATATACCTATATCAAATATATATTCACCCTTACTTTCTGCTAAATATTTAACCAAAATCATCCCAGTAAAGAAGAAATTTACATTATTGGTTTGAAGATAAATTTTTTTAAACATTTAGCTTTTTGTAGGATTCTGAGTTATTTGGAGAATATGCAAAGATTTGAAATCAAACTTTAATTAACTGATGTTGCCACTGCAATCTTCCAAAATTGAGTATAGTTTACTGCAAATATATATATGGATTTCTGTTTTCTTTGCAGTTTTAAATTTGGAAGTTAACCGTAAGAAATACCTGACACGTATCATATAATATTTTAAAATAACATTTTTTTTAAATTAAAGTTGAATAAACAAATTGATGATTTGATTAAGTAAATTCAACACTTCCAATGAACGCATGTTAATCTCTGTTGAAAATTACCCTATGGAAACTGGAGCAAAAAAATTGCCTCTTATATAATTAAAATATATAACTAGTTTAAGCATATAATATAGAAGACAAATCATCACAATTACTGTCTTTATAGCCATTGCTGAAGAATTCACTACTTAAGTTAAAATCTTAATGCACTTCCTTATATAAACTTCAATTCTGCTAAATCCATTGTTGCTACTATCATTAGGAAGGAAGGAAGGTCTGTTACTTTCATGCTAGTTATTGAGAAACCAAGGTAGATATGCAGTGAAAGGTAGAGAAGACAAATGAAATATTGTGTTTCCTAGGCTTATTTCTCTTCTACTAATAAAACACTGGAGAGAAGCCATCAAAATTTTAAAGCAAATAATGTGGTAACAAATAAATTAATATGACTCTCTATCCTTTTTTAATATTTTTTTTAAGTTTCCAAAGGCCAGCCTCAGATGGCCATAGGGAGCAATTAGAATTTGCTTCATGGCTTGTTGAACAATTTTGGTTTCTTCAGTCTTTGATAAGTGGCAGGTGGGTGGGTACGACACAGAAACTATGAATAGTAGGCAGAAAGAGTCTGAGGAAAAGAGAGGGCATTTCATCAAGACTCCTCTGGTATTGGCAACTTTTACCAGCCAGTGCCCTGTTGGCGGCGGGGTGGGGGGTGGTTTATCCTCCCACCATGGCAGATGGCAGGTGGTTTAGATGTGAGGCCTTCCTGGAGTGGGGTTGGATCATTCAGCCTCTAGATTATGCCATCTCCCCACCAGTCCCACTCCTGGAAGCCTGGCCCAGTTTTAGTGTCTCCTAGTGGTACCTTGGGGTTTTTGCAGGAGAAACAAGTCTACTTCTGAAGGTGGCAGTTTCAATTATGTAGAAAAGTGGCACAACATAGTGGCTAGGAACCCAGAGCTCTACAGACAGATTTAGTTCAAAACCCGGCTTTACTACTTACCAGCTGTATGATCTTGGGCATATGACTTAACCTCTTTTTTTGCCTCAGTTTCCTCATCTATAAAATGATAATAAGAGTACACACTTTTTATTATAAAGGATGGCTGGAAGGACTAAATGAGTTAAAACATGAAATTCTTAAAACAAGGCCTTGCATATAGTCAGTGCCCACTAAATGCTTGCGATTATATTAGCATTTATACGGAGAAACTGACCAACTGTAGAAAGCCCCATGTAAATGTCTGACAGCAAGAAGGCCTTGGTAAACACAGCCAAAGTGTCAAAACACTCAGAAAAGAGATAAACTAGAAATGCGAATGTGACCTTTCCAGCACTTACGAAAAGCACAGTAATCAAAAACAACAAAAGCCATCAGAATAGTCTTAGGAGACAGGATGAAATTTTTATGGTTAAGAGGCAAAAGCAGAAAACAGAAGTTTCTCCCCAGTCAGGGATTTGTTTTGCTCTGCTTAAACAAGTTAAGGTTAAAATTCCTAATGTTTTAAAATAGCACTAGATATTATTCTGTTTTGGTTCAAAACAAGGGGTCTAAAACAAGGGTAGGGCAGGAACAATCATCTTGAACAGGACTAGGTTTTCCAGCACTTTCGCTGGTCCCCTCTATCTGAAAGCCATGCTGGCCGTACCTCCAAATTCCATCCTGAATCCAACACCTCTTCCACCTTGCTTGCTGTCACCTTAGCATGATCCACCCTTCCCTCTTGCTTGTACTTCCGATCAGCCTCCTAGGAACCCTCTGCTTTCAGTCTTCAAGCCATTCTCCACACAGAAGCTGGGAAGAGCTCTCAAAGGCAATGCCAACCATGTTCCTTCCCTGCTGAAAACCTCCCAATGAGTTAGGATGTTAGGCTCTAAAAGCACTTAACAGCCTAACTCCATCCCATGACCTTGGGCCCTCCTTGGTCTTTTCCAACCTGTCCCTCATTGCTTCTTACCTCGGGTCCAGCCACAATGGTCTCCTTTCTGTTTCCTGAACAACTCAGACCTTTTCCAGTCTTAGGACTTTTGCTGTTCTTTCTGCCTGAAGCCTTCTTTCTGCCAGCTCTCGGCATGCTTTTCTTTTTAGTATTGATGTGTTAGCTTGAAGGCCACCTCCTCAGACAGTGCAACTCGTACAAGCTATTGAAAGCAGCCCTCAGCAAACTCTATTCCCTTCACTTCATTGCATTTTTTTCATAGTACTGACTAATTTATTGGGTTTTATTTATTGTTTGTTTTTAGTGTGGATATCTGTTTCCTCTTACTGGGATGTAAACTACACTAGAGTAGGAACTTCATCCTTCTACCTCCAGCTCCTATAATGGGTCCTTGGAACAAAGGAGAACCTCCGTAAACATTAGTTGAGTGAATAAAGAAATTCTGATGCCCATGATACTTGACTAACAGGAGGCCTCTGTCCATCCTTCTCCCCTGCAATCTTTTTTCTTATTTTCCCTAATCCCACAATCTCAGCACCCCAGGAAACAAAATGCTACATCATCTTCTGTCCCCCAACCTCTTCCATCAAATCTAATACAAAAACCTGGTTTCTTTTTATTATTAATACAACCTTCTGAGGATTGGTGTATCAGACTTGGCTGGACCCTGGAAAACTGATTCCAGAATCATTCTCGAAATCACAGATTCTTCCACATTTTGGATGACTTGGAATTGGCTTTTTCCAAATCCAAATTTATGAGTACCCCAGCCTACTCTGATACTAAGTAGCTTCTGCAACCAAAATGATTTCCAGGGTCTGAGAGGGTGTTACACAGCCTAGTTATTTCTTGGCTAATTTACCTTGGTAAAGCCTACCCAATGACAGTCCCTGGAGACTACTGCTGTAATTATATTTTTAATAAGGGTGTGAACAGGAACGGAGTTAATTGGCTTTAAAATGGCTGAGACAAGAAAGCAAGTCTTGGTTAACTAAAGATTAACATAGCAATTGGGAAATCTAATATATAGGTGTCAGGAAAGCTTAACCTTTATCTTTCAATCTCATAATTAATTAGCAAGCTTCTGGCAATCTGATTTCTAAATTGCACACAGAAAATTTTAGTCATGAGGCTACTGAGTGTGAGGTCTCTCTATAGAAGTAGCAAACTTAAATTATGCTCAAATCATGTTTTTTAAAGAACAGAATGATGAAATTGCTACTCAATAAAAATATAGTTTGATGGTTTTCTGGGCCATGAGACTCTAAAACAAGGCAAAAGAAGAAATATAAATAAGTAATTAAGATTTGGATCATAGCTTACCAGTAGTAGCTCTTAGACCTGGATGCACATTATAAACCTGGAGAACTGTAAATAAATACGAATGTCCAGGCCCCTTCCCAGAATATTGATTCAGTGAGTCTTTGAGTTGTTTTTAAAGCTCCCTAGGTGATTCTCACGTGCAGTCAGTGTGGAGCAACACTGTTTAGGAGGCTTGATTTTTGCTATTGCTAAAGCTTTTGGAAATTGTTTTAAATCAGTAATGGATTTGGAGACAGAGAAAAGAAAACCCAACCATTTGGGAATGGTACAAATTGACCTATCTTTTTGTCTAAAGAGGCTGTATTGCCAAGACTCTGGCTTTTTCCCCACACTATCCTTGAGAAGAACCTCTGTCCCCACCCCCAGTCTCACCATGGGCAGTGAACCCAGAAGCTCCCAACACATATAGAGGATTCTTTAAAATGTAGCTGTTGGCCGGGTGCGATGGCTCATGCCTATAATCCCAGCACTTTGGGAGGCCAAGGCGGGCACATCAGGAGGTCAAGAGATTGAGACCATCCTGGCCAACATGGTGAAACCCCGTCTCTACTAAAAATACAAAAATTAGCTGGGCTTGGTGGTGCATGCCTGTAGTCCCAGCTACTCAGGAGGCTGAGGCAGGAGACTAGCTTGAACCCGGGAGGCAGAGGTTGCAGTGAGCCGAGATCGCGCCACTGCACTCCAGCCTGGAGACAGAGCAAGACTCCATCCAAAAAAAAAAAAAAAAGCAGCTGTTTAAAATGCTGGGCTTTCTCCTCTTTTCTCAGGGGTGTAGCAAAAAGCTGATATCCTTTCAGTGAACAAGAGCTTCAGAGAAGAGAAATCAGAACAGCCGTAAAGTGTGGGGCTAGGAGCAGCGGAATAGCAACCAGAGTCTTCACTTCCCAGATGTTAGAGTGGATAAACTATAAATATGCAAGGCCAAACTTCGCTAGACTGAGAGCTCCCAGGCATCAGGAACGGGGCTCTCGTGACCACTGTGACTGCCTATGGGTCATTGACACTCAGATAATCACAGTGTTGGCAGCTTAGGGAAACCAGTCATCTTCACCTACTGATCTGTGACACTGATTCATTCATGTAAGAAATAACATTCTAACACCAACAGAAGAGTGGGTAGACTCACTTTGGGAGTTTAATAAGGTATGTGGAATTCAGTGGCTGGAAATTCTAATTTCACCTCCCTGAGAATTCTCATTTCACCTTCATCACCAGCTAGTCTCCTGGCCCAAGGCAAGTAATTAAATTCCATTTCTCAATTTGTAAATTTGGAGAGGTGAGGGAAGATTGTAGATGCTTATAAAATAGCTACTGTGGGCACTATTAGGCATGATAATAAAGCCCTTGGCAATGATTACAAAAAGCCTGGTAGAAACAAGCACCTGTGAGATACCCATTGTGCTCCACTTAGGCACTATAGGACACCCCCAAAGTACACAGAGGAAAAGAGTAGACAGCTGGTTACAGAGGCTTTCAGCCACATCATTCAAGTAGACAGAATCACCATGAGGAATTATCTGTGAATTTAAAAGACTACATACAAATGTGCGTGTATATACAATTTCTACAAATTAAAGGTCACACTCTTGGTTGTCCATTTAATCTCCTTTAAAAGATTACTTCTTTCATTTTATGTCCCATGATTATGATATACAAATCTTGGGTTTTGCTCAGTGATTCTTAACTCTGACTTCACATTAGAATATTCTGGGAAATTGAGACAGAAACAAAAACAAAACAAAATCAATCAGAAACACCACTGAGACCAGGCCCCAGTCTTAAACCAATTAAATGGAAGCTCTGGAGTGGGGCTGAGGCATTTGTAATTTTTAAAAGCTTCCCAGGTGATTCTGATGTAAAGCTCAGATCTGGAGCCACTGGATTAAGCCAACTGTTCTTTCCCAAATCACGCACCCCCGAACCCATGCACATTTCCACTACCACGCCACTGTGCATTTTTTCTTATTTGAGGTGGCTCTCTCCTTCTCTCCATGTGTCTTTAGGCTTCCAGCCCTCAATGCCCATTTTCTACTTGGTCTTTCTTAATGTACCTTAGAGGTTATGGGTATGCTGCCCTCCAGAATTGCAAAACTTTGTTTGCATCATTTATGTAACACTTAGAAAATGTTCTTTACATGCTACTGGTCTTTTATGTTTCTGTCCACCTTCCCAACTAGGAACTATGCTCCTCCAGAGCAAGAACCATGTTTTATTCTTCTATTTTCCCCATGGAGTCTAGCATAGATTTCCTGGCTTACACAATGCTGAAAAATATGTGTTGCTGTTGATGTAGAAATATTACTAGGGCAGCCCTAGAGAAATAGCTGGGAAAGCTCATTATTTTCTTAAATTGTTATCTTCCCTAGTTTCTTTATCTATAGATACTCTTGCTTAAAGAACTCCAGATGGCCTGGGATGTCACAGGAGCTTGGTGATCCTTTGCCAAATATAAGAGGCCTGCAGGAAACCAGTGCAAACCAGAACTGGCTACCCCTTGTTCCGTTTAGGTCATTAACATAGCGTTACAATGCTGGGCTCCCCACCCCTAGAAGAAAACTGTCGCCATTTTCTCTCCATAGGATGCATGGAGAAGCATGTTTATCTGTGTCTGTGCCTCTGTACTTCCTCCCTGCATGTGTTTACATAGCTCCCCGCCCCACATCTAACTCGTCACAATCCTGCAGCTTCCCACAGCTGGGGAGAAGATGACTTTTTAGAGCAAGAGGTCTCTCATTTTCCATTTCTGGCCAGTAAATAAAACCAGCTTGTCCTTTTTCAATTGGGTGTTCTCTCTCTGGAACCTATACAGACTAGAGAAAGAACTCAGTCTACCAGTGACAGATGCACTAAGATTCATTCTTGTCAGCTTCTTTACTGCCATTTCCCCCAGATTTGGATTTCAAGTGGAAATGAACAAATGTTATTCCAAGAGAATCTTACATAATGTTTTGCTCCAGCTACATAAAGGCAACTCCTCCTTGCAGGCACATGTCTAGAGATGCCATTTGTATTCAGGTTATCAATCATAACCATGGCCAATTTGTACAGCACATTTCACCATTACCATTTTTTGTGGCATTATCTCATCAACACCAAACTTACTACACGAAGTAAGGGAGAAAGTTGGGGGAAAAAAGGGAGAGAGAGGGTAACATGCAAACCAGTAGAGTAGACAAAAGCAGAATCCAGATCTTTGCTCTTCAGAGGCTTTCTCCAGCAATACCAGAATCTGACTGCTCTTTTTTTTGAAATAAATGAAACTGCAGGAAAAAAATTCTATCTTTATTTCATTGACGTATTTGAGGGCCACTTTAGCTAGTGGACAAAAGAAACCGAAGTTGGTCTTTTGTGATGCCCCTGGAGTAGCCCTTCTGGCAACTGGGACTACTTTTTGTTCATGCTGTTTAAAGCAAGAGGACAGGGAGAAACATTTATTACTGCATGAGATTACTTATTTAATGAGCTTTGCACAAAAACATGAAGCTCTAGTTGTCTCCTCGTCTGATTTTACAAAGCGCCCAAAACTACAAAGACAATGTACTAGGAAGTGATTTAAAGGTAAAACTTTAAATCCAGATTTAAAATGACCCTTTCGTTGTAGGACATTTGAAAGCCTCTTGAGATTTACCTGAGTGAGAGGATTGGTCTTGGTGATGAATATAATCACTGAGTCTATTTTATCAGATCCCAAAGTGATGTGGTATAGTGGACTTCAAATGATCACCTGCCAACCAGCAGCATGAGGCTGGGGGAGAAGGAAGAGGGACCTCTTTTCTCTTGTGCTTCACCACATAACTGAATATGGGGACAGATGAGAAGGAGCCTGACACAAGAATAGAGGAAGAAGTCACGTTTGGAAGAAGGGGGAAAAAGGTCCTATCATGTATTTGTCAACTTATTAGTCTAGATCAGTGCCATTCAACGGAAATATAATGTGAGTCATATATGCGATTTAAACATTTCTATTAAGCCACATTAAAGGAAAAAGGTAAAATTAATTTTAATATATTTTATTTAAACTAATATATCTAAAATATTATCATTTCAACATACAATCAATATAAAAATTGAGACAGTTTACTTTTGTTTTTGTTTTCGTTTGAGACGGAGTCTCACTCTTTCACCCAGGCTGGAGTGCAATGGTGCAATCTTGGCTCACTGCAAGCTCCGCCTCCCAGGTTCAAGAGACTCTCCTGCCTCAGCCTCCCAAGTAGCTGGGATTACAGGCGCCCACCGCCATGCCTGCCTAATTTTTGCATTTTTAATAGAGACGGGGTTTCACCGTGTTCCCCAGGCTGGTCTCAAACTCCTGAGCTCAGGCAATCCACCCGCCTCGGCCTCCTAAAGTGCTTGGATTACAGACATGAGCCACCACGCCCGGCCAAGACAGTTTACTTTTTTGGGGGAATACTAGGTCTTAAAAATCTGGGGTGCATTGTACATTTACAGTACATCTCAATATGAAATAGCCACATTTCAAGTGCTCAATAGGCACACGTGGCTAGTGGCTACTGTATTGGACAGTTCAGTTGTAGGTACACTAACTGGAATTTGGGACATCAAATACAAATCATTGTCAGCATTCAGCTACTTAATATACTTTTGATATTCTCCTTCTATCGGCTCCCTCACTGTCTCCAAAAGACATTATCTCAAAGGCCACATGCTGTGTTAGCAAATAGTTGTGGGCTTTGGAGTGAAATAGACTAAGGGATTCAAATACCAGCTTCATAACCTTGGACTAGCTCCTTAACCTTGATGACTCTTGGTTTCTTCAACTGTAAAATAAAAACAAAAATAGCTAACTCACCAGATTATTGGGAAGATAAACAGAGTACACAGCACAGCCTGGAATAGTATAGTAGGCATTCAAACAATAATTCCCCCTATATATAACTCAACTTCTAAAGGGCCCATCTTCAGACTTTAAGCTTTACTGCTTCATTTACTCCAATTTAAGAACTTTCTCTTGAGAGTTCTGCTAAGGTAGCCCTTTCCCTAGACTTTCACAGGGCTGGCTCCCTTTTTGAAAATGCGGGTTTAAGTTCAAGGGTATCCTTTGTATGGCAGTCTTCTCTGACTTCCCTGTTGAATGTTGCTCCCACATCCTGTCACTCTCTAGCCTTCAGCCTCTATTTTCTTCATAGCATTTATCAGTGCCTGAAATGATTTTATTTATGTATTTGTTCACCCGACTATTTTCTGTCACTCTCTCTGGCACAGATGCTCCACAAGGGCTGGGATCCTGTGTGTCTCATTCCCCACTGTGTCGTCAAGTGCCCAGCACAAAACAGAGCTCAGCAAATGTTTGTCGAATAAATGAATGAAAACGTGCTCAGCACAGGGAGGCAAAGGTAAGTGGTGTTCTGATTCTAAAGGTGGTAGAGAATGAACATTCCAGAGCTCTGTTTAACTAAAAGGATTACCAAGGAAGTCAGTGACAGAGAGCCAGCCTCACCTGCTAATGTTGGGTATTGCCAATCTTGAGTCTAATGGCTGGGCTTGGGAAGGGTCAGGAATATTATTCTCCCATAGGTGATCTTGTTGTTGCTACCTGTTAATATGTATCAGAAGCCAAGCACATGTTCACACCGCTTAAAAGCACCCACTAGATTTGGCTATTCCTGCCTTTTAGAAGAATCTTAATCCAGTTGGCTGATGCAAGTGTCTGATATTGGGGAGCTTGCGAACACTGGGTAGTGAAAAAAGAGTGGGTGCCAAAGTCAGACAGACCTGGGCTTGGATCCTGGTTCTGCATTTCCTGAGCTAGGCAGATGCGGGGTGTGGGGTGGGGGGTGTATGTACATTTCTATGTTTCAGTTTCTTTACTGGTAAAACTTTAAATGATAACTCTTACTCTGCAATCTTGCTATGAGAATTAATTGAGGAAATGTGTGAAAGTGTTTAGCACATCTTAAAGGCTCAGTAAATAGTAGGCATCAATATTGCTATCTTTGCATGCAGGAATACCTCACCAATGTATACTGATAGATCTTTGGCTACTCTGTGGATATCCAATTTCCTTTTAAGTTTCCGATGTTTCCTTCTTTCAGTGCTACATCATCTGACCACTTGCAATGGAGGCACCAGGACCCCATGGAGAGAGAGTACATGCTGAGTTGGCTACATCTGTGCCAAACTGTGAAAGATGACAATGGAGACATTTCTCTCTACAGTTTCTGAAGATGGACCCAGCCACAACACTTCTTTCCATGCCTGGCTGTTTTTAGCTGCAGGCACAGCTCTGGCTGTTTTGTACTCAAGACTATGGGTCAAAAGAGAACTGAGAGACAGGTCAAGTATCCATGCCGGTCTGGTCATATTTTACTTGCCGGCAATACATAGTGCTCTGCTTGACACTGCACAATTGGAACAGCCAGTCTGACTCTGTATTCTGAGCCCACCACTGCTTTCTGAGCATAACTAGACCAGAACTAATTTTACTTATTCTTCTACTAATGTAAGCCCCATAGGAGAGAGAGAGAAAGCTGTTCTAAAAAGCATGAGACTATTGAACACTTACTTATGGTGCCACATTAATATTAATAAAAACAGTTTATCATTGACTATGGGCTAGGCATCATTCATAGTATTTCCATTCTCCCAACAACCATGCCAAAAAAAAAAAAAAAAAAGCAGCATTATTTTCATTGTGCTGATAGGAAAAGTGAAGCTCAGGAAAACTCAGAGGCTTGCTCAGTGTGGGAGTCAAGACCTGAAGCCCAGTCTGTTGAGCTCCAAAGCCCTGTATGTTTTCTGATGTGCCTTGCTGGCACTGCTAGTGGAACACCCAGGGTCCCCAGAGATCTGAGTCCTTAGTCCTCTAAAGGCAAAGTACAGAGGTTCAAAAGAATACGGCTGCCTACTCATACGATGCCTCAGGGAGCAAAGAGTGCTTCATTTCCAAACAAAGCCTTGGCCTCCCTGCCATCCAGCTAGGTGACCTGAAGAGCACTCTGATTCAGACAGCAATCCTCTTTAGATGGCTCTCCAGGGTTGGTGGGACTGAAAATTCTAGGGGTAAGGACTGTCGCCTTAGAAGAGTCATTAAAAAGAGTTGTGAGGAGGGGTCCCCTGGAGTCAGAGGCTGGTAGAGCTCTGGAGAGAGCATGTGGGGAGCTCACCCATGACAGCAGAGCTGCCTCCTTCAGCAGCGTGGCTGACTCCAGACCCCCAAGAAGGCTGTGGATTACTCCCACAGTCAGCCCAACCGGCAGCAAGGAGTTGGCTGGGTGGTCTTGATACAGGAGGAGGAACAAGGGATTGTCACCTGGGATTCAGGCATGGCTTTCAGGGAGTATCCACAAACCCTCAGGGATTGCATGTAAAATTTTATGTACATGCCATATGCATTTTCCCCCAGGAAGAGGACTCAAAGCTAATTCTCAAAAGGACCTATCACCCATAATTTTTAAGAACCACTGAAATTAATATTTTCATCTGCTCCTCTCTTGCACTATTCAGCACTTCCACCTCATTAAACATTTATATATATATATATAAATAATTAATTCCCTAAACTTTGCAGATAAAAAACGAAGCCCTGAGAGGGTAAGTATCTTGCCGGAGTTTGCACAGCTGATGGTCAGGACTGGGATTAGCAGCACTTCCCTGGTCAAGTGAAGCACGATTTCAGGTGGGAAATCTTTCCCGGTCAACTTGACAAATGAAGAAAAAGTGATCCCTCCAGGCTAATAATAATGTTTTGCAACCATTTTCAAGTCCAGTCATAGAATCTCCTATGTTGCTTGTTCTTAGGGCAGTGTGGGTTGCTTCCCCAGGATACAGGTAGAGGTCACTAAAAGGATAGTTTTCTACTCAAAGAGCCAGAACTCCAGCCCTTGCCTTCCCCTGCCGCAGCACTCGGGCCGGCCCTCCAGTTACCTGAGTTTGCCTGACTTTAACCAACTCCCCTTCCCTTCCCTCCTCCCTCCTCCAGCGGGCTCTCCTTCCAGCTTCCTCCCGGGCTGCAATTCCTCTGCCTAGGTGCCTCCGTCCAGCTCCGGCTTCCGGCCCGGAGGCTGCTCATCAGCCCCTACCCTCGCTGACTTTTGGGAGGAGCAACACCTTTCGGGTCAGCATTGCTAACCCTAAACTTTCCCCGCCGGATGCCCGCGAGGCTGCTGCGGCGGCGGCTGCTGCTGATGGGAGAGTCTCGAGACCGGCTCTCATCACATCACCTGTCTGCGCCCCTTCCCCCTCCCCGCTCTTTTTTTCTTTTCTTTTTATTTTGACGCAAATAATTTGCATTCTGAGAATCCCACAATCAACGCCGAAACTCATGCTCAAGGATACAGGTGAAGATGCCTTTGACAAAGGCGAATGCGAGCCAAGTGCAGTTTGTAAAAGCTGGGGTTGGGGGCAGTGGTGGAGGCAAAGCACCTTAAGAGTATTTTTTAGCCCCTCTGAGAAGGGACATCCGGGCGGGAGGCGGGCGGATCCCGGGCTTCCCCGCCGGCTGCGGGGTCTGGCTCCTGGCTGGCGTTCTCTCCAGCAGCCCGCGCCGGCGGTCCCGCGCTCCCCTTCAGCACGCGGGCCTCGAACCCGCCTCTCGGACAGCGGCCGCCCGCGCCGCCCCTGCCGCGCGCCGTCGGAGGCGGCCTCAGCTCGCCATGGGTACTCACTTTTGCCGGGGAGCAAAGTCTGCCACATCAGTCGATGAGCACTTCCTGCACGAGGACGTGAAGCTCCATTGTGTGGAAAGCTGTTTCGCGAACGGTCGGTAAAATCCAGAAAGAGGGAGAACGAGTGAGTAAGGCAGAAAGCCCAGCCCAGAAAACCGGCGTCTGGGGATTTCAGACTCAGCTCCACGGTCCCCAGCCCGGTGGCTCTGTGAGAAGAAGCTCAACTCGGTGCACTTGTTCACTCTTTCTTCATGAGAGGAGGAGTCAGTGTTGCAACATTTATGTTCCTTGCTGGAGGCAAAACAGTGATTTTCTTCAGCATGCAAAACGTCCAGAGCCTGCCAGTTTTACAAGGCGACGGAGGTAGTTGGGGGAGCTGGAATCCTGCGAAGACGTGAAGAAACAACTGATTCCCCCCAGATCGGTTTTGCATGATTAGGGCCACACATCTTTCATTGAGACTGTACCAGAAAATAGACAGACAAAACAATAATAAAAATGACTTAGTGAGTTGAATGACCTCAAAGATGATATTTTTCCAGGCAGCCAAGATGTGGAGTGTCTCCGTGTCAAATTTCTTTCCTTATTTCTGAGTAACATTGAACAGCAGCTTGACAATATTTGAGAGGTTCTCCAGGGATTTGAATTGCACCTTGCCTGAGGAGTCAGATAGAAAGGAGCAAAAGAAGATAGTCAGTGACCTAAGGTTTTGCTTTCTTTCTTTTTCTTTTTTTAATACCCAGAGCGCAAACTTCCAGGGTGCTGTGTTTATTCTCTGCCATATGAATATAATACATAAATATTGGTGGTGTCTAAATAGCCCCACTTCTGTTGTTTTCCACAAATGCAGAATTTATCTTTTCTAATGGGCTGCATGTTGTTCTGACTTTTCTTTTTCTTGAAACCACACACAACCGCCTTTTCTCTTGCAAAAACAAAAACCCGACATTTAACAGTACTGAAACAAATAATAGCACCTGCCTGAATCAAATAGTTATTTCTGACTATGTATGTTGCTGGTGTCATTTGATGCCATAATAATTAATGCATCCGATTGTTACACAACCCAGAGGGCCACCAAGGAAATACTTTAAACCAGGGTTATTGAGGGTTTTTTTTTTTTTTTTGAGACAGAGTCTCGCTCTATCGCTCAGGCTGGATTGCAGTGGCACCATCTCGGCTCACTGGAACCTCTGCCTCCTGGATTCAAGCAATTATCCTGCTTCAGCCTCCTGAGTAGGTGGGATTACAGGCGCGTGCCACCATGTCCGGCTAGTTTTTTGTATTTTTAGTAGAGATGGGGTTTCACCGTGTTAGCCAGGATGGTCTTGATTTCCTGACCTCATGATCCGCCCACCTCAGCCTCCTGAAGTGCTGGGATTACAGGCGTGAGCCACCGCCCCTGGCCGTTTTTTTTGTTTTTTTTTTTTAAGTTATTGAAACATGAGGCTTTCCCCTTTGATTTGACTGCCACTCTGGAAAACTGGGAAATCACAGTTAGCAGTGGGCATTTGCCAAGCCGCAAGAAGCCATTGAAAATCCCATGATGCTTTGGTGATCCTTTTGGACTGGAATCCCAGAAGCAACTACATAGGCATAATAACCTAATGCTTCCCGATCAACAACATGTCCTTGTTAAAACATAGACTCCACCTGGTTCTGTTAGCTGATGGGAGATGCATCTTTCACATGCAGACTGCACATGCTTCCTGTGATGATTAGGGTATATTTACTTTCATTCATGGGTGTCCATGAAGGTACGCAACTTCTATTTATTTTCAGAACCACTGGGCGACATGAGATCCTCAGTGGCAGAATATTTCTATATGACCTTTGCAAAGCAAAGGGTCACTCAGTTCTACAATAGTTGTTCTAATCAGACTATTTTAACAGTTAGTGAAATTGAAAATCACTCTGGGTAACTCCAGACTGTCAGCTCTTAGAAGGCAGGGACTTGGCATTTCCTCCTTGTGGTTCCCGCTCAGCTTCAGGCAGCTCGGCTTGTCTGTACTCCTGGCTTACAGACTGGTCGTTGCGTGGCTAAGCCATACCTCACTGGTAAGAAGGGCAGGGCTTGCTTTCTGCTCTGTTGTGTAGCACACAGGCACTGTCACAAAGCCACGGGTACTCATGGTCAGTGAGTTACCTTGCCCCAGCTTTCCTGAGATGATGAAATCCGCACTGAGCCGCTATATTTTCCCTTTCTGCCCCACAGTGGTTCTTTTACTATCTCCTTCTCTCTATGCACTGATGTGCTCCAGCTTCACAGCTTCTTTACTGATGTCCTCCTCTAGTTCATTTCTGCATCTCTGTCTTAGTTGACTCCCCACCTGAGTCCTGGGCCCCATATCCGTTTACTTCCTCCAAGACCTTGCTTCTCAGCCTGACGCAGAGGAAGAGCCCAGCACTGGCACTGGGTTGGGTCCTTGCTATTCTTGGTTTCTCACTGTAAATTGGACACAGTAGCATGTGCCTCAAAAATCTAGTCAAAGGAATAATAATGGTGATAGCATATGTAAAATGTGTGCCATCTAACAAAGTCTAGAAACATCAAGTTCCTTTTTTTCTTTCCCCTTTCCTCTACCTTTCTTGCATATTTAATCTTTTCTGCCCCATAGTCTTCTTTATCTCAACCTACAACTTCCTACATCTTCTTTGACCCTTTTGATGGCTTTCCAATTTAATTCACTCATTTCTTTACCTGCCAAACTTAGTGAAAGAATGACTTACACACACCAGCTTTCCTGACTTACTACCCTCTCAGTGCCTTAACTCACTGGTTCTCAACCTTGGCTGTGAACAAGAATCACCTGAGTGTTTAAAATGTGCTGTGTCTGGGTGTCACTTGCAGAGCTTCTAATGCAAGAGGTTTAGAATGGGGCTCTGACTTCTCTGTTTCTACAAAAATGCACAGGCAGGGTGGAAAATAGCTCCCTTGAATTCCTTTGCACCTGGCTTTCACCACTACCACTCACTGGCTGCTCTCTGGGAGGGCCCTCCAGGCCTCTCTGCAGCACTGGGCTTCGATTCACTTCCTCCTCTTGAAGTTCTCATGCCTTGGCTTCCAGGCCTCTGCCATCCTCTGACTCCCCTCTGTCTGTGGCATTCCTCTGTTGGTTTCTGCCGTGGCTCCTTTTCTCTCTCCTCCTTCTCAAATAGGGAACGTTTTATCATTGCTGCTTCATTTGTCTTCTTTTTGGTTTTAAGGAGTGGAGAGGTTAATAGGCAAGAAGGTCAAGAAGGAAAGGGAGAAGGAAGAAAGAAGAAGCTTCCCTGTACAGAGGCAGAGGGAGGGGGGCGCTCCAAAGCCAAAAGAGTAAGTCCCCACTTGCTGGGGATACCAGCCAGGTATATAAGCAGAGGCTGGAGGAGGCGGTGTTTGATTTGCCTGGGGCTCAGGGGATTGGTTTGACTAGGCATGCAATTCACGTAGCCCACGAAAGAGCTGACCCTCCCACTCTAGTCTTTTAATATGCAAATGTGGGGCGCCATGATGTTCTACACAAGTAGGGATATGTGGGCGCGGCCATGTTGCCAGGAACATGTGGGGCAGGGGCAAGAAGGCCCCTGGAATCGGCATGTTTGGGTGAACCCAGTTTCTAATGGCCTACGTTTGCATATCAAAGGTTGCCGGCCTGGCTCTAAAAGCCGGGGCTTTACAAGAAACTTTTCTGGAGATACTTTAAAAAACGAAAACTTCCCAAGGACCCCTTTTACTCTATCTGCCTAAAATAATTTCTTGATAACTCATACCACATTCCTCCCTGTGGCGATATCACACTAACTGCTGTTAGGGGGTTTTGGGCGAGGACTGTTTCTGGCTACTTCCTGCTGAAAAGGGGCCTCTAATGGGGAACAACAGCTAGGGCTCCTCCTGGGGTCATCTTAAGGGTCCTCGGAAGAATGGCATATCCATATGTGGGAGAACTATGTTTCTTTCTTTAGAAAAAAAATAGAAAACTGCTAAAAATATCCAAAGATTAAAAAACTACCCCAAATCCTAGCACTGTTAAAAAGAAATCTACATCTTTATTTATACAGTAAAATATAGTACTTCCAAATCACACATCCTCCTTTGTTCATCTCATCCCGTCTCGGAGGTAACCACTGTTGACATATTGGTGGTTGCCTCCTTTTTTATATGCGTATATGGTCATGTCTCTGTATGCACATGCAAATATTTTAAAAATTCAAAATGCAATAATTTCTGTGACTTTTCTTTTTTAAGCTTGATGAAATCACATATTCCAGGTAACTATGTATAGATTTACTCTATTTTTTTTTAATGGTTACATAGTTTGTAATATATTCTACCATTCTTCCATTGTTAGGTCTTTAGTAATTCCAGCTTTTTATTGTAAGAAGTGCTGCTAGGATTGTTTTTGCATGGACCTTAGGATAGATACTTAGAATGGCCTGGTTGGCAGGCATGTTGGCTCGCGCCTGCCTGTAATCCCAACACTTTGGGAGGCCAAGGCAGGCGGATCACCTGAGGTCAGGAGTTTGACACCAGCTTGCCCAACATGGTGAAACCCTCTCTCTACTAAAAATACAAAAATTACCCAGGCGAGGTGGTGCACACCTGTAGTCCCAGCTGCTAGGGAGGCTGAGGCCAGAGGATCGCTTGAACCTGGGAGGCAGAGGTTGCAGTGAGCCGAGATAGCGCCATGGCACTCCAGCATGGGCAACAGATTGATACTGTGTCTCAAAAAAATAAATAGACAAATAAATAAATAAATAAAATAAAAAATTAAAAAAAAATGACCTGGTTGGCTCAAAGAGAATGAACATTAAAATTTTGATAGATAGCTACCAAATTGCTCTCCAAATATGTTGTTGGAGAAAGCCCTAGAAATGAGATTACTGAGCCACAGGGTAGGAACATTTTAAATTTTCATATATACCTCCAAATTTTATCCACAAATGTTTGAGTGTCCACTCTTACCAAGGATGTTTACTCACATTTTTGCTAGCACTTGTCTTTATCAATCTTATCTTGCTAGTCTGATAAGCAAAATATGATAGCTCATTGTTGTTCTAATTCACAGTGTTCTGATTGCCTTCAAGGTTGAATTCATGTGCTTATTATATTTTGACTTTTTCTCTTATGTTGTGGCTGTTCAATCTTATGCCTATTTTTCTTTTGAGATGCTTTTTTTTTTTGTTTTTGAGATGGAGTCTTGCACTATCACCTGGGCTGGAGTGCAGTGGCATGATCTCAGTTCACTCCAATCTCCACCTTCCAGGTTCAAGCGATTTTCCTGCCTCAGCCTTCTGAGTAGCTGGGATTACAGGCGCCCACTACCATGCCCAGCTATTTTTTTGTGTTCTTAATAGAGACAGGGTTTCACCATGTTGGCCTGGCTGGTCTTGAACTCCTGACCTCGTGATTCACCCACCTCGGCCTCCCAAAGTGCTGGGATTACAGATGTGAGCCACCACACCTGGCCCATATATATATATATTTTTTTCTGAGATGGAATCTTGCTCTGTTGCCCAGGCTGGAGTGCAGTGGTGCAATCTTGGCTCACTGCAAGCTCCGCCTCCCAGGTTCACTCCATTCTCCTGCCTCAGCCTCCTGAGTAGCTGGGACTACAGGCGCCCGCCACCACACCCGGCTAATTTTTTGTATTTTTAGTAGAGACAGGGTTTCACTGTGTTAGCCAGGATGGTCTCGATCTCCTGACCTCGTGATCCACCAACCTCAGCCTCCCAAAGTGCTGGGATTACAGGCGTGAGCCACCACGCCCGGCCCCCAGGCCTCCATATTTTTTAAAATTAATTTTTGGCATCTCTTTTATTATTAAACATACTAACACTTTGTTCAATGTATAGCAAACATTTGTGCCTGTCAGGCTTCCTTTGATATTGTTTATGGACTGTTTCATTGCACAAAAGTTTTTAATTTTCATGTACTCAAATCTGTCAATTATTTTCTATTACAGCTTTTGGGTTTTTTGTATTGCTTCTTTGCAACGAACTCTGTTAAATTGGTTTTTTTAAATAGATCTTTAATTATTATATAAGGTAGACAGTTAATTTACTTCTCAATTTTATTTTTAATTTTACCCCTTATAGAAAAATTCATAATTTCTCCACTGATTTCTGGTGTCACATATCATGTGTTACATTTTGATATATATTTATATGGATTTGGGACACTACTCTGTTTCTTTGAGATGCCTATTTATATGCCAAAAATATAGACTTTTGTTCACTGTAACTATAAAAATAGTACAATACCTGTTAGTGCAAAGCACACTGTCACTTTCCTTTTGAAATTGTCTTGATAAGTCCACTATATTTATTTTTTCATAAAATTTTAGGGTCAATTTGTTCAATTCAAAATCTTTTTTTGGCATTACATTACATTTATATATTAATTTGAGAAAAATTGATATTGTTAGGGCATTAATTCTTCCCATCCAGGAAATATGTCTATTTATGTCTTTTTAAAAGTATCCTTCAATTTTTTAATGTAGTCTTATCATTATAATCTTTTTGCACAATAATTTATGTAATCATTCTATATTATGAACATTTAGATTGTTCCCAAATTTTTACTTTTATAAATAATGCTGTAATAAACATACTTATGGGAAGTGTAGAAAAAAAAAGTTGCCTTTGGGAATTTATTTCCTTTGTCTAAAATACCAGGTGAGGCCCAACTAGGTCAAAGGGCATGCACTCGTTTATGGGCCTTGAGATATAAAAGCTTATTATTTTTTTTTATGGCTTCAACTGTCAGTGTTCTCTCTGTTACACTCTACATCCAATTAGGAATGAAGTCCTTAAATATTTTTGTCCCTTCCACTGTTATTGCCTCAATTTGTACCTTCATCATTTTTTACTTCTTCCTCTTCAATAGCCCCCTGGCTGGACTCATCTTCACCAGTCTTGCCTACATCAAACTCAAATGCTTTCATGGTAAACCTGATTACATTAGTCTCTGAATTAAAAATTTTTAATGGCATCTACTTCCCACAGAATAAAGTTAGAACACCTTTACTCCTGCTGATTTCATTGGGCTTTAGAGTAGTAGCTCAATACATATCTACAGTGTGTTTGAATCCATCCTCTCTTCTTGGAATGTTATTTCCCACCCTTCATCTAAAAACCTTACCCATTCTTGATCTTCAGACTCCATGGTACTTTCTTCTTAAAGCTTTGCCTGATCACTCCAACTCTGAAAGAAAGCACTGTGCTTGCTTCTGTCATATAGCACTTGCAAATGGGTTTATAATACATCTGCTTTGTTCTACCTCCAGAGGTCATTGTGAGGCTGATATGAGTTGACATTTGGTTAATTATAAACCATGTGTAAATATAAGGCACTGCTATTATTAGACAATGTGTCCTTCCTTCTAAGGAAACCCACTCTGGTGGATAAGCAGTGACCTAAGTACAATCAGCTTTTATGAGCATGGGAATGGGAATCATTTGCTCCATGGGAAGATGCTAAGAGAGCTGGCCTATTGACTGATAAGAATTCATGTCTCCCAAACCCAAAGAGGGAAAATTGAGTCTGCTGAATCAAATGCAGCAGTTGTTAGTCTCTATAATAGCTGCATAGATGTCTTCGGGCTACTGTGGTCTGAGTCCTGCTATTCAAAGTATAGTCTTAGGGCCAGGTGCATTGGCATCATACTAATTATCATTTTAACCCTAGGCCTAGCCTATGAGTGAACCCAGAAGGTATTAGAGTGAATTGACTTGGTAATTAGTTTAAACCAAAACAAATGATTTCAACTTATTAGATTAATCATAATCTTATTAGAAATGCAAGATCTCAGACCCCATCCCTACTTTGTGAATCAGACTTTGAATTTTTTCTTTAATTTATAAAGAACACAAATTTATTTCTCACAGTCCTGGAGACTGGGAAGTCCAAGATCAAGGTGCCAGCATTTGGTCTGGTGAGAGACTTCCTGCTGCGTCAGACTTTATATTTTAACAAGATCCCTAGGTAGTTCATACGTACATTAAATTTTGAAGAGTTATTTTCTAGAGAAGTGACCTCCAAAGTTTTCTGTTTATCATCTCAGCAGTAAAATCATTTTTAGCATGCCTTTCCAAATACATATGTATTTTTAGTCATAAATTATATATATGTACTACTGTATTATAAATAAATGAAAGTAGAAATTTTAAAAGAATGAAATAAGATGAAACAAAAATTTGACCATGGAATACTATACAGCCATAAAAACCCCAAATCATGTCCTTGGCAGTAAGATGGATGCAGCTGGAGGCCATTATCCTAAGCAAATTAATGCAGGAACAGAAAACCAAATACCTCATGTTCTCTATTATAAGTGGGAGCTAAACTTTGAGTACGCATGGACGTAAAGATAGGAACAATAGACACTGAGGAATTCTAGAAGGGAAGGGAAGGAGTGGGGCAAGGACTGAAAACTACCTATTGGGTACTGTGCTCATTGGATGACATGATCATTCATACCCCAAACCTCAGTGTCATGCAATACATCCATGTAACAAACCTGCACACGTACTCCCGAATCTAAAATAAAAGTCAAAATTATTTAAAATAATAAATAAATAATTTATTTTTAACAGTATAAACAATTTAGTTCTGAAATTATTAATTATCAAAATTTTAATGAGAATAATATGATTAAGTATGCTTTTTTAAAAAAAAGATGTTGGCTTAACACTTTGAGACACAGTGTATGAAGATCTGGTTCTAAGTTTAGTTTATTTTCAGTTTTTAGTTTTACACCTATTATGGCTGAAAAATATACTGCATGAAAAGTGGTGGAAATTTTCTTTTTGTTCAGCAAAACTTACTTTTCTTTAAGTGAATGTTTTTAGGGTGTAACTTGCTATAAAATTCATACTCATTACTATATAGCTCTAGGAGCTTAGACAAATGCAAAAAGTCACATAACCATCACAATCTAGATGTGGAATGGTTTCATTACTCCCGCATCGCCCCCCCCGCCCCACCGCCCAGCCCCTCAAAATGCGCTCATGCTTCTGTATAGCCAAACCCTCTCCCTACCCTGTCCCCTGGCAACCACTAATCTGTTCTCTATCCATATAGTTTCCCTTTTCCAGACTGCCATGTAAGTGGAATTGTACAGTATGTAGCATTCTTTCACTCAGCATCATGCGTTTGAGATTTACACTTTGGGAACAATTAACGTTTTGTAAAAGGAAATAGACAACTCATTTTTAAACCAACAACTTTTTTACTACTTCGTCATGAATTAAACAAGAAACTTCTGTGTGGTACCAGACATTTTCATACTCACTCCCTATTTCGTTAAGTTGCATACTCTAAAGGTCTTGCTTTTATAAAATAAACTACATTGTTGAAAACCTGTAGCACATAAATGGCAATCAAGTAGTGGAGGTACCATGGCAACCCCTGTGTGTTTGCTGAACTCTTTTTGATTCTGGAGATTATCTTGTGTAGTTTCCGGAACTTGTGTTGAGCTAATTTGAGAACTCAGTGAAGGCACTATTGTCAATCTAAATATCAGTAAAGATTAGTTTCTTTCTTTCTTAGAAAAAAAAAAAAGAAATGCTAAATACCAGTAAAGATTAGTTTCTTTCTTAGAAAAAATACCCCAAATAACTACTATATTATTTTCATTCTTCAACTCACTGGATCATCTTGTATACCTAGGTATGTACTTCTTTCTTGGAGAGCTTTTCTTTAGAGCCATAATTCTCAAACATAGCTGTGCATCAGAATAACATGAGGTGGCCATTAAAATGCAAATTCCAAGGCCCCATTGCAGGCCTATTCAATGTGTCCCTGGGGAAGAAGAGCCTAGGCAATTGTATTTGATATGTTTTCCCAGAAGACTCTTATGCAGCTAGCCCAGCACTTGATGGACACAAAGGTTCAAAGACCAGTGGTCTAGTGCCTCCCAACCCAGAGCTGGATCCAGAAGCACCACCTGAGAGTTTGTTGGAAATGAGAACCAACCCTTGGCTCCACCTCAGAGTCACTGGATCAAAATCTGATTTTTAACAAGAACTCCAGGTGATTACATGTATGTGAAAGTTTGAGAAGTGCTGCTCTAGTGCCAGAGTTCCTAAAACCCAAGTGACTGTAAAGTGAATGTTCTTCCTGAAGTCTCCAATTGGCACCCAGGGAAACTGACTCAAATTTATTGGCGTCTCCAACTCTAACTTGTTAGGAGAGATATAAGGGCAGGCTGATGTCACAAATTCCACTTACCAGATTGTAACACTGAAGAATCATATGACTGAGAACACACTGTCAGGTAAATTTCCAATGAGGTCTCTGATACGTAGTGAATATTCTTTGTTTTTTTTAATTGTAATAAGAACATTTAACATGAGATCTTCCCTCTTAACAAAATTGTAAGTGTACAATACAGTACTGTTAAATATAGGCACAATGTTGTACAGCAGATCTCTAGAACTTATTCATCTTTCATAACTGAAACTTTCTACCTGTTGAAAAAAATTCCCCTTTCTTTTGTCCCAACAGCCTCTGGCAATCACCATTGTACTCTCGGCTCCTGTGAGTTTGAATATTTTAGAAAACCTCATATAAATGTGATCATGCATTATTTGTCCTTCTGTGACTGGCTTATTTCACTTAGCATAAAATCCTCCAGGTTCATTCGTATTGCCACATATGGCAGGATTTTCTTCTTCTTTTTTCTTTTTTCAAGGCCGAACAGTATTCCATTGTATATATATGCCACGTTTTCTTTATTCATCGATTGAGGGACATTTAGATTGTTTCCATATTTCGGCTATTGTGAATCATGCACAAGGAACATGGGATTGTTAATATCTCTTTGAGATCCTGATGTCAATTCTTTTGGCTATATACCCAGTAGTATGATTGTGGGATCATACGGTAGTTCTATTTTCAATTTTTTAAAGAACTTCCATATAGTTTTCCATAGCGGTCGCACCAGTTTACATTCCTGTCAACCTTGTACAAGCATTTCAATTAATCTACATCATCACCATTGTTATCTTTTGAATTTTTAAAATAATAGCTGTCCTAACAGATATGAGGTGATATCTCATTAGGGTGTTTATTTGCCTTTCTCTGATGATTAGTGGTGTTGAGTATCTGTTGCAAATAGGGACAATTTTACTTTCCTTTCTGATTTGGATGCTTTTTATTTCTTTTTCATGCCAAATTTTCTGGCTAGAACTTTTAATACTACGTTGAATAAAAGTGGTAAGAGTGGGCATCCTCATCCTGTTTTCTGATGTTAGAGAAAAATATTTCAGTTTTTCACAAATTAAGAATGATGCTAGCTTTGGGCTTGTCATATATGGCTTTTATTGTCTTGAGATGTTTTTCTTCTATTCCTAGTTTGTTGAGACTTTTTTTATGAAAGGGTGAAGGATTTTGTCAAATGCTTTTTCTGCATCTGTTGAGATGATCATATGATTTTCATCCTTCAGTCTGTTAATGTGGTGTATCACATCCATTGCTTTGTGAATGTTGTACCATCCTTGCATCCCAGGGATAAAGCTCACTTGGTCATGGTGTATGGTCCTTTTAATATGCTGCTGAATTTGTTTCACTAGTATTTTGTTGAGGATTTTTTCATCTATATTCATCAGGGATATTAGCCTGTAGTTTTCTTATCATTTTATCTGGCTTTGGTATAAGGGTAATTCTGGCCCCATAAAATCAGTTTAGAAGTGTTCTCTCCTCTTAGATATTTTGGAAGAGTTTGAGAAGGAAAACAATAAATAAATGAAGCTTTCACCACTGAATTTTCACCATCTGAACAGCCTCAGGTGACAAGGCCCTGTGGCTGGAGGCAATTGCTTCCTTCTGGCTTCAAGGTGAAGACTTTACTGAGCTTTGTTTTCACTGGTGCCTGAGGTGTGGGAATTAGGGAGAATCTCAGAGTCTTTTCTAGAGTAAGACTGTTTTGATGTCTTTGCCAGTGTTTATTTTTCTAACTGAACTTACAAATAGGGAAGGTTATTTTTAGTGACAGAAGCAAAAGCTTAATAGTTCTTCTGGGATTTAGATGTGGGAACTCTGTTCCTCCTACTTCTCTCTCCCTAAGCTCTCTCTCTTTTCTCCCAAGGACATTTTATCTGCACTCAAGACAATGTGATATGGAGGAAAAAAGCAATGGACTGGGACCCAGAAGGACTGAGTCTTGTCTGGACTGACACCAAAGAGCCATGGGTTTGCTAGAGCAGAGGTGGAGGAGTGGAGTGCTAGTGAGTAGCAGGAGCGCTGCAGACAGACTAGCCACTGAGTGTCTGCTTCCACTACTTACTGGTTATGTGTCTTAGACAAATTATTGACCTCTGTGTTTTATATTGTCCTTAAGTATAACATGGGAATCATAAATATACCTACTTCATAGGACTGCTTCAAGTGTAAGATGAGGTAATTGACATTAAAAGCACTTAGAACTGTATGAATCATGCTCTTACCTTTCTGGTTCATACTGTTGCTGACAAGCCAATCATCTAAGTGATGTCCAAGGGCTGGAATCTCATCACATGCGGAACATTCTGTAGACCTGAGGATCATCTGATGCAGAAAAAAGAAGGCAAAGTAGGCTAGTGTTCTTCTGTCGTATAAAGGATTGTTGAACAAAAGAGATGTTTCTTCTGAGTTGCTTGGAAAGTTCGTTGGAGTTTAATTCAAAATACTGGAAATAATCCATAGTGTTTCTATACATTAGTAATGAATTATCTGAAAAATAAATCAAGTAAACAATCTTGTTTACTATAGCCTAGCAAAAAATACTTGAAAATAAATGTAACCAAAGAGGTGAAAGATCTGTACACTGAAAACTGTAAAACACTGAAGAAGACAAAACAATGAAGAAATTCTATAACCAATGGAACTTGGGAATGAAAATCACCATTTTTCAAAACAGTGAGTCTTCATAACTGAAATAATTCAAGCCAAAACAGGCTCTTTGTTTGGATTAGCATAGAAGGTATTCTCTTCTCTAAAATGTGACTCTAGAAAAGCAGGGAGATTCCTCTTCTCCCTGTGACAACCTAAAAGTTATTTCTCAATCTCCTTACCACTCTTACTGCTGTCCTGATCCCAGCAAGGGGAATAGTTCACTTCTTTTCCAAACAGACATGATGGTGTCAGTTGTGGTCAGAGCTGGTAGAGCTATCTTTCAGATGGGGAAAGTGATGCCAAAAGTCTCGTATTATGTTAGAAACAGTCACTTTGGGCTGCTATTACAGAATACTATAGAATGAGTGGCTTAACCAACAAACATTGATTTCTCATAATTCTGGAGACTGGGATTGTGAGATCAGGGTGCCAGCATGGTGATGTTGTAGGTGAGGGCTCTCTGTGTGGTCGGACAGCTTCCTTCTTGGATCCTCATGTGGAAGAGATATCTGTGGTATCCTTCATCTCCTTATAAAGACACTGATACCATGATGGGGGCTCTGCCCTCATGACCTCATGTAAACCTAATTACTACACAAAGAACCAACCTCCAAATACCATCACCTTTGGTATTAAGACTTCAACATAAGAATTTTGGGAGGATGCAAACATTCAGTCCATAGCACTGGTCTAGTTACTCTTGCCTCTGAGCCTTGCACTGGCTCTTCTTGTTGCCTGGAACATTCCTCTCCCTCATATCCACACGTCTCTTTTCCTACCTCCTTCAGGTCCTTTTTCAACTATCACTTGTTTCCTCTCAGTGATGACTTCCCTGACCTCCCCATTTAAAACGACCTCCCGTGGCCCTCACTGTCCTCTTTCTCTATTACTGTATGCCATAGCACTCATCACCTTCTTTCACAGTTTTAGTTTCCCCAGAAGTAGATCTTGTGCCAGGATTTCAAGTGTAAGTGGTTTATTCAGGAGATGCCTTATAGTTATTCCACCCAAATGGAGAAGGAGCTGGGATATTTACATGCCAGCTTCCAATAGTCATAGATTGTGGGCTTTTTGGGAGTGGAGTGTTGATTTCATGGCACTTCTCCTCAAGGTGGGCAAATAAGCCTACCCTAAGTTTGGAAAAAGACCTAAGACCTGATGTAGATGCTGATCCCTGGAGTATCAGGGAGTGTACCAGAATGCTGAGGTCCAGGGATGTGGGTGGAGCACTGACAATATCTGCTATATCATCTGATATACTATATAGCTTACTATTTATATCTATATATGTGTGTGTATATATATGACATATTTATATCATATATACATTCTTCCAGAATGTAAGCTTTATGAGACAGATATTTTTGCCCATTTGGCTCACTCCTGAACTTAGAATGGTGACCTGGCACATGTTGGTGTTTATTAAATGTTTGCTGAATGGATGAATGAATGAATGATGTAAATGAGAGATTTTAAGCTGTGAGTTGTGATCCATCCAACAGGTCATAAAATTAGTTTAATGGCTCCTGACCAGCATTAAAGAGATAGAGAAACATAAAAAAATCGGAGTATACCACAGGTGGTAAGAGTAATACTATTGTAAAAAATATTTCACTGCAGTTACTTAATATGCTTTTTTTTTTTTTTTGAGTCGGAGTCTCGCTCTATTGCCCAGGTTGGATTGCAGTGGCACGATTTCGGCTCACTGAAAGCTCCACCCTCTGGGTTCACACCATTCTCCTGTCTCAGCCTCCCGAGTAGCTGGGACTACCGGCGCCTGCCACCATGCCCAGCTAATTTTTTGTATTTTTAGTAGAGACGGGGTTTCACCATGTTAGCCAGGATGGTCTCAATCTCCTGACCTCGTGATGTGCCCACCTTGGCCTCCCAAAGTGCTGGGATTACAGGTGTGAGCCACCGTGCCTGGCCAATATGCATATTATAATTATAAATTAAATAAAAATATACATATTATATCTATTTTGAGTCCTAAAGTAAAATGTGTTTTTCACTCTAGGTTGTGATACTTGACCATCATTGATCAATTTGCTCCTTTTAGAGACAAGGAGATCAAGGCCCGGAGAAGTGAAGGCTGTTCCCAGGTCACAAAATGGCCCAGGCAAAACAGGCCTCGTGACGTCATAGCTCTTCTGGCTGTCTAGCAAATGACAGACATTGGAAATTTATTTTATGGAATAGAGGCCTCCAGTTAGGTCTCCTGAGCCAAAGAAAAGCAGATCCTTTGTATACATCCAAAAAGCCAAGTTGCCAACCCGTGAGTATCTGGTGTTCTATGGGTGGCTGAGAGATTGGCCTGGCTACCAATATGGCTTCAGTCATAGCATCTGCTTGCCAGTGTGCCTGTGTTCTGTGCATCAGAGTTGAGCTGGCTTTGCTATCTGCATCTGAGCACAAAACACGGTCTTCCCAGGGCTTGCCAGCTTACACTGCCCTCAATACAGTCATTAAAAGAAAATTGACATGATGGGGTCATGTCCCATTAAAGAGATTTTCTAAAGCATTTCTTTATTATTGTTTAATTCCACTTTTAAAATTCAGATTAAAAGCAAGAACCTGCTCAGAGCCAGCCACGCTTCTTGCTTGTCATTTGCTCCCTTCTCTTACACTTCCTACACAGAAAAACAAAACAGGTGGAAGGATTTTCCAGCCTCAGGGCCATGCTTCTGAGAGAACAATGCCTCCTATATTGCCATCTACAGGGTGTTGTTCAGGTTTGCTCTGTAAACCTGCAGTCCTTTCTGGAGCCAAAGGAGGAGTTGCTGGTAATAATAAAGTCCATGAAGTCACAGCAGTGTTCTGCTCATTCACGTCACAAGGAAATGTTTGGGGGTTTTGTGGAACACATTTCCAGCCAGGACCAGGGGCACAGGGGAGCTCCATTTAATGCCATCTCAAGGTGGGGTGGGGCTAGGGTTAGGGTCTTCTTTAGGCAAGAAAGGAATCAGAGACACCTTGGAAACCCAGTTCATAGGGACCAAAAGGGCCAGGATGGGCCGTTTGTGAAGTGAATATACACTCCTCAAATGCCCTTTTCTCTCAGGTATTACGAATACATTAATCTTCAATGTTCATGAGTAGAGAAAGAAGGAAATGGGGGAAGGGGAGGGGAAGGGAGGCAAAAGGATGGGAGAGGAAGAAGGAAGGGGAGGGGAGGAGGAAGAGCAGAGGAACAAATGTGTTTATCTTTCTTATTTAGCTGCTGCCTGCTGCCCTTGCTCCTTTTGGTTGGCCTCTTTTTAGGTCAGGAATGCAGACTCGGGTCACCACATACAGGGGCCCTCAGTCCCATCTTCTTTTATTCCAGCCATCCATGCCCAGAATTTCCCTTGTTCCTTAGTATGCGATTGGGGTGGGGTAGTGGGCAGTGGGTGACAGGAGGCAGAGGGAGTAGAAGTGCTTTTGGAGGCAATAAAACCTTGTCACTCACACCCTCTGAATAAACCATCAGCATTGCTGGTGACCTAGCTAGAAACTGAAAATGATAAGACAAAAGCTAGGAAATTAACCTTTTCTCCACTGTTCTTTCTTTTTAAAAAAATTTAATGGGAAGGCAGACTTTCTCTGGCTAACATACAGTGCCCTGGAAAAATTGCTTCCTTATGGAGGAAGAAAAGCCACCAGCAGGGCTGAGAGTAGCAGAGCAGCTGCCTGGAGACTTGGCAGGCTGGGCGCCTTGTCAGTTCCTGCCAAAGAAACCATGGCCAGCATCGCCTCCTGGCCCTTCTCAGGCCCTCTTCCACACCCGTGGACTTCCTTTATTGGCTGAAATCATGAAACTAACTTTTGCTCCATACGGTAGAAACAGGGAGGTTTAAGCTAATTTCTACCTTGACATTTCCAATGAGAGAAACAGATTAATGAGTTAAATGGAAGGGTGATTTTCCCCTTGGCCTCTTTACCATATCTTTTGCCTCCTGCTGACTAATAATGCAAGGGCAGATCAGGTGATTCACAGAAATCCTGTGTGCCAGGGCTTCTTGCATGGGGAGGATGTGGTGCCAAGAGAAACACACCATGCTCCATTCAGACTGAAAGGCACACAACGTCTCTCATTGTTTATATGGTATGGAGGACCTTAGCGCTGTCCATGGAGATCTAACAGACCCACCTTCAAGTGTATTTGGGATATACTGATTTATTTTCCTGTAGTTGTAGAATATGTCTTATATCATGCAACATTTGACTGGTTTAAGCTATTTAATGCTTTTGGGCCAAGGCAAATTTATTTCTTTGCTTGAGTCAGTTGACTTATGCCCTTCCTGAATTCAAAAGGCCATGAGTCCTGATCATCAGGGGATATTGCACGTCTAATGTGAAGTCGGGCTGGCCTCAAAATTATCCTGGTGTTTCTCCTTTTCATGAACACATTTCTTAAAAGGAGAGAACAACCATCTTCAACTACACAAATCTTCCAGGAATTCATATTTTTTGTAATGTTAACTTTTAACCCTTCTATTGCAATGTAAGCCAATCACATATTTCAAGTTATAATGTTTTCATTTATATATAAAGCAAAGGCTATATAAATGGCAGCTATAGCATTGAAGTTGAATGAAGCTCATGGACTTTTCCTTTTTTTTTTTTTGTCCAAAATTGTTTGGGTCAAAATTTTAAAATTAAGAGATTTTACCACAAAATCTGTATCTGCAGCTCTTCTTGAAAATCCATGTTTGTCGCTGTCTGTCTGTTCATGCTGCTATAACAAAATGCCTTGGACTGGGTAAATCATAAATAATAGAAACTTATTGCCCGGGTGTGGTGGCTCATGCCTGTAATCTCAGCACCTTGGGAGCCCGAGGCAGGTGGATCAGCTGAAGCTAGGAGTTCGAGACCAGCCTGGCCAATGTGGCAAAACCCCGTATCTACTAAAGATACCAAAATTAGCCAGGCGTGGTGGTGGGTGCATGTAATCCCAGCTACTCAGGAGGCTGAGGCAGGAGAATCACTTGAACTGGGAAGGCGGAGGTTGCAGTGAGCCGAGATCACACCACAGCACTCCAGTGTGGGCAACAGAGTGAGACTCCATCTCAAAAACAAACAAACAAACAAGCTAACAAAAAGAAACTTATTGCTCACAATTCTGGAGGCTGGGAAGTCCAAAACCAAGTGTCAGCAAATTCAGTGTCTGATAGGGGCTGGTGACTTATTGCTGTGATCTCACATGGCAGAAGGAGCAAGGGTGCTCCTTTAAGCCTCTTTTATAAGGATGCTAATCCCAGTTATGAGGGTGGATCTGTATGACTTAATCACATTTCAAAGGCCCCACCACTTGATAGTGTCACATTGAGTGTTAGGTTCTAACCTATGAATCTGGTGGGGGGATACCCACATTCAGACCATAGCAGTCGCCATGGGACTCACAATCCCGCCTGTCAGCAATCTATTTATGCTATCCTGTGGCTTCTCTATGAAGTGGTGCCTGACCTCTCCGTTCTCTTAGAGAGAGAGTTCACTCCAGGCCCTTCTCGTTATTTCTCTACCCTGAAGCCACATATCAGTTGCTTTGTTATTTTACTTGTATTGTTGTTTTTCTTAGACTAGAAAAATATTTTTCTGTGCCCAGATGACTATTAAAAGTGGGAAAAACAAAAGTTAAACTGGAAAAAGCTCCACATTTCTAAGAGGACACATGGAGAGATTCTAATTGCCAGAGAGAAAGTAACTTTTATCCTTGAGCTTGCTTCACTCAGAAAGATTGCCTCTGGCTGTTGTGTGCATTTGTGATCGAAACCCCCAGTATATCCTGTTTCTAACACCCTCTGTACACATTCTGTGGTGGCAGCCCATCCTCTGTCTTACCTTCTGTTCTCTAACTGATTTCTTTTATAATACCACACATAAACGAGTGTTAGATGATTCGAGAAAATGAGAATCCAACTGATCGAAGGTAAGAATTAGAATTTCATGGTCATCAGCAAAGGGTAAAAATAAAATGTAGAGATAATAGGAGATATGTGTTTTTTTCCTTATTGCTGACTGGTTGCAGAGGCAGAGGTTGAAAAATCACTATTGAGTCTCATAGAGGACAAATTTTACTTTTTATTTCCCATAGATATGGTTTTTTATCTTCAGGATTCACATGTATAAAAACTCAAGTATAAAACTTACTTTCTCTTTGGCAATAGAATCTCTCTATGCATTCTCTTGGAAACAAGTAAGCTTCTACAAAGCTATCCAAGATGGTGGCTCTGAATTCCCTAAGCTTTCTACAAAAGCTTCTCATCAGAGACTTTAGGAAAGTTCCTTGAGGTATAAGGCAGTTTCCAAAATAAAGCCACAAAATGTCAAATTTAGACATGTAATAATAAATGTCTGTTATGAAAAAGCCAGTAAAAGATGAGAGATGGGAACCCAGATATAATGATATTGAAGGAGGGTGGATTTTTTCACTAAATTTTTCCTCAATATTTACTAGAACTCCAGGAGAATTTTGTAAATTTTTTTAAATCCCCAAGGTGCTGCAGACTCCCCCTGTGAAGTGAATCTCTGGGGCAGATAATCTCTTTTTACCACTTGCCCCAGTAAATAGCACCTTAGTGAGCAAAGCTCGTGAAAATTAGGCAAACCCTTTCTGTGTCAGAAAGGTGTGACTCATTCAGAATGAGCCAAAGGGAAAAATGCAGTTTTTAAGAGAATGTAAGCTTTAAGAAAATGAACTGTGGAGGTTGGGGGTTAGAGGTTGGAGGAGGTTGGGTGAGAGCTTAGAACCTCAGAGATGTAATTAATCTGTTCAGGATTTAAAATGAATGTTACTTTGCAAGAATTATATTCAAGTAGGCATGTGAGAGAAATGGGGGCCAGGGAAAGACTCAAAGGTAAATGGCTAAGAGGGGATTGCTGTCTAGATTTTAGAGAGAGAGAGAAATCTTTACACACACACACACACACACACACACTGACACACATACAATTATTTAACATTTGCCAAATTTGCTTTATCTATGTGTATATATGTTTTATGCGTATAAACATGTGTATATATGATCACTCTGTTTTATCTCTGTGTGTGCGTGTCACACACACACACACACACATATATACATGTTCTGAAGCATTTGATAGAAATTTGCAGATAGCAGAAATCTATTCCCTTAAACATGAAAGAACATAGACATTCTTCTGTATAACCACAGTAGCATAATGACATTCAAGAATTCTTTTTTTTTTTTAAGACAGAGTCTCACTCTGTTGCCCAGGATGGAGTGCAGTGGCATGATCTCAGCTCACTGCAACCTCCACCTCCCAGGTTCAAGCGATACTCCTACCTCTGCCTCTCGAGTAGTTGGGATTACAGGTGTGTGCCACCACACCTGGTGTGATGACTAATATAGAGTGTCAACTTGATTGGATTGAGGAATACAAAGTATTAACCCTAGGTGTGTCTGTGAGGGTGTTGCCAAAGGAGATTAACATTTGAGTCAGTGGGCTGGGGAAGGCAGATCCACCCTTAATCTGGTGGGCCCAATATAATCAGCTTCCAGTGAATATAAAGCAGGTAGAAAAACATGAAAAGGAAAGAGGAGCCTAGCCTCCCAGACTACATCTTTCTTCTGTGCTGGATGTTTCCTGTCCTGAAACACTGGACTCCAAGTTCTTCCTTTTTGGGACTCAGACTGACTCTCCTTGCTCCTCAGCTTGCAGACAGCCTATTGTGGGACCTTGTGATTGTGTAAGTTAATACTTAATAACAAACTCATCTATCTATCTATCTATCTATCTATCTATCTATCTATCTATCTATCCTATTAGTTCTGTCCCTCTAAGAGAACCCTGAATAATACACCCAGCTAATTTTTGTATTTTTAGTAGAGACAGGATTTTGCCATGTTGGTTAGGCTTGTCTTGAACTCCTGGCCTCAAGTGATCTGCCCACCTTGGCCTCCCATAGTGTTGGGATTACAGGCCTGAGCCACTGTGCCTGGCCCAAGAAATTTAATATTGAGATAATGTATTAGTCCATACTCACACTGCTAATAAGAACATACCTGAGACTGGGTAATTTATAAAGAAAAAAAGGTTTAATGGACTCAAGTTCCATATGGCTGTGGAGGCCTCACAATGATGGCAGAGGGTGAAGGAGGAGCACAGGCATGTCTTACATGGTGACAGGCAAGAGAGTGTGTGCAGGGGAACCGCCCTTTATAAAACCATCAGATCTTGTGAGACTCATTCACTATTATGAGAACAGCATGGGAAAAACCCACCCCCATAATTCAGTTACCTCCTACTTAGTCCCTCCCACAACAATGTGGGGATTATGGGAGCTAAAATTCAAAATGAGATTTGGGTGGGAACACAGCCAAACCATATCATTCTGCCCCTGGCCCCTCTCAAATCTCATGTCCTCACAATTCAAAACACAATCATGGCCTTCCAACAGTCCCCCAAAGTCTTAACTCATTCCAGCATTAACTCAACAGTCCAAGTCCAAAGTCTCATCTGAAACAAGGCAAGTCCCTTCTGCCTGTAAGCCTGTAAAATCAAAAGCCAGTTAGTTATTTCCTAGTTACAATGAGGGTACAGGCATTGGGTAAATACATCTGTTCCAAATGGGAGAAATTAGCCAAAACAAAGGGGCCACAGACCCCATGCAAGTCCAAAATCCAATAGAGCAGTCATTAAATCTTAAAGTTCAAAATGATCTCCTTTGACTCCGTGTCTCACATCCAGGTCATGCTGATGCAAGAGGTGGGCTTCCATGGCCTTGGTCAGCTCTGCCCCAGTGGCTTTGCAGGGTCCAGACCCCCTCCCAGCTGCTTTCACAGGCTGGTGTTGAGTGTCTGTAGTTTTTCCAGGTGCAGAGTGCAAGCTGTTGGTGGATCTACCATTCTGGGAGCTGGATGATGGTGGCCCTCTTCTCACAGCTTCACTAGGCAGAGGACTCTGTGTGGGGGTTCCAACCCCACATTACCCTTCTGCTCTGCCAGGAGAGGTTCTTCATGAGGATCCCATCCCTGCAGGAAACTTTTGCCTGGATATCTAGATGTTTCCCTACATCCTCAGAAACCTCAATTCTTGACTGCTGTGCACCTGAAAGCTCAACACCACATGGAAACTTGCAAAGCTCTGGCTTGCACCCTTTGAATCCATGGCCTGAGCTGTACCTTGGCCCCTTTTAGCCACTACTGGAGCAGCTGGAACACAGGGCATCAAGTCCCAAGGCTGCACGCAGTAGGGGGTCCCTGGACTCAGCCTATGAAACCATTTTTTTCCTCCTAGGCCTCAGGGCCAGTGATGGAAGGGGCTTCCAAGAAGGTCTCTGACATGCCCTGAAGACATTTTCCCCATTGTTTTGGTGATTAACATTTGGCTCCTGGTTACTTATGCAAATTTCTGCAGCAGGCTCAAATTTCTCCCCAGAAAATGGGTTTTTCTTTTCTATTGCATCATCAGGCTGCACATTTTCCAACTTTTATGTTCTGCTTCCTCTTGAATGCTTTGCCACTTAGAAATTTCTTCTGCCAGATAACCTAAATCATCTCTCTCAAGTTCAAAGTCCCACAGATCTCTAGGGCAGGGGAAAAATGCTGCCAGTCTCTTTGCATAGGAAGAGTGACCTTTACTTCAGTTCCTAACAAGTTTCTCATCTCCATCTGAGACCACCTCGGTCTGGATGTTATTGTCTGTATCACTTTCAGCATTTTGGTCAAAGCCATTTAACAAGACCCTATAAAGTTTCAAACTTTCTCACATCCTCTTGTCTTCTGACCCCTTTAAGTCTCTAGGAAGTTCCAAACTTCCCCACATTTTCTTGTCTTCTTCTGAGCCCTCTAAACTGTTCCAACCTCTGCCTGTTACCCAGTTCTAAAGTTACTTCCACATTTTCAGGTATCTTTACAGCAGCGCCCCACTCCTGGTACCAATTTACTGTATTAGTTAGTTCTCACACTGCTAGTAAAGACACACCAGAGACTAGGTAATTTTAAAGAAAAAAGGATTTAATGGACTCACAATTCCACATAGCTGTGGAGGCCTCACAATCATGGCAGAAGGTGGAGGAGCAGTCATGTCTTACATGGCAGCAAGCAAGAGAGTGTGTGCAGGGGAACTGCCCTTTATATAACCATCAGATCTCATGAGACTTACTCACTATCACAAGAAGAAAGAGCACGGGAAAAACCTGCCTCATGATTCAATTATCTCCCACCTTGTCCCTCTCACGACACATGGAGATTACGGCAGCTACAATTCAAGGTGAGATTTGGGTAGGGACACAGCCAAATCATATTAAATAATAATATTTAATACACAGTTCATACCCAGACTTGCCCCCAAATGTCCTTTATTTATTATTAGTTTTGGAGTAAAGTGAAAGCAAGTTTATTAAGAAAGAAAAGAAATAAAAGAATGACAACTCCATAGGCAGAGCAACTCCCCAAATGTCCTTTATAGCAATGCATATACACGATTTCCCCAGAACAAGATTCACTTATGAATCATGTTTTGCATTTCAATGACATTTTTATTTAATCTTTATTCTAGAACAATCACCCTGCTTTTCATAACATTGATATTTTTGATGAGCCCATACCAATAGTCTTGTATCTTTCTTTGTTTTTTAAATCATGTGTGCATGTGTATTTTGTACTATTGGGCAGATCTTATTGTTTAAAAGTACACACTGTGAAAAGTGTTGGCTTCATTTAGCACCCCAGGTCCATTTATTAGCTTTAGGCTCTTAGATATGTTATTTAAACTCTCTGTGCCTCAGTTGCATCTAAACCATGGTTATAAGATACCCGAATGTTCAGAAGGATACCAAGCACATACAAATGGTTAGCTATTGCTGTTTGTTTTATGGTATCATTAGAGAATATACTCTGATTCGATCTTGGAGCAGGTGGAATAGTTTTATATGATTACTGATACTCTAGTTGCAGTGAAATCAATTTCTTCTTAGCTTAGAATAATAGTCACAGTAGTATATCCTGACTTCTTATCAAAGATAAAATCATGTTTTCTCTTATTACTGTATATACTGGTTCAGATTTAAGTTATGCCAATATTATATGGCAAATTATAACACTAACTAATAGTATACATAGAGGTTAGTTGTGTAGGCTTGGGAGTAAAAATACCTGGATTTGCTATCCTGCTTGGGCACTCATGAGCTATTTGAACAAATCACTTATCTCTCTGAGCTGTTATTTCCTCACCCATTAAATGAGGTTAATAACTATCTCAGAGATATGTTTGCAAAACACATTCCTTTCCTGGCACCTAGGGAACCCTTTAAAATCTTCTCTAGAACAACAACAACAACAATAAAATCACTTATTAACTTGCCTTCAGGAGATATTACAAACATTTAATAAAATTACTAAAAATTATTAAACATCATTGATTTTATTAATGATAACACCTAGGACAATTTTGCTTAAAATTAGCCGGGCCATTCTCTTTGTTCCACATTTTTAAATTGTCTGGATCCTCTTTAGATGACACATACACCTATACTTTAGACGGTAAAAGTATTTGAAAAATTACAGTAACTTGTGGAAGTTGTTTTGTCTTATTTTATCACCTTTACTTAAAAGTTGGCAAGCATTTTGAGGAAAGGCAAAGTAGTGTTGTGGGAAGGACACAGGCTATGTGGAGAGAGAACCTGACCCTGCCCCCTTCTAGGTACATGGCATTGGAGAAATAACCCAAGATTTTTACACTCTAATTTTTTCTTTTGTGAGAAAGTATATAATACAGTGCCTAAAACACACTGACTTCTCAATCAATGGTTCCTCCCTTCCCTCCTTCCTTTCTTCCTTCCCTGCTTTTTTCTTTCCTTTCATCTTCCACATCTTCTTCCTCTTTTCCAGCTT
Organism: Pongo abelii; assembly: GCF_028885655.2. Lineage (NCBI taxonomy): Eukaryota > Metazoa > Chordata > Mammalia > Primates > Hominidae > Pongo > Pongo abelii. The sequence continues at coordinate 35,477,273 of NC_071989.2, forward strand.
CTTCTCATTCTCCCTTCTTGAGTACATGAGCTTATGGTGAGCATGTAAGTTGAGAGTGTCCAGAGAAATATTTTTAGAGACCTTTGAAGTAAGATCTCATCCACTCCCATTCCTCACTTGGGAAATAGTACATCCATGTCCTACACATACCTCTGAGCTTGGCAAGGACTTTATGTGCACCAATGCAAAGGAAGTAATGTGTCTGCCTGATTTAGCAATGTCAGGGTCTCCAGAAAACTCTCTCTCCCTCACAAATTAGATGGAGCTTGGCATTTTTTTTTTTTGAGATAAAATGTTTGCTTATTTTTATTTTTATTTTTTTATTTATTTTTTTTTTTATAGGCAAATGTAACCCAATAGTAATTTATTTGTGTATCTAAACATGTAAACATAGAAAAGGTACAGAAAATTTAGGATATAAAAGGTAAAAAATGGTACACCATGAATGGAGCTTGCAGGACTAGAAGCTGCTCTGGGTGAGTCAGTGAGTGAATGTGAAGGCCTAGGACATTATTGTACACTGCTGTAGACTTTATTAAAGTATACTTGGCCTGCACTAAATTTATAAGAAAGTATTTTTCTTCAATAATAATTTAACCTTAGCTTACTATAAGTTTTTTTTTTTTTTTTTTTTTTTTTTTTTTTGAGATGGAGTCTCACTGTGTCACCCAGTAGAGTGCAGTGGTGCAATTTCAGCTCACTGCAACCTCCATCTCCCGGGTTCAAGTGATTCTCCTGCTTCAGCCTCCCGAGAAGCTGGGATTACAGGCACGCACCACCACACCTGGCTAAGTTTTTGTCTTTTTTTTTTTTTTTTTTTTTTTTTAATTTCTGAAGTATTTATTGATCATTCTTGGGTGTTTCTCGGAGAGGGGGATATGGCAGGGTCATAGGATAATAGTGGAGAGAAGGTCAGGAGATAAACACATGAACAAAGGTCTCTGGTTTTCCTAGGCAGAGGACCCTGCGGCCTTCTGCAGTGTTTGTGCCCCTGAGTACTTGAGATTAGGGAGTGGTGATGACTCTTAAAGAGCATGCTGCCTTCAAGCATCTGTTTAACAAAGCACATCTTGCACCACCCTTAATCCATTTAACCCTGAGTTGACACAGCACATGTTTCAGAGAGCAGGGGGCTGGGGGAAAGGCCATAGATCAACAGCATCCCAAGGCAGAAGAATTTCTCCTAGTCAGAACAAAATGGAGTCTCCTATGCCCACCCCTTTCTACACAGACACAGCAACAATCTGATCTCTCCTTCCTTTCCCCACACTTCCTCCCCTTCTCTTCAACAAAACCGCCATCGTCCTCATGGCCCGCTCCCGATGGTCGCTGTCTCTTCGGAGCTGTTGGGTACACCTCCCAGACAGGGCAGCCGGGCAGAGGCGCTCCTCACCTCCCAGACAGGGCGGCTGGGCAGAGGCGCCCCTCGCTTCCCAGACGGGGCCGCCCGGGCAGAGGCGCTCCTCTCCTCCCAGACGGGGCGGCCGGGCAGAGGCGCTCCTCACTTCCCCGACGGGGCCGCCCGGGCAGAGGCGCTCCTCGCTTCCCAGACGGGGCCGCCCGGGCAGAGGCGCTCCTCAGTTCCTCCCAGACTGGGTGGCAGCCGGGCAGAGGCGCTCCTCACCTCCCAGACGGGGCGGCCGGGCAGAGGCGCTCCTCCCTTCCCCGACGGGGCGGCCGAGCAGAGGCGCTCCTCACTTCCCAGAGGGGGCGGCCGAGCAGAGGCGCTCCTCACTTCCCAGAGGGGGCGGCCGGGCAGAGGCGCTCCTCACTTCCCAGACGGGGCGGCCGGGCAGAGACGCTCCTCACTTCCTCCCAGATGGGGTGGCGGCCAGGCAGAGGCGCTCCTCACCTCCCAGACAGGGCGGCCGGGCAGAGGCGCTCCTCACTTCCCAGACTGGGCGGCCGGGCAGAGGCGCTCCTCACCTCCTAGACGGGGCGACCAGGCAGAGGCGCTCCTCACTTCCCAGACGGTGTGGCGGCTGGGCAGAGGTGCTCCTCCCTTCCCAGATGGGGCAGCCAGGCAGAGGCGCTCCTCACTTCCCAGACGGTGTGGCGGCCGGGCAGAGGTGCTCCTCCGTTCCCAGATGGGGCAGCCAGGCAGAGGCGCTCCTCACTTCCCAGACGGTGTGGCGGCCGGGCAGAGGTGCTCCTCCCTTCCCAGATGGGGCAGCCAGGCAGAGGCGCTCCTCACTTCCTCCCAGACGGGGTGGCGGCCAGGCAGAGGCGCTCCTCACTTCCCAGAGGGGGCGGCCGGGCAGAGGTGCTCCTCACTTCCTCCCAGACGGGGTGGCAGCCGGGCAGAGGCACTCCTCACCTCCCAGACGGGGCGGCCGGGCAGAGGTGCTCCTCATCTCCCAGACGGGGCGGCCGGGCAGAGGTGCTCCTCACCTCCCAGACGGGGCGGCCGGGCAGAGGCGCTCCTCACCTCCCAGACGGAGTGGTCAGGCAGAGGCGCTCCTCACTTCCCATATGGGGTGGCGGCCGGGCAGAGGCGCTCCTCACTTCCCAGATGGGGCAGCCGGGCAGAGGTGCTCCTCACTTCCTCCCAGACGGGGTGGCAGCCGGGCAGAGGCGCTCCTCACCTCCCAGACGGGGTGGCCGGGCAGAGGCGCTCCTCCCTTCCCAGACGGAGTGGCCAGGCAGAGGCGCTCCTCACCTCCCAGATGGGGCGGCCGGGCAGAGGCACTCCTCACCTCCCAGAGTGGGCGGCCGGGCAGAGGCGCTCCTCACTTCCCAGAGTGGGCGGCCGGGCAGAGGCGCTCCTCACTTCCCATAGGGGGTGGCAGCCGGGCAGAGGCGCTCCTCACTTCCCAGATGGGGCAGCTGGGCAGAGGTGCTCCTCACTTCCTCCCAGACGGGGTGGCGGCCAGGCAGAGGCGCTCCTCACTTCCTCCCAGACGGGGTGGCGGCCAGGCAGAGGCGCTCCTCACCTCCCAGACGGGGCGGCCGGGCAGAGGCACTCCTCACCTCCCAGAGTGGGCGGCCGGGCAGAGGCGCTCCTCACTTCCCAGAGTGGGCGGCCGGGCAGAGGCGCTCCTCACTTCCCAGAGTGGGCGGCCGGGCAGAGGCGCTCCTCACTTCCCATAGGGGGTGGCAGCCGGGCAGAGGCGCTCCTCACTTCCCAGAGTGGGCGGCCGGGCAGAGGCGCTCCTCACTTCCCATAGGGGGTGGCAGCCGGGCAGAGGCGCTCCTCACTTCCCAGATGGGGCAGCTGGGCAGAGGTGCTCCTCACTTCCTCCCAGACGGGGTGGCGGCCAGGCAGAGGCGCTCCTCACCTCCCAGACGGGGCGGCCGGGCAGAGGCACTCCTCACCTCCCAGACGGGGCGGCTGGGCAGAGGCGCTCCTCACCTCCCAGAAGGGGCGGCTGGGCAGAGGCGCTCCTCACTTCCCATATGGGGTGGCAGCCGGGCAGAGGCGCTCCTCACTTCCCAGACGGGGTGGCGGCCAGGCAGAGGTGCTCCTCACTTCCCAGATAGGGCAACAGGGCAGAGGCGCTCCTCACTTCCTCCCAGACGGGGCGGCTGGGCAGAGGTGCTCCTCATCTCCCAGACGGGGCAGCCGGGCAGAGGCGCTCCTCACTTCCTCCCAGACGGGGTGGCAGCCGGGCAGAGGCGCTCCTCACATCCCAGATGATGGGCGGCCGGGCAGAGGCGCTCCTCACTTCCCAGATAGGGCGGCCGGGCAGAGGGGCTCCTCACATCCCAGACGATGGGCGGCCAGGCAGAGACGCTCCTCACTTCCTAGACGGGGTGGCGGTGGGGCAGAGGCTGTAATCTTAGCACTTTAAGAGGCCAAGGCAGGAGTCTGGTAGGTGGAGGTTGCAGAGAGCCGAGATCACACCACTGCACTCCAGCCTGAGCACCATTGAGCATTGAGTTAGCGAGACTCCGTCTGCAATCCCAGCACCTCGGGAGGCCGCGGCAGGCAGATCACTCGAGGCCAGGAGCTGGAGACCAGCCCGGTCAACACGGCGAAACCCTGTCTCCACCAAAAATACAAAAACCATTCAGGCGTGGCGGCGCGCGCCTGCAATCCCAGGCACTCGGCAGGCCAAGGCAGGAGAGTCACAGGAGCCCGAGGCAGGGAGGTTGCAGCAAGCTGAGATCCCGGCAGTACAGTCCAGCTTCGGCAACAGAGGGAGACCGAAAAAAGAAGGAGAGGGAGACCGAAAAAAGAGGGGACAGGGAGAGGGAGAGGGAGAGGGAGAGGGAGAGGGAGAGGGAGAGGGAGAGGGAGAGGGAGAGGGAGAGGGAGAGGGAGAGGGAGAGGGAGAGGGAGAGCGGGGACTGGTTTCTAAGACAACCGTGGGAAGCACTGTGACGGGAGAATCTATTTTTATTTTTTATTATAATTTAAGTTCTAGTGTACATGTGCACAACGTGCACGTTTGTTACATATGTTTACCCCACAACAGGCCCCAGTGTGTGATGTTCCCCTTCCTGTGTCCAAGTGTTCTCATTGTTCAATTCCCACCTATGAGTGAGAACATGTGGTGTTTGGTTTTTTGTTCTTGCGATAGTTTGCTGAGAATGATGGTTTCTCATTACAAAGGACATGAACTCATCCTTTTTATGGCTGTATAGTATTCCATGGTGTATATGTGCCACATTTTCTTAATCCAGTCTATCATTGATGGACATTTGGGTTGGTTCCAAGTCTTTGCTATTGTGAATAGTGCCACAATAAACATACCTGTGCATGTGCCTTCATAGCAGCATGATTTATAATCCTTTGGGTATATAATCAGTAATGGGATGGCTGGGTCAAATGGTATTTCTAGTTCTAGATCCCTGAGGAATTGCCACACTGTCTTCCACAATGGTTGAACTAGTTTACAGTCCCACCAACAGTGTAAAAGTGTTCCTATTTCTCCACATCCTCTCCAGCACCTGTTGTTTCCTGACATTTTAATGATCACCATTCTAACTGGGGAGAGATGGTATCTCATTGTGGTTTTGATTTGCATTTCTCTGATGGCTGGTGATGATGAGCATTTTTTCTTGTGTCTGTTGGCTGCATACATGTCTTCTTTTGAGAAGTTTCTGTTCACATCCTTCGCCCACTTTTTGATGGGGTTATTTGTTTCTTTCTTGTAAATTTGTTTGAGTTCTTTGTAGATTCTGGATATTAGCCCTTTGTCAGATGAGTAGATTGTAAAAATTTTCTCCCATTCTGTAGGTTGCCTGTTCACTCTGATGGTAGTTTCTTTTGCTGTGCAGAAGCTCTTTAGTTTAATTAGATTCCATTTGTCAATTTTGGCTTTTGTTGCCATTGTTTTTGGTGTTTTAGTCATGAAGTCCTTGCCCATGCCTATGTCCTGAATGGTATTGCCTAGATTTTCTTCTAGGGTTTTTATGGTTTTAGGTCTAACGTTTAAGTCTTTAATCCATCTTGAATTAATTTTTGTATAAGGTGTAAGGAAGGGATCCAGTTTCAGCTTTCTACATATGGCTAGCCAGTTTTCCCAGCACTATTTGTTAAATAGGGAATCCTTTCCCCATTTCTTGTTTTTGTCAGGTTTGTCAAAGATCAGATGGTTGTACATGTGTGGTATTATTTCTGAGAGCTCTGTTCTGCTCCATTGGTCTATATCTCTGTTTTGGTACCAGTACCATGCTGTTTTGGTTACTGTAGCCTTGTAGTATAGTTTGAAATCAGGTAGCGTGATGCCTCCAGCTTTGTTCTTTTGGCTTAGGATTGTCTTGGCAATGCAGGCTCTTTTTTGGTTCCATATGAACTTTAAAGTAGATTTTTTCCACTTCTGTGAAGAAAGTCATTGGTAGCTTGATGGGGATGGCATTGAATCTATAAATTACCTTGGGCAGTATGGCCATTTTCACAATATTGATTATTCTTATCTATGAGCATGGAATGTTCTTCCATTTGTTTGTATCCTCTTTTATTTCATTGAGCAGTGGTTTGTAGTTCTCCTTGAAGAGGTCCTTCACATCCCTTGTAAGTTGGATTCCTAGGCATTTTATTCTCTTTGAAGCAATTGTGAATGGGAGTTCACTCATGATGTGGCTCTCTGTTTGTCTGTTATTAGTGTATAAGAATGCTTGTGATTTTTGCACATTGATTTTGTATACTGAGACTTTGCTGAAGTTGCTTATCAGCTTAAAGAGATTTTGGGCTGAGATGATGGGGTTTTCTAAATATACAGTCATGTCATCTGCAAACAGGGCCAATTTGACTTCCTCTTTTCCTAATTGAATACGCTTTATTTCTTTCTCCTGCCTGATTGCCATGGCCAGAACTTCCAACACTATGTTGAATAGGAGTGGTGAGAGAGAGCATCCCTGTCTTGTGCCAGTTTTCAAAGGGAATGCTTCCAGTTTTTGCCCATTCAGTATGATATTGGCTGTGGGTTTCTTATAAATAGCTCATATTATTTTGAGATACGTCCCATCAATACCTAATTTATTGAGCATTTTTAGCATGAAGGGCTGTTGAATTTTGTCAAAGGCCTTTTCTGCATCTATTGAGATAATCATGTGGTTTTTGTCTTTGGTTCTGTTTATATGCTGGATTATGTTTATTGATTTGCATATGTTGAACCAGCTTTGCATCCCAGGGATGAAGCCCACTTGATCATGGTGGATAAGCTTTTTGATGTGCTGCTGGATTCTGTTTGCCAGTATTTTATTGAGGATTTTTGCATCAATGTTCATCAAGGATATTGGTCTAAAATTCTCTTTTTTTGTTGTGTCTCTGCCAGGCTTTGGTATCAGGATGATGCTGGCCTCATAAAATGAGTTAGGGAGGATTCCCTCTTTTTCTATTGATTGGAATAGTTTCAGAAGGAATGGTACCAGCTCCTCCTTGTACCTCTGGTAGAATTCAGCTGTGAATCTGTCTGGTCCTGGACTTTTTTTGGTTGGTAAGCTATTAATTATTACTTCATTTTCAGAGCCTGTTATTGGTCTATTCAGGGTTTCAAGTTCTTCCTGGTTTAGTCTTGGGAGGGTGTATGTGTCCAGGAATTTATCCATTTCTTCTATATTTTCTAGTTTATTTGCATAGAGGTGTTTATAGTATTCTCTGATGGTAGTTTGTATTCCTGTGGGATAGGTGGTGATATCCCCTTTATCATTTTTTATTGTGTCTATTTGCTTCTTCTCTCTTTTCTTCTTTATTAGTCTTGCTGGTGGTCTATCAATTTTATTGATCTTTTCAAAAAACCAGCTCCTGGATTCACTGATTTTTTGAAGAGATTTTTATGTCTCTATCTCCTTCAGTTCTTCTCTGATCTTAGTTATTTCTTGCCTTCTGCTAGCTTTTGAATGTGTTTGCTCTTCTCTAGTTCTTTTAATTGTAATGTTAGGGTGTCAATTTTAGATCTTTCCTGCTTTCTGTTGTGGGCATTTAGTGCTATAAATTTCCCTGTACACACTGCTTTGAATGTGTCTCAGAGATTCTGGTATATTGTGTCTTTGTTCTCATTGGTTTCAAAGAACATCTTTATTTCTGCCTTCATTTTGTTATGTACCCAGTAGTCATTCAGGAGCAGGTTGTTCAGTTTCCATGTAGTTGAGTGGTTTTGAGTGAGTTTCTTAATCCTGAGTTGTAGTTTGATTGCACTGTTGTCTGAGAGAGAGTTTGTTATAATTTCTGTTCTTTTACATTTGCTGAGGAGTGCTTTACTTCCAACTATGTGGGCAATTTTGGAATAGGTGTGGTGTGTGCTGAGAAGAATGTATCTTCTGTTGATTTGGGGTGGAGAGTTCTGTAGATGTCTATTAGGTCCACTTGGTGCAGAGCTGAGTTCAATTCCTAGATATCCTTGTTAACTTTCTGTCTCATTGATCTGTCTAATGTTGACAGTGGGGTGTTAAAGTCTCCCCTTCTTATCGTGTGGGAGTTTAAGTCTCTTTGTAGGTCTCTAAGGACTTGCTCTATGAATCTGGGTGCTCCTGTATTGGGTGCATATATACTTAAGATAGTTAGCTCTTCTTTGCAATGAGTTTGAACATCCTTCTTTAGCTCAGAGAGGTTTGTTATTACTGATCGTCTGAAGCCTACTTCTGTCAACTCATCAACATTATTCTCTGTCCATCTTTTTTCCATTGCTGGTGAGGAGCTGCATTCCTTTGGAGGAGAAAAGCCACTCTGATTTTTAGAATTTTCAGCTTTTCTGCTCTGCTGTCTCTCCATTTTTGTGGTTTTATCTACCTTTGGTCTTTGATGATGGTGACGTACAGATGGGGTTTTGGTGTGGATGTCCTTTCTGTTTGTTAGTTTTCCTTCTATCAGTCGGGACCCTCAGCTGCAGGTGTGTTGGAATTTGCTGGATGTCCACTCCAGACCCTGTTTGCCTGGGTATCAGCAGCAGAGGCTGCAGAACAGCGAATATTGCTGAACAGCAAATGTTTCTATCTGATCGTTTCTCTGGAAGCTTTGTCTGAGAGGGGTACCCGGCAGTGTGAGGTATCAATCTGCCCCAACTTGGGGGGTGCCTCCCAGTTAGGCTACTCAGAGGTCAGGGCCCCACTTGAGGAGGCAGTCTGTTCATTCTCAGATCTCAAACTCCATGCTGGGAGAACCACTACTCTCTTCAAAGCTGTCAGACAGGGACATTTAAGTCTGCAGAGGTTTCTGCTGCCTTTTGTTTGGCTATGCCCTGCCCCCAGAGGTGGAGTCTACAGAGGCAGGCAGGCCTTCTTGAGCTGTAGTGGGCTCCACCCATTTTGAGCTTCCTGACCGCTTTGTTTACTTACTCAAGCCTCAGCAATGGCAGACACCCCTCTCCCAGCCTCGCTGCTGCCTTGCAGTTCGATCTCAGACTGCTCTGCTAGCATTGAAGTGGGCGTGGGACCCTCTTAGCCAGGCGGGGGATATAATCTCCTGGTGTGCCGTTTGCTGAGACCGTTGGAAAAGTGCACTATTAGGGTGGGAGTGACTTGATTTTCCAGGTGCCATCAGTCACCCCTTCCTTTGGCTAGGAAAAGGAATTCCCTGACCCCTTGCACTTCCTGGGTGAGGCGATGCCTCGCTCTGCTTTGGCTCTCACTCGGTGGGCTGCACCCACTGTCCTGCCCGCACTGTCCAATGAGCCCCAGTGAGATAAATCCAGTACCTCAGTTGGAAATGCAGAAATCACCTGTCTTCTGCATCACTCACACTGGGAGCTATAGACTGGAGCTGTTCCTATTTGGCCATCTTGGAACTGCCGGCATTCTTTTATCAGAAAATATAACCTTTCATTCCAAAGTGAGACAAAGGTTTGGAGTGCCAACTCCTTTGGTAATGGGAAAACAATGACTTCAAGATTACCCTTTTCAACATAAAACAGGACTAGGAAGCCTGAATGGTTGAGAGACTGTGTATAGAAAAAACAGCTTAGGTTGCTACTCTCCTCCTCAACCATCTCCTCCACCATCAACAAAGACCAAAGCCACTTGTCCACTGTCATGACTTTTTTAAGGGTATCTCGTCAGATATGCTTGAGAAGGCAAGTGTATATTTTACAATTTTTGGTATGTGGACATACCAAACTTTTAAAAGTTTTCATACTTTTAAAAGTCTCAGGACCTTCTATACTTAAAATTATCAAAAGCCCCAAATAACTTTTATTTATGTGTATAGTATCTATCATATTAGAAAATATGATAAAATATTTTTAAAATGTTTATTAAAAAATTCACCTAAAATAACAAAACCTATACATGTTAACATAAATAATGCATTTTTATTAAAAAATTGTATTTTCCAATACAAAACCATTGTGTGGAAAGTGGCGTTGTTTTGCATTTTTGCAAGTTTCTCTTAAGTATGGCTTAATAGAAGATAGCTGAATTTTCATATATGTTTCTACATTCAATCTGTTGTGACATGTTGCTTTGACTGATGTATGTAAAGAAAAGCTAGCCCTAGACAAATTTATGATTGGAGAGTATATTTTAATATTTTTAATGTAAGTGTAAGCAATTCTCATGCTTTGGCCTCCCAAGTAGCTGGGATTACAGGCGTGCACCACCAGGCCCAGCTAATATTTTCTATTTTTAGTAGAGACAGGGTTTCACTGTGTTGGCCAGGCTGGTCTGGAACTCCTGACCTCAAGTGATCTGCCTGCTTTGGCCTCCCAAAGTGCTGGGATTACAGGCATGAGCCACCATTCTGGGCCGCATTTTGAATGTTTGTATCCATGCATGTGTGGTTGTGTAACTCATGCACTGATCATTTTGAAAATATTGGTTCACCGAGTTATCAAGCTCTCCCAAGTAGTGACACATTTCATTATACAAAAAAAAAAAAAAAAAAAAAAAATTTGTTAATATCATTACATCTTCACGTACTGGGGAGCTGTCACTCTTGCAGTGATGGATTTTCAGTTTCACATTTCTCTGGAGAGCTCAAATTTTATTGCTGGCAACAAATGCTGTCAGTTGTTTTTCTTGACCTGGCAGGCTGACTTTGTTTCTTTCTGAGATAATATCTATCACATTCTTGAGTCTGAATGGCCATAGTTTATCATTATTTTTCAAGTAAAAATGGTGTTCCCTGAAAGAAAAAAAAAAAGCAGCTGGTTTACTTTGCCAGACAATCACATGAGTGCTTTTCCTTTCACAACTGGTATGAGAAAAGCTGTTATATGAACTCATTTCATCACACAGTATCAGATTTGTACTCAAGGTTTGAAAGTGCATAAAATTAATAAATTTTATTGCTTCATTAAGGACATTCTTAAGTGAACTTGCTTTGCCCCCACTCCTTTTACCTCTGAATCTGTGTCTGTATAGAATACAATGACTATTGACACAGTGTGGGCCCTGCCTTGATTTATGCTAATGTGACAGCAGTTTCACCCAGGATAGCTTTTGTACATCAGTGCAAATGTCCACATAGTGGAAAAAAGCAAATACAATTATTACTATTATAAAAATCCATTTGGTCTTGTAGACCCAGCTCTGAAGGGGTCTCAGAGACACCCCCCAGAGGTCCGTGGACCACACATTGAAAATATTGTTAAAGGGTATGGGTCAATTCAGTTTTAATCCTGCTGGTATGCTTTCTGCAAGGCTTCAGTGAGAATACTAAATCATCTGAAACCTAGTCTTGAGGAGCTAAAAATCTAGTGGAGAAAATAGACACATACACAACTAAATAAAACCCCCTCTACACACAGGGGGCTATGGTTGCTGAAGAGAGAGCAAAACTTTTGGCTTGGGGATAGGAGAAGGCTCATCAGAAATTATCATTTTGGGCCTTGCAAACCACCTGTGATTACCCAGTCCCAAGAAGAAGCATTAGCCTATACACATACAACTCTCTGAACCTTTAGGGAATGGCAGGGGGGCTGGACTGGCTGGGGTGTAGGGTGCTTCAGAGTAGGTGACCGCATAGCACTGGAAAGGTGGGTGGGCAGCATGCTTTACAGGATCTTGAGAGCATTGACAATATACCACCTTGCTTGTTTTATGTTATATTGAGCAGACATGTTAATTTAACCCAGAGCAATCATTCACAAAGTGTGGTCCCTGAGCCAATAGCATCAGTGTCACCTGGGAACTTGTTAGAAATGCAAATTCTCAGGACTTACCCCTGGTCTATCAAATCAGAAATTCTACGGTTGGTTCAGCAATCATGTCTTTATATGTCCTTCTTTTAAGAGTCTGATGCTCACTAAAGTTTGAGAGTGTGTTTCTTTAAAGAGTGGTCCTACCTGCATCTGCATCACCTTTGGGGAAATGTGCATGTAGGGTGTTGCTGTTTGCCACATCTGCATATTCTTGGGCTGCACCTCAGAACAACAGAATCAGAGCAGACTGGGGCTTGGACCTGCATGTTTGCAAGCTAGCTGTGCAATTGTTACCAAAGTACAAGTATCACTACCCTAACAGAGGCCGGGCTAAAGGAAAAACTTCTGATTTTTTTTAAACTAAATATTATAGTTTGGAGGAAGGAATGTAAACCCAAATTTTATCGCAAGTAACTGCTTGTTTGCATTTTTACAGGATTATAAGTGAAACAAAAATTCTCTGTAGATTTACCATGCTTTTCAAAAACATTTTAGTATATTAATGATCATTACAGTTAGTGTATTGGATGGTGGGAGTGAAGAAGGTGACTGCCTGAATAAATAGTTGCAAATTATAGTGAGATCTTGTGGCAGAAAAGACTACCAAATAAAGATTCACATTATAATTATCTAAGGAAAGTTTTATCTCCTGGTAGTTTCTAAGAGCATCTAGATGTCTAGCTTTGTTTTCCTTCAAGCTAAGTATACATTAAGAGACACCCACAACTTAATTCCTTTAAGTAGTTGCTCTAATCAGATGTGTTATTTTCTCAATTTTTACAGTAAACTTGAGGGAAATATAATTTAACTGGATGCTAAATGGACACTAATTTGCCAAATGCTTCAAAATTATAGGGTATCCCACATAGATCTTTGGGAGGTAAGGATGCATATGCTGAGAGGATTTAGTTTACGTACTGGAGCTTAGAAATCCAACAAGAACATAGGCAACTTGACCTAAGTAAGTACTGTTGGAGACACCCTGTGCAACTGTACATGAATGGATCAGGAAGGCGGAATAGGTAGAAACAGAAGAAGGACAGAATTTAAGGTAGGGGGGATATTTGAATCTTGCAGATTATTTAAAAAGCTTTCTTTTTTTTCAAAGGAAAATAAAAGCCTTTTAAAATATGCTTTTTATACATAAACCTTATAAATAGCATAGCAATAGAAGAGGCTAGTTATTCTGCAGTGATTGACTAGTCTGAAAGTGGCTGGATTTTTGTTCTCTGTGTTTTATAAAGTACTTTGAGATGAATATTTCCCTAAAATCAGAAAAAAAAGGCAAGACTATATATTCAATTCCCAAGTCTTTCTCTCTACTCTATTTGTCACAGACCATTTAAATAAAAAGGTTTTTGTGATTATATACATTTAAAAGAAGTTCAGTGTTTTTGGGGGGGAAAGTTTCACATGAGCAGAGCAGAATCTTTAAAAAGTTCCAGCAAACTGAATTTAATTTAGGCTTTTAATTTAGGCCTCCTATAATGTAGACAACAAGTGTTGTGGAGGTGGGGGTAGGAAAGGGTGTCTTCAGACCCCACCTTGAGATCTTTCCATCAGAAGTGTATGCTTCTCAGAGACACTCTCTGGGGCTCTTTTTGTTGGGACATTGGTTTCTGAAGTGCTTTTCAGAAAATGAAACTACCCCACCCAGTGTTTTAACTAATTCACAGATGTTGCAAGCACCTGCAGAATGCTGGAGTTAGCCCTGGGCAGGGGAGACCCTACCTAAATTTACTGAAACTGGCTGAAGGGCAGAGCTGGATCAGAAAGCACAGTTCATGGCCTTAACATAGGAGAAGGGTCTGTTTATGACAGTTGAGAGACATATTTTTAAGAGGAATCATTTGGGAAGACTTGCCTGGCCATTAATCAAGGAAAGCAAGTTTTACCTGATGAGGGCTTCCAGGCTTCTCTGTTTTAAAATTATTCGTGCTGGTAAGACTGGCCATTTCACAAGTGGGAAGAAATGCTGTTTCTTCTGATGGGCAGAAACCTCTCTGATATGCACTATCCATCTGTAAAAAGCAGTTTAAGCAAGCATATGCCTGATATTGCTTTCTTGCCAAAACCTGCAGTGCTCAAATGAGTATCCCCTTAACATTTCATAACATTATGAATACCCCCTTTCAAAGTAAGCTAACATTGATTGTGACCCTTCATATGCAAAACATTGCATGCTGTAGACTCAGTGGAAAGATTCAGGAAAAGGAGCTTTCGTTCCATCCCTAGGGAACCTCTGATTTAAAGGAGGAGGATGAATAAGTGTGTAAATAATTCTAATACAAAGAAGTTTTTGACAGGTGCTATAATAGAGGTGAAGACACAAGGTCTCACACATACATAAATCCATGCATGAAGTATGCACACACTCACAAACACATACACTAAGTGGGTTGTACATTTCTAAAGCAAGTCCTATTAATTCTCATTATATATCTCCAGTACTTTCATTACAATTTAACTGAAGGAGAGTGTGACATATTCTTATAATGAATACCTGCTTTATTTGGAGCATATTAAAGCATATTCAGGAGATTTATTTATTATTCAAGGACACCAGAGAAGTGTCATTTAAAACTCCAGAAAATTTTTATCACACATTATTATGTTCCGTAAACTAAGATCCCAAACAGTCTTTGTCAACACAGATGCAAAATGAATGTAAGTGGGGTTAATGAATGTGAAACACTCAATGAGACATGAATAAACATGAAGTGGAACCTAATGAGGTCAGCTTGGTGGGAGCAAGGTGAATGGGGAGATATTTGGCATTGTTTTTCAGATCCCTTGGAGTGTTCCAGGAGAGATTCTCTAAGACTGAGACATTCTCAAGAGCCATAGCCTCACTAAGTACTCACTAAAGTCTTCTCAGTATCTCATATAGTGTATTATGTAGTGTATGTAGGGTATGCCAATTTTACTTCTCCTCCAGTGCCTCCCAGTATACTGGGGAAATGGACCAAAATGTACCAAAGGACAGACAAATAATGTAGGTGACAAAATCCCCAGGAGGCTAAAGGTAGGAGAGTTTTCCAAGAACAAGGAGGAGTTGGGGAGAGAAGCAGCTGGGAGAAGGTTTCTAGAAGGAGGTGGGATTTGAGTTGGGCCTTCACAACCAGGTAGGAATGAGACAGGCAGAGAGGAGGGGGCCAGCATTCCAAGCAGAGAAATACTCAGGTATTTTTCTCCAGACACCCGCAACCAACCCACATTTTGCATATAATTTCAGGGGATATTATCAACCCCTTCTAACCACAGACCAAGGTTAGGACACCCTGCTCTAGCACTTATGAAATTGCAATAGAGCATGCTTTTTGAGCAAAATAGAGCAAAATAGGATTCCTTTCTTGCTAATAGAGTACGAAGTAACACACAATACCGAGTAGTCAAAAGAAAATCCCTCCTGCCACCTAAATTACTTAATTATAAGAACTAATTACTGAAACACAAAAACACCTCTGTGGACGTGCCCCGTTTTCTTTTCTTTCTTTATTTCATTTTTTGAGACAGGGTCTTGCTCTGTCACCTGGCTTGGAGTGCAATGGCCTGACTATGGCTCACTGCTGCCTCAACCTCCTGGGTCTCAGGAATTCTCCTGCCTCAGCCTCCCAAGTAGCTGGCACTACAGGTGTGCACCACTATGCCAGGCTAATTTTTTTTTTTTTTTTTCTTTTTTAAGAGATGGAGTCTCACTCTCTAGCCCAGGCTAGAGTGCAGTGGCATGATCTCAGCTCACTGCAAGCTCTGTCTCCCGGGTCATGCCATTCTCCTGCCTCAGCCTCCCGAGTAGTTGGGACTACAGGCACCTGCCACCACACCTGGCTAATTTTTGTATTTTTAGTACAGATCGGATTTCACCGAGTTAGCCAGGATGCTCTCGATCTCCTGACCTCGTGATCCGCCCGCCTCAGCCTCCCAAAGTGCTGGGATTACAGACCTGAGCCACCGTACCTGGCCGCCAGGCTAATTTTAAAATTTTTTTTGTAGAGATGGAGTCTTGCTATGTTACCCAGCTGGTCTTGATCTCCTGGGCTCAAGTGATCCTTCTGCTTCAGCTACACATCAGTCTCAAGAAACTAGTGTGACATGAGTTTCTTTAGGACCATACTGTCTCATGCATCTGTGTGAAGAGACCACCAAACAGGCTTTGTGTGAGCAACAAGGCTGTTTATTGCACCTGGGTGCAGGCAGGCTGAGTCCAAAAAGAGACTCAGCAAGGGTGGTGGGATTATCATTAGTTCTTACAGGTTTGGGGATAAGCGGTGGAGTTAGCAGCAATGTTTTGCGGGCAGGGGGTGGATCTCACAAAGTACATTCTCAAGGATGGGAAGAATTACAAGGAAACTTCTTAAGGGTGGGGGAGATTATAAAGAACCTTCTTAAGGGTGGAGGAGATTACAAAGTACATTGATCACTTAGGGTGGGGCAGAGACAAATCACAATGGTGAAATGTCATCAGTTAAAGCTATTTTCACTTCTTTTGTGGATCTTCAGTTGCTTCAGGCCATGTGGATGTAAACGTGCAGGTCACAGCGGATATGATGGCTTAGCTTGGGCTCAGAGGCCTGACACATACCACATAATATTATGTAATATTACAGTTAGCAGATTCAGTGTTCATGTGACTGCATCTCCACAAAAGGATAGCCTCCATTTCCTTGCAACAGAACTCTCCTTTGAGAATTCAGTATGTCACTTATGAGCACCTTGAAGATCTGGGTCTCAGACCAACTGCCACCATGATGATTCATCACCTAGAAAATGGCTACTAATAGGAAGACACTCAGTGTAGTGACAAGCAATGCAATGTGGTAAGAACAAAACCATTCTCCTCCTTCACCCCTCCCCAATCTTAGGATTCTATTAATATGAGGAACAGATAATCTCACACTCATCAAGTAGGTCAGAATCAACATGGAAAGTCTGTGTGCACTCCATGGAGTATGCACAAGACTAGCTACTTAATTTGTGCGTCCAGTGAAGAATAAAAATACGGAGATCCTTGTTCAAAAATGATTAAGAATTTCAAGAGAGCAAGAGCAGAGCATTAAACCAAGCACAGGGCCCTTCTAAATGCAGGGTCCTATGTGATTGCCTTGGTTTTCTCTGTAAAATCAGATAATGGAACTAGCCAATCTCTAAGCAATTTTCTAATTTCAACATTCTGCCATTCTCACTATAGCTTATTTTATAGTGTAGTTCTCTACAGTCACTATATTGAAAGATAATTTTTCCTAAAGCCATTTTTCCTATCCACTGTCTACTGATATTTCTATCATGGCCACCACCATTCTCATACTTTCTCAGAGCCATCTTGGTTTATTTCTTTTCCTCAACTTCTTTGTTCAATAAGCCACTAAGTTTTATGCCATATAATATTTTATGTTTATTTATTCCTTGCCAATCCCATAGCCAAGTCCACATGCCAGGTCTTAGGTTGTTACAACCACTTTTTAGCTAACCTTACCAACTACGTTAGTTTATCTAATGCTGTGTAAGAAATCATTCCAAAATTTATTACTGCAATTTCTGTGTGTCAGAAATTTGGGAATGGGTTAACTGAAGAGTTCTGGCTCAGGATCTCTCTCATAATGTCGAGTCATGATATCTCCAGTGATGCAGTCATCTGAAGGCTCACCAGACCAGAGGATGTGCTTCCTGGGTGGCTCGTTCACATGAGCTGGTCAGTTTTGACTGGTTGTCGATGAGATGTTTCATTTTACTCCCTACATAGGCTTGTCCACTGGGCAGCTTGAGTGTCCACCCAACATGGGCCTGGCTCTCCCCAAAGTGAGGGATCCAAGAGAAACAGCAGACAGAAGCTACTCTTTTGACACAGAAGGCACAGGTCATCTCTTCTGCCATATCTTATTTGTTAGAAGTGAGTCACTTAATCAGGCTGCACGTTCAAGGGAGGAAAATCAGACTCCACCTTTTGAAGCTTCCTTCCAAAAGTTTTTAAATATTTTTTGACATATTTAAAAATCATTACACCATCTTATATGTTCCTTCCAAATTCAGCTTCCTAAACAAGGCTTAAGTTGATTCAGCTCCCTGCTCAGAACATGTAAGTGAATTTAAGTGGAAAAAAACAGGTAGAAAAAACTCTTCTTGTTCTAGTGAACACATCTGCTGTGCACCCTGCTTCAGCCAGGTCTGTCCACTCACTAACCCAAAAGACATCTGGATCTTTCTCAGGTGTGGGCATCAGGTCTTTTTCTTCACTGTTTCTCCCAGTTCAAATGCTCTCCCCCTTATCATCTTCTAGGTTCAGAGCAAAACCCATTCAGTCATCATTTTAAGTTTTCTGTAAGTCTTCTGCAATACAATAACACACAGTATTTCTCTCTTTACTTTCACTTTTTAGCCATTCAGTGGGCCTCTACCTGCCAGCACCCAGGGAATGTGCTGAGGAGTGGGGATATAAAGGCAGCTTGTTTTAAAGTTTGCATGTACCTATCTAATGTTCACAGGGTCTCCTTTGAACTTTCCTTTTGGAAGTTTCTTGAGGGGTCTTCTTCATTGTGCATAGCTCAGTGCCAAGCAAATGCTGGGTATTCGATAAACATTCCATGAATAAATAAGTAAATGAAGATGATAAAAATCAACAGGTAAGCCTAATTCTTTCTACTGAGAAGTGGCCATTTTGCTCTTTTTCTCCTTAAAAATGGTAGCTATTTTGAAGCATTTGAGAAAATTAAACCTGTTTTCTCTTAGGCTGGGGTTATAATATTTGAACACTAACCTGATTACAATAGCAACAAAGGTAATAGCTTCAAATTGATTCTGCTACTTCCTTCAGCTCAACCTCTAATCTGGTTATCGTATTGTCATCCTAACTTATCTATTTTTGATATTTAAACTATTTCTTTATGAATTCTGAATTGTCATACAATGTAACCAATATTATAAGGAAAAGTCCCCTCTCTGAAAGCTTTATGAATCCCTCCCTAACACCCTACCTGAACAGTCCTGCGATTGGCTGCCAAGTGCTTCTTATTTTGATTTTCTATAGATACTTAATGAGACTAAGGAGCAAATCTTTGTAGTAAAACATTTCAAATGGCTCAGCTCTGCCTCCATAAATGTGCACCAAAACCTTAGAAAACAGTCTTGAGTCTGGCTCCAGGAAAACATTTGGTGACAGGTGTGTAAATCACTCCTTCTAAGAGAAAGAATAGGGGGTTGAACAGTAACTGCCTGATTCAGAGCTTATGAAATTCAAGGGATTTTCTGTTGGGGAAACTTGAATTTTGTTTTTTAAAATCTATATCTGAGATGAGCATCAATAAATAGGGGAAGGTGACATTATTTGATTAAAGAAAAAAAATAAAGCTAGAATCAGATCTGGATCCTCCAGTCTACTACATGAGGAATCTTGTTTGACACTGGAACATCAGGCTGTGTTGACTTCCCCTGCCTGTTTATTGCTGGAAGAGAGAAATTGAGAATCGAGAGATCAGAATCATCAATATTTCTGAAATTAAGCCTTCTTCACTATAGCCAAAACAACCACTGTGTCTTCTGATTCCCTCACTGGGAGTGTTACATGGTGATCTTGTCCGCACTCACCTTCATCTTGTTAAAAAAAATCAACTATTCAACTAAGAAATGACTTGATACTCTTTTAATGCTCTGCCTCTACAAAAGCCTTGTGGAGTTGAGTTGTTTGGTTTTCAAATGCATCCTTTCAAGTTCCAGTGGAGTCTGGAATAAGCTTCTTAGTTCTTAATGAGCAAAACACTGGAAAATTTGTAAAGTTGGATTTTATGCGTCTTTTAAAAATTCCAGGATAAATTCTTATTAAATGGGGCAGGTTACAATATGGTCTTTTCTACAGGCAGAGGGAAGCACTAGAAACCTCTTTCAGAATGTGGCTTGATCATTCAATATATCCAGGTAACAATTCAGGCACATGTACCCCCTGAATCTAAAATAAAAGGTGAAAAACAAAAGAAAAGCTCAAGTGCTATGTAAACACTTTAAATGCAGTGTATATATATAAAAATTTGTTCATATATATATATAAATTTTACAAAGAAAATGTCAAAAACTGCAATGATATGTATAGAAGAGAAGAAAGATTATATTTTAGAGGATGAAGTGGGAAAAATGTGAGGTCTTCTATGAGAAAGGATAAGAGAAAAGAGCTAAATTTTGATAAATAGTTGAAAAAAGAAAATGTTGAAAACTACGATAACATGTATAGAAGAAAAGAAAAATTATTTTTTTGAGGATGAAGTGGGAAAAAATGTGAGGTCTTCTATGAGAAAGGATATGAGAGAAGAGCAAGAATTTTCATAAATAGCTGAAAAAAATCTAACAACATTACATGGCGCAGTAAACTGTTAATGCAGTTCTTTAGATATGTACATAAGAAGTAAGCACAGCTCCTGCCCTCAAGAGGCTTCATGCTACTTGGGGACACTAAACAAAGACAGGTTCAAACATACATGAGAATGTTTCTGGAACAATATGGGATCAATAGCAAATTCACATTACAAATATAAATGAGCATGGAGAATATGCAGCAAAATGTAGAGAAACAGTTCTGTAATTCACCTCCTGCAAATCAGGTAGTTAAAGCAGAAGGAGATCCTGGAGCAAAGGCATAAAGGCCTTTCAGGACCCAGAAGTATATTTTATTCTCCTCTGAGAATGGTCTTAACAGACCCAGCTGCCCTAATTCATTGGTTCTCCTGTTAGAAGCATTCTTAAATATCCCTCCTTATCCAGTTACCTCTGCTTCCATTTCCCTGCTTGTCATTACTTGGTTTTGACTCTGATTTTACTTCTTTCTAGAATCTCAGTTTGGTAAATGTTGTGGACTAAATGTTAAGTTCCCCAAAATTTATATTTGAAGCCCTAATCCCTGGTGTGATGATCTTTGGATATGGAACTTTGGTGGAAGTACTTTAGATGAAAATGTAGCCCTCAAGATGGGATAAGTGCCTTTATAAGAAAAGAAACCAGAGAACTCCCGGTTCCCCACCCCTGTGTCATGTGAGGCCCAGTGAGAAGGTGGTCATCTGCAGGCCTAGGAGAAGACCCTCATCAGAAACCAATCTTGTCGGACCTTGATCTCAGACTTTCAGCTTCCTAAACCATGGAAAATCAATTTCTGTTGTTTAAACTTAGAAAAAAAATGTGGCTTGATGAAGACCTCATAAAAAGTAACCAGTTTTACTGCATTTATAAGAATATGTCATAATACTTATAGGTTTTCTCTTTCTCCAAAAACAGACTGCCAACCTCCAGTTGTGACCTATCTGGGTTATCTAAAGAAAGCTTTCTGTGACCAGATACCTAAGCTTTGGTAATACGATAAGCACACTTGCAGGTGTTATATAACCAATCCTATAGCCTTGGGCATCAGGCCATCCTGGGCCACTCCTCTATCCACAGTTGGAGAAACAGGAACTGGGCCTCTTGCTACCTCTGCAGGGCTAGGCAGCTTTGACTTCTGACCCAGGCTACAACCATGGCTTCCACCTCCTTGTAGAGATATTTGACCAGAGAGGCAATATTCACTGAGGACATAAAACAAAGGTTCTCAAACCTTTTCTGAGGGAGACCCACCTGATGGATGAGAGGAAAGTTACCTGCAGGTTAACCTCTCATGGGATTTGTGGTTTTTTAAGAAAAGGTTTTAATTGACAGTAGAACAGATAAAAGCTTGTAGAAAATTTGAGGTATAGTGTTGCTATTACTTCACTCTGACCCTCCCACTGATCTGGGCCACAGTCACCTTCTTGAGAATCCTCACTAAGCAATACCTCATTATTTATGACAGGCGTTACATTTGCCACAGAGACATAGGGTGATGCAGTGAGCTGGGTTTCTGTGAATTCTCTAGCTCTAAACATTATTAGATAATTATTACTCTAATAATCTTCAGGGGAATAATAAGAAAATATTACAACATAGGCCCACTGAGACCAATACATTTTGGGGGATCTACTCCCATCTCTGTCACTGGTTAATGGTGTGACATTGAGTCTAAATCAATCAATTTCTTATTTTTCCCCTTTGTAAAATTGAGAAATTGGACAAGATGATCTTAAAAGTTCCTTCCCTACAATCTTTTGAATTTACACATTTGCACAAAGATTTTTTTAAAAAAAGTTTTATAGCTTTTGGTTTTCATGATTATGACAAATTTTTCAATAAAGAAAATTTCCAATATCAAATTTTAATTTACTTAACTTTACCATAAATCATCCTATTACTTTTTAGAAAGGCTATGAAGAAAATAAAATGAACCTCAAGAGATTAATTTCCCCTTCAGAATGTTCAGTGATTAATTAAGAGAATATACAAAAAGTGCTTAGCACTGTCTCATGCACTTGGTAAATTCTCAATAAGTGGAAACAATTCTTACTGTTGGTATCATGATCATTTCTTCATTCAATAAATGTTAGTGCATATATCAGCTAATTGGGATAGAGAAAATGTTGAACAAGACAGGCAAGTTTATTATCTTCACTATTATTATTTACTGAGCCATGGGGATTCCCCAAGCTGACCCAGGCAGTTTGAAAACCTGATGAGCAAATATTTCTTGAAGCCAAATAAAATAAAGAGACTAATCCCTAACTTTAAAACGTTTTATTTGGGAAGCAAGAATTGCAACTCAGGGCATACACGTGCACTGGATGGCCTTCAGTATGTCTGAAGAACAAAGAGAAGGTTGGAGGTTTTATAAAAAAAGAGAAATGTTACACATTGTTTTGAAAGACAGTTCATTGGCAATGGTAAGGATTTGGGGAGCTGGCAACCTCTGATTGGTGGATGACACAGTGGGTAAAGCTAGTCTTAGAGTTGCAGCAGGTTAGTTCAGTAGTTATTAGATAAAGCTGGTTTCAGGTTACAGCAGGCAGTTTCAGCAGCTGAGCTTGCATAAAATTTATTTCTTGGAGCAATATTATGAGCCCTAAGTGCTTTTCTCCCCATCTTCTAGATTTTTTAAGTTGAATATGACAAGAATGACTCAATTTGCATGATCAACTTTCACAGGTTCATGACCTGAAGTGCCTGCTTCCCTTTGGATGGAGTGGTATGGGATGCTGCATCAAGGGAAAGAACACTCCTTTGCTTTGATTTGCCAAAAAGTCACCGGGACAGTTTCCCAGGTTTCTTGCTTGGATCACCCAACAAAGGGCATCAGAAGCTTAGGTTAACAAGTCTTTAGTCTTCTCCTCTCCCTTTCAGAGTACAGTGGCACTAGACTTGGTTAAGGCTATGTGACTACCCTCCCATCAAATTATTTACTCATGTTTTTTACCCTCATTAAGAGGCAAGAAATAAAGTGTAAAAAGTACAGAAATCCCCCTTTTACCCAAGGGCAACTGTGGTCTGAAAGTATTAAATTGAAAATTTCAGAAATAAACAATTTAATTAAATAAGTTATAAATTGCATGTCATTCTGAATAGTGTGATGAAATCATGCGCCGTCTCACTGCAACCCAACTGGGATGTGAATCCTCCCTTTGCCCTGGGGCTTTGCCAAGTAGATGCTACTTGCCTCTTCGTGACTTACTGGTCTGATTGAGAAAACACAGTATATGTGGGGTCAGTACTATCCACGTTTGTGGACATTCATTGGGGGGTCTCGGAACATATCCTCCAAGGATATTGGGAGGTGTGACAGAAGAAAAGCATTGGAGAGATGTAGAGACAAGTTCCTTGAAATTGGGCAAACTTGTTTGCTTGCCCACTTTGCTACTCGTTTTGTCATTGAGCATTCACTTATGGAACTTACAGTTTTCCATAAGCTGTGGTGGACATGAAAATGCACCAAGGACCGTAAAAAAAATTGTAACTAATACAATATAATGTAATATAATACCTTCTGTCAAACATTTATTTACAAACATCTGTTGAATTCCTACTACAAGCCATTTTCTGTGCTAGGTGCTGGCCATACAAAGATTAAAGACATAGTTCTAACTCTTTATCATAAAAATATTAAAAACAGTACAGATAAAATGCCTTAGAATCTTAGGAAACACAAAGAGTGTAAAGAATCAAAGAAGGTTTTTTTTTTTTTTTGAAGCAATCTTCATGCTGATTGCGGAAATAAAATTATAAAGAAGTGAATGCAAAAAGTGTGCCCAAGGCCATGGATATTAAAAATAAAAGCAAGGGTCATCATTTTTATAAAAAATAATCTTTGTTATATATGCTTCCCAGTAGATGACAGGATTATTTTAAAAAATCATTAACTGTAAAGTAGCTATAGGTAATATTTACTGGAAGTGCCCAAAACTAAGTAAACAAAGGTCATAAGTCGACATGAGAAGGAAACATAGTCCTTGTAAATTTTAACAAATCTCTGTGAAATGAGACAAATATTAAAATAAATTTTTATTATTGTAGCAAACAGGGGCTTAGCCATGGGAGACATGGGATCATCTACGATGAAGACAAATACACAGCCTTCTTTTTTAAACAATTGTTAGCAATTTAACCAATTAAAACTTCGGTAAAGGTCTTGGATACAGTACCTAAAGTACTCCTATAGGTAGAGGTTCTTGAAACTCTTTCCCAAGCTCTCTATCACACTCTGTCCTGCACAGAAGAGCCACTTTCACTGGATCCTTCCATAAGACCTTACTAGAACAATATTCAATTCTCACACTGTATGGAGATGGAAAATTCCATTTAGAGAGGATGATTGCTTTGCGGCACAAATCTTGTTGTTTTGTGTTTGATGGTCCAAGAATTGATGACAACAGTTCAATGTGCTTGATCTTGCCTGGTAGCTGGCATATTGTGCTTCTGTAAATCTCTTCGTATCCAAATAGGAACTGTGAAAGATTCAGCAGACTTCATGGTTCTTAGCCTCTCACTTTCCTGACAAGGAATTTGTTGGCATCAGCAGTGGGAAATGCTAATCACGCCTTTATCCAATTATCAAGCCAGAATGAAATAACTATTTTTGGTTGCAGCATTATTAAGTACTTTATTATATCTTGCACTAGAGAAATAATACTTAAACTGCTGATTTTGTCCTATATTTACAACCCAAGAATCTCTGCCTTTCACCTTTCTTAAGAGTAGGTTACGTGTGTATGTATTTTTATTTTGTTTTTAATTGACATAATAATTGTACATATTTATGGGGTATAGCATGATGTTTTGATACATGTATACATTGTATAAAAATCGTCAGTGTATTTAGCATATCTATCACCTCACACATTTATCATTTCTTTGTTAAAGCTCTTCTTTCTAGCTATTTTGAAATATACAATACAATATTGTTAACCATAGTCCCCAGCCTACTTTGAAACAGAATACCAGAACTTACTCCACCTATCTCACTGTCACTTTGTACTGGTTGACCAACCTCTCTTTATTCCCCATCCCCAGCCCTCGTTAACCACTATTCTAATCTCTACTTCTATGAGATCAACTTCTTCGAATTCCACATGTGAGTGGAATTCTGTGGTATTTGTCTTTCTGTGCCTGGCTTGTTTCACTTAACATAATGCCCTCTAGATTCATTCACATTGCCATAAATGACAAGATTTTATTCTTTTTTTATGGTTGAAAAGTATTTCATTGTGTATATCTACCACATTTTCTTTATCTATTTATCCTCTGATAGACACTTAGGTTGATTTCATATCTTGGCTATTGTGAATAGCGTTTCAATAAACATGGGAGTGCAGCTGTCTCTTCAATACACTGATTTTATTTTATTTGGACATATACCCAGTAGTGAGATTTAACCTTTTGAGGAACCTCCATACTGTTTTCTTTTTTTTGAAATGGAGTCTCGTTCTGTCGCCCAGGCTGGAGTGCAGTGGCGCAATCTCGGCTCACTGCAAGCTCTGCCTCCCGGGTTCACGCCATTCTCCTGCTTCAGCCTCCGGAGTAGCTGGGACTACAGGCACTCATCAACACACCCGGCTAAGTTTTTGTATTTTTAGTAGAGACAGGGTTTCACCGTGTTAGCCAGGATGGTCTCGATCTCCTGACATTGTGATCCAGTCCATACTGTTTTCTATAATGACTGTACCAATTTATATTCCCATCAACAGTGTATAAGAGTTCCCGTCTTTATATCCATGCCAGCATCTTCAGTTTTTGTCTTTTTGATAATAGCTATTTTATTTAAGGTGAGGTAATATCTTACTGTGGTTTTAATTTGCTTTTCGCTAATGATTAATGATGTTGAGCATTTTTTCATGCACCTGTTTTCCATTTGTATGTCCTCTTTTGAGAAATGTCTATGCAGGTCTTTCGACCATTTTAAAATCAAATTATTTGATTTTTTTTTCTATTGAGCTGTTTGGGTTTCTTACATAACTTAGATATTAAACCAAGTTAATATCCTGGCTAATTAACCCAGGATACAGATGCATCATTTGCAAATATTTTATCTCGTTCTGTAAGTTGTCTTTCCACTCTGTTGACTGTTTCCTTTGCTGTGCAGAAGATTTTTAGTAGGATGTAATCCCATTTGTCTACTTTTGCTTTTGTTGCCCATGCTGCAGAGGTCTTATCCAAAAAATTCTTCCTCAGATCAATGTTATGAAGCATTTTCTATATGTTTTTTGGGTCATCCATTTACGTCTTTAATCCATTTTGAGTTGATTTTTGCATATGGTGTGAGATACAGATCTACTTCATTTTTCTGCATGTGGATATCCAGTTTTCCCAGAACTATTTATTGAAGAGAGTATCCTTTATCCATTGTGTGTTCTTAGTCCATTTGTCAAATATTGGTTGGTTGTAAGTACTGGGATTTATTTTCGTGTTCTGTATTCGGTTCCATTGGTCTACATGTCTATTTTTATGTCAGTACCATGCTGTGTTGCTTACTGTAGCTTTGTAGTATATTTTGAAGTCAAGTAGTGTGATACCTCCAGCTTTGTTCTTTTTGTTAAAGATTGCTTTGGTTATTTGGGATCTTTCCTTCACTGCAGAAGTCTACCAAACATTTAAAGAACTAATGCCAATTATACTAAAACTATTTCAAAAATTTGAAGAGAGAGTACTTGCAAACTCATTCTCCAAGGCCAACACAACCCTGATGTGCAAACCAGACAGAGATAAAATGAAAACAGAAAACTGCAAATCAATATCCCTTAGATGCAAAAATTCTCAGCAAAATACCAGCAAACCAAATTCAAGAGCAAATTAAAAAGATCATTCACTGTGATCAAGTGGAATTCATCTCAGTGATGCAAAGAGGGTTCAACATACATAAATCATAAATGTAACACATCACATTAACAGAATAAGGGACAATAACCATATAAGCATTTCAATAGAATCAGAAAAAAATATTTGAAAAAATTCAACATCCCTTCCCAATAAAAACTCTCAATAAATTAGATATAGAAGGAATTTACCTCAACACATTAAAGGCCATATATGACAACTAACTTTTCTCTGAGTGAAGAAAAGTTGAAAGCTTTTTCTCTAAGATCTGGAACAATTCAAGGATGCTCACTTTTACCACTTCTATTCAATGTAGTACTAGAAGTCCTAGCCACAGAAATTAGTTTAAGAGAATGAAATAAGGCATCAAAATTGGAAAGGAAGAAATCAAATTGCCCCTATTTGCAGTTGACTTGATCTTATACATAGAAAACCTTAAAAATTTCACTAAAAAAACTGTTAGGACTAATAAACAAATTCAAAATGTTACAGAATACAAAATCAGCATAAAATCAGTATGATTTCTATACAATTATAATCAATGGACTACTTGAAATAGAAATTTTTAAAAGTCCCATTTACAATAGCTACAAAAAATACTTAGAAATAAATTTAACCAAAGAGGTGAAAGATCTTTACACTAAAAACTATAAAACATTGATAAAAGAAATTGAAGGAGACACAAATAGATGGAAAAATATTGTGTTCATGGATTGGGAGAAGTAATATTGTTAAACTGTCCATACTACCCAAAGCAATCTACAGATTCAATGCAACCGTTATCAAAATGCCAATGACATCCTTTATGGAAATAGAAAAGAATCCTAAAATGTGTGTGTGTGTACATATATATATATATATATTTTGCGTGTATATATATATGTACATATGTTATATTTTAGAAACATGTTCATGAGCTTTATTGCTTTTAGTCTCTGTTCTCTCTTTATTTATCTCAATAAGTGGTTTATGTAACCAAGGGGATCAGGAATAACCTGGATTGAGGAAAATTCAATGGGAAAATTGATGTCTGTGTCCCTGAAATTGCACATTGACTTTAAAGAATGAATAGAACAATATTTCATCCAAATTGGCTTTGGTCTGCTAAGCTTAATGCAGTTGGAACTTAAAAGCACACAGAAGATAGCAATTCTACCATTTGCCTAGGATATTTTGATCATTAATATATCTGTGGGTTCATATTTGGAAGAATCTTAATTGACTTTCAAAGGCATATTGGCTATGGTCATTGAAATGCATTTAAAATGGAAAGTAAGAAAAATCATACTTTTGTCAAAATCCAATCATTTTAAAAAATCAGGCTTAAATATAGACACCACTCTCTTCCTGATGTGATAATTTTTTTTTTTCTATTAAGGTGATAGATTTAAGAGTGTTCTAGACAACTCTTAAATGAGCTGACCACTTTAGTAGTTAGGTGGTTGTTCTGATATACCTCACTTAAAGCAGATGTTATTTTTGAAATTTGGATTTAAAAAATATAAAGAGATTATATACTCTACAAAAAGCTCCACTTTATTCCTTTATTAAACATTAATCTCCTCTTATGTGTCAAAAAATATTATTCAGACTTTCAGAATAAATTTACAGGTTAAAACTTGATTGATCAGAAACTGACAATTAGAAATTTAAACTGTTTATTTTTTTTCTCTATAGTCTAGTTTTATAACAAAGAGGAAATCACAGGAAAAAAAAAACACTGATTTCAGGAATTTACTTATACATTGATTTACATTTACATATTCCATTACATATTTAAAAAGCAGATTGGTTTATGCCTAATCTTTCCCCTTTCCCTATTTTCCTTCCTCCCTTCCTTGCTTTTTTCCACTTTAGTCTTCCGAATTCATAAATATTTACTGAATCTCAACTGTGTCCCAAGCCTGTGCTACATATCAGGGATAAAGTGGTGAATAAGACAGGCCAAGTTCTAGGCTGGATGGTGGCTGGGGTCTGCTGGGGTATAAACAAGCCATCTGGGGAATTCCCTACTTTTGTCCTCCTGTCCTGCTGCAAGAAAAGTACTGAGTGCTCGGGGACTGTAAAGAAGAAAAACCTTACTTAGATTTGGAGGTTAGGTCAGGTCAAGCAGAGGTCTGAGGCAGGTCAGGTCAAGCTGAGGTCAGTAGCATTTGCCTGAGAGGAAGTTGCCTGCCAGGAAGTAGCACTTGCCTGCCAGGAAGGGCAGAAGGGAGTCTTTAACCAGGAGGGCATGGCAAATGTAAAGGCCCACGTTTAAAACAGAGAATACAGCTTTTGTGGAATTGCAAACACTTAGATAAGATTGAAAGAAAATTCTGGAGAGTCAGCAGGAGGAGGGTAAGAATGGAGACCAGGAGATTAATTTATTAGAAGGCTGTTACAGTTATCGGAGCTAGAGATCATATCACCTTGACCTGCTGTGGTGGCAACTGGGATGGAGCGTAGTAGTTGACTTCCAAAGGTAGAATCAATAGCGGTCTTCAAAGAGTGAGTTCATGTGTATGTGTATTTTGGGCCTTTGGAAAGAGAGAGGAGAGGGAGGAGTCAAGGATGGCTATAGAATTTCTGGTTTTGGTAACTGTGATGATATCATGATACCTGAGATGCAAAACACAGGAGGAGCAGGAAGGGCAGGAGAGACTGTGAGATCAGCTTAGTGAGAAATTAGAGTCAAAATGACTAGGAGACAGGTAGCTACAAGATTCTGAAATTAAGAAGAGAAATCATGATTGAAAATCAGAATTGGTGGGGAGGAGCCAAGATGGCCGAATAGGAACAGCTCCGGTCTACAGCTCCCAGCTTGAGCGACGCAGAAGACGGGTGATTTCTGCATTTCCATCTGAGGTACTGGGTTCATCTCACTAGGGAGTGCCAGACAGTGGGAGCAGGTCAGTGGGTGCATACACCTGGCATGAGCTGAAGAAGGGCGAGGCATTGCCTCACTCGGGAAGCGCAAGAGGTCAGGGAGTTCCCTTTCCTAGTCAAAGAAAGGGGTGACAGACGGCACCTGGAAAATCGGGTCACTCCCACCCAAATACTGCACTTTTCTGACAGGCTTAAAAAATGGCGCACCAGGAGATTAATATCCCGCACCTGGCTCAGAGGGTCCTACGCCCATGCAGTCTCGCTGATTGCTAGCACAGCAGTCTGAGATCAAACTGCAAGGTGCAGCAAGGCTAGGGGAGGGGTGCCCGCCATTGCCCAGGCTTGCTTAGGTAAACAAAGCAGCTGGGAAGCTCGAACTGGGTGAAGCCCACCACAGCTCAAGGAGGCCTGCCTGCCTCTGTTGGCTCCACCTCTGGGGGCAGGGCACAGACAAACAAAAAGACAGCAGTAACCACTGCAGACTTAAATGTCCCTGTCTGACAGCTTTGAAGAGAGCAGTGGTTCTCCCAGCACGCAGCTGGAGATCTGAGAACGGGCAGACTGCCTCCTCAAGTGGGTCCCTGACCCCTGACCCCCGAGCAGCCTAACTGGGAGGCACCCCCCAGCAGGGGCAGACTGACACCTCACACAGCCGGCTGGGTATTCCAACAGACCTGCAGCTGAGGGTCCTGTCTGTTAGAAGGAAAACTAACAAACAGAAAGGACATCCACACCAAAAACCCATCTGTACATCACCATCATCAAAAACCAAAAGTAGATAAAACCACAAAGATGGGGAAAAAACAGAGCAGAAAAACTGGAAACTCTGAAAAGCAGAGCGCCTCTCCTCCTCCAAAGGAACACAGTTCCTCACCAGCAACGGAACAAAGCTGGACAGAGAATGACTTTGACGAGCTGAGAGAAGAAGGCTGCAGACGATCAAATTACTCCGAGCTATGGGAGGATATTCAAACCAAAGGCAAAGAAGTTGAAAACTTTGAAAAAAATTTAGAAGAATGTATAACTAGAATAACCAATACAGAGAAGTGCTTAAAGGAGCTGATGGAGCTGAAAACCAAGGCTCAAGAACTACGTGAAAAATGCAGAAGCCTCAGGAGCTGATGCGATCAAATGGAAGAAAGCGTATCAGCAATGGAAGATGAAATGAATGAAATGAAGTGAGAAGGGAAGTTTAGAGAAAAAAGAATAAAAAGAAACGAGCAAAGCCTCCAAGAAATATGGGACTATGTGAAAAGACCAAATCTACGTCTGATTGGTGTACCTGAAAGTGACGGGGAGAATGGAACCAAGTTGGAAACACTCCGCAGGATATTATCCAGGAGAACTTCCTCAATCTAGCAAGGCAGGCCAACATTCAGATTCAGGAAATACAGAGAATGCCACAAAGATACTCCTCGAGAAGAGCAACTCCAAGACACATAATTGTCGGATTCACCAAAGTTGAAATGAAGGAAAAAATGTTAAGGGCAGCCAGAGAGAAAGGTCGGGTTACCCTCAAAGGGAAGCCAATCAGTCTAACAGCGGATCTCTCCGCAGAAACTCTACAAGCCAGAAGAGAGTGGGGGACAATATTCAACATTCTTAAAGAAAAGAATTTTCAACCCAGAATTTCATATCCAGCCAAACTAAGCTTCATAAGTGAAGGAGAAATAAAATACTTTACAGACAAGCAAATGCTGAGAGATTTTGTCACCACCAGGCCTGCCCTAAAAGAGCTCCTGAAGGAAACACTAAACATGGAAAGGCACAACCGGTACCAGCCGCTGCAAAATCATGCCAAAATGTAAAGACCATCGAGACTAGGAAGAGACTGCATCAACTAATGAGCAAAATAGCCAGCTAACATCATAATGACAGGATCAAATTCACACATAACAATATTAACTTTAAATGTAAATGAACTAAATGCTCCAATTCAAAGACACAGACTGGCAAATTGGATAAAGAGTCAAGACCCATCAGTGTGCTGTATTCAGGAAATCCATCTCATGTGCAGAGACACACATAGGCTCAAAATAAAAGGATGGAGGAAGATCTACCAAGCAAATGGAAAACAAAAAAAGGCAGGGGTTGCAATCCTAGTCTCTGATAAAACAGACTTTAAACCAACAAAGATCAAAAGAGACAAAGAAGGCCATTACACAATGGTAAAGGGATCAATTCAACAAGAAGAGCTAACTATCCTAAATATATATGCACCCAATACAGGAGCACCCAGATTCATAAAGCAAGTCCTGAGTGACCTACAAAGAGACTTAGACTCCCACACATTAATAATGGGAGACTTTAACACCCCACTGTCAACATTAGACAGATCAACGAGACAGAAAGTTAACAAGGATACCCAGGAATTGAACTCAGCTCTGCACCAAGCGGACCTAATAGACATCTACAGAACTCTCCATCCCAAATCAACAGAATATACATTTTTTTCAGCACCACACCACACCTATTCCAAAATTGACCACATACTTGGAAGTAAAGCTCTCCTCAGTAAATGTAAAAGATCAGAAATTATAACAAACTATCTCTCAGATCACAGTGCAATCAAGCTAGAACTCAGGATTAGGAATCTCACTCAAAACCTCTCAACTACATGGAAACTGAACAACCTGCTCCTGAATGACTACTGGGTACATAATGAAATGAAGGCAGAAATAAAGATGTTCTTTGAAACCAACGAGAACCAAGACACAACATACCAGAATCTCTGGGATGCATTCAAAGCAGTGTGTAGAGAGAAATTTATAGCACTAAATGCCCACAAGAGAAAGCAGGAAAGATCCAAAATTGACACCCTAACATCACAATGAAAAGAACTAGAAAAGCAAGAGCAAACACATTCAAAAGCTAGCAGAAGGCAAGAAATAACTAAAATTGGAGCAGAACTGAAGGAAATAGAGACACAAAAAACCCTTCAAAAAATTAACGAATCTAGGAGCTGGTTTTTTGAAAGGATCAACAAAATTGATAGACCGCTAGCAAGATTAATAAAGAAAAAAAGAGGGAAGAATCAAATAGATGAAATAAAAAATGATAAAGGGGATATCACCAACAATCCCACAGAAATACAAACTACCATCAGAGAATACTACAAACACCTCTATGCAAATAAACTAGAAAATCTAGAAGAAATGGATAAATTCCTCAACACACACACTTTCCCAAGACTAAACCAGGAAGAAGTTGAATCTCTGAATAGACCAATAACAGGAGCTGAAATTGTGGCAATAATCAATAGCTTACCAACCAAAAAGAGTCCAGGACCAGATGGATTCACAGCCGAATTCTACCAGAGGTACAAGGAGGAACTGGTACCATTCCTTCTGAAACTATTCCAATCAATAGAAAAAGAGGGAATCCTCCCTAACTCATTTTATGAGGCCAGCATCATCCTGATACCAAAGGTGGGCAGAGACACAACCAAAAAAGAGAATTTTAGACCAATATCCTTGATGAACATTGATGCAGAAATCCTCAATAAAATACTGGCAAACCGAATCCAGCAGCACATCAAAAAGCTTATCCACCATGATCAAGTGGGCTTCATCCCTGGGATGCAAGGCTGGTTCAATATACACAAATCAATAAATGTAATCCAGCATATAAACAGAACCAAAGACAAAAACCACATGATTATCTCAATAGATGCAGAAAAGGCCTTTGACAAAATTCAACAGCCCTTCATGCTAAAAACTCTCAAGAAATTAGGTATTGATGGGATGTATCTCAAAATAATAGGAGCTATCTATGACAAACCCACAGCCAATATCATACTGAATGGGCAAAAACTGGAAGCATTCCCTTTGAAAACTGGCACAAGACAGGGATGCCCTCTCTCACCACTCCTATTCAACATAGTGTTGGAAGTTCTGGCCAGGGCAATTAGGCAGGAGAAGGAAATAAAGGGTATTCAATTAGGAAAAGAGGAAGTCAAATTGTCCCTGTTCGCAGACGACATGATTGTATATCTAGAAAACCCCATCTTCTCAGCCCAAAATCTCCTTAAGCTGATAAGTAACTGCAGCAAAGTCTCAGGATACAAAATCAATGTACAAAAATCACAAGCATTCTTATACACCAATAACAGACACAGAGGGAGCCAAATCATGAGTGAACTCCCATTCACAATTGCTTCGAAGAGAATAAAATACCTAGGAATCCAACTTACAAGGGATGTGAAGGACCTCTTCAAGGAGAACTACAAACCACTGCTCAAGGAAATAAAAGAGGATACAAACAAATGAAAGAACATTCCATGCTCATGGGTAGGAAGAATCAATATCGTGAAAATGGCCATACTACCCAAGGTAATTTACAGATTCAATGCCATCCCCATCAAGCTACCAATGACTTTCTTCATAGAATTGGAAAAATCTACTTTAAAGTTCATATGGAACCAAAAAAGAGCCTGCATCACCAAGTCAATCTTAAGCCAAAAGAACAAAGCTGGAGGCATCATGCTACCTGACTTCACACTATACTACAAGGCTACAGTAACCAAAACAGCATGATACTGGTACCAAAACAGAGATATAGATCAATGGAACAGAACAGAGCCCTCAGAAATAATGCCACATATCTACAACTATCTGATCTTTGACAAACCTGAGAAAAACAAGCAATGGGGAAAGGATTCCCTATTTAATAAATGGTGCTGGGAAAACTGGCTAGCCATATGTAGAAAGCTGAAACTGGATCCCTTCCTTACACCTTATACAAAAATCAATTCAAGATGCATTAAAGACTTAAACGTTAGACCTAAAACCATAAAAACCCTAGAAGAAAACCTAGGCATTACCATTCAGGACATAGGCATGGGCAAGGACTTCATGTCTAAAACACCAAAAGCAATGGCAACCAAAGCCAAAATTGACAAATGGGATCTAATTAAACTAAAGAGCTTCTGCACAGCAAAAGAAACTACCATCATAGTGAACAGGCAACCTACAAAATGGGAGAAAATTTTTGCAACCTACTCATTTGACAAAGGGCTTATATCCAGAATCTACAAAGAACTCAAACAAATTTACAAGAAAAAAACAAACAACCCCATCAAAAAGTGGGCAAAGGACATGAACAGACACTTCTCAAAAGAAGACATTTATGCAGCCAAAAAACACATGAAAAAATGCTCACCATCACTGGCCATCAGAGAAATGCAAATCAAAACCACAATGAGATACCATCTCACACCAGTTAGAATGGCAATCATTAAAAAGTCAGGAAACAGCAGGTACTGGAGAGGATGTGGAGAAATAGGAACACTTTCACACTGTTGGTGGGACTGTGAACTAGTTCAACCCTTGTGGAAGTCAGTGTGGTGATTCCTCAGGGATCTAGAACTAGAAATTCCATTCGACCCAGCCATCCCATTACTGGGTATATACCCAAAGGACTATAAATCATGCTGCTATAAAGACACATGCACATGTATGTTTATTGCGGCATTATTCACAATAGCAAAGACTTGGAACCAACCCAAATGTCCAACAATGATAAACTGGATTAAGCAAATGCGGCACATATACACCATGGAATACTATGCAGCCATAAAAAATGATGAGTTCATGTCCTTTGTAGGGACATGGATGAAATTGGAAATCATCATTCTCAGTAAACTATCGCAAGAACAAAAAACCAACACTGCATATTCTCACTCATAGGTGGGAATTGAACAATGAGAACACATGGACACAGGAAGGGGAATATCACACTCTGGGGACTGTTGTGGGGTGGGGGGAGAGGGGAGGGATAGCATTGGGAGATATACCTAATGCTAGATGATGAGTTAGTGGGTGCAGCGCACCAGCATGGCACATGTATACATATGTAACTAACCTGTACATTGCGCACATGCACCCTAAAACCTAAAGTATAATAATAAATAAATAAATAAAGAAAATCAGAATTGGGGGTCATCAGCATAAAGATGTTTATTAAAGAAATGAGAGTGAGGAAGGCCACTTAGGAAACATGTGAGAGTAAGTTGAGGATATAGCTGGATACCTGTTCATTCTGCTCATCAGTGGGCAATAACCATGTATACAAGGAATTGCCAACATTCTTCTTACGGAGCTTCTTCCGTATGTAAATGTAAATATGAAGATGTAAATGCAATCTGTAGAGATTTCAGATTATGACTCCCACCACCATGATCTGTGCCCTAGGACCTTCCATAGTGTATTGTAGGGAGGGCTACTTTGGAGAACCTTCCAGATGCCTGCTTAGGTGAATACAGGGTCCTGGCCCCATTAGTGACTGGGCTCAAGCCACACAAAAAGCATGTTGACAGAGTTCTTCACTGAGTTTTTTCCTGAGTGTCACAGAGGTATGGCGAGTTTTAAAAAGACTCAAACTCTTTGGATCCAAGTTGCTTTAACAACTGCCACTTTCCCTGTGCGTGGTAACAGCAGTCACATTCAGTTATCAGGTTTCACCCTGGAAAGAGAAGGTAAGATGATCTCTGCCTCCAAGTTCATGTAGAATTGCCCATTCTTTTTTCTATAGAATTCCTTTCTCATGGTCTCCTAACTTTTAGGGCAAAGTGCCAGACTTTTAATTTTAAACTCAACGTCAATTTGTTCTAGCAAAAAGCTAATGGCACACATGCATGTGTAGGACAGCAAGTGTCTGTGTTTAGGAAGATGTGGGAAGGGCACTGCACTTGCTAACTACAAAACCAAACGGGTTCATAGTAAATAAAATTGCCCACCTTTATTTCTTGAAAAACTTACATGCTTTTTGAGAACACACAAAATTGTTGAAAGAAAATAGCTCATTAGCAGCACTGCTAAAAATATCAACCAGAATAAAAGGCAGCAATCTTTTCTTGTTGCATTAATTCAAGTTTCCAGGCAAATTACAAACTATACAGTGACTCCCTTGGGACTTTTGCCTAAACTGGAGTTTGAGAATTCATTTTCGGGAAAATGGCTTTAAAATACTGTGAGCACTAAACCAAGACTATATAATCCAGGTTGGTAAAATGAGTTTTCGAAAGATACATAGTCAAATAAACTCAAAAGGAATAACTAAAAGCAAAAAGAAATGTAAAAAACAAGGAAAAGTGGCTAGGCCAGAAAATGGTCAGGAAACTAGGATTTTGCTTGCATGACAGTAAACATTGCCAATTAAATTACATTGTCTGTTCAATTTCAGCATATGTCTACCTCAATAAAATGCTGTGAAGATTAAAATGTGCGTGTTCAAATCCTTGCAAAAAGCCAAGATGAAAGGTACTGTATATAAACAAAGCATTTGTATTATTTAACCATGGCTAAAAGCCCAAGAGTGTCACAAAAAATCATCTTCCCACAGGAAAGAACTTTAACTAACTTCAAAGAAAGAGAGACAATTACTTAGCATAACTGACACATCCCCAATTTTCCTCTTCTATAGGTTTCTCAATGTTCTTTTAACAATTTCCTGAATTCCTGAACAATTAAAGAATATTCTCTACTTTAAAAAATGAGTTTGTTTTAAACATACCATTGGATTCAATGTTTTTCTTTTAGTTCTCTACAATGCAACAGCACACTCCTTTGGAGCTGTTGGAGGAATTCCCTGTATTTCCCAGACCATTCACAAGCATATCCAAGGCCATTCAGATTTTATGAGGGGATAATAAATAACGGAATATAACTCAGAGCTCGGGGCATCTAGGTATAGGCCGAGATTATTAGTGCTATAGGGACCAAAAGTCTCAGCTCCTTAATTTGTAATTTGGCCAATTGTAGGATTATAACATGGAATCAAGGATAGAGCTTTGCCACCTGGTACCCGGGCACAAAGTGATTTAATAGTAGTAAACTTGACTACTTCTGGGGCCCTGTTAATAATGTTCCACAAGGGTGGTATTTGTGCTGAGTGATGTTCTTTGTTCAGTGTCCAACCAGGAAGGGAAGATTCTTATAAGAGGAGTTTACACAGGAGAGTGGAGAAACCAAAGAAAGCATGCCACCAGTGAGAGCACAGGTAGAAAACATTTAGGCTAGAGAGAGACAGAGAGCTGCAGTATCACATGAACATGCCCATTAACTAGTAAGGGTAGTGGCCAGCTTTTCCAGAATGGGTTAGGGGAAAATAAAATCTTTTGCAGAAATTAGTGATGAACACTCTGAATGTACGAAGTTGACGAACTGTGGGTGATGTTAAGGTCTCTGAGGGAAGAAGCAGATATCCCTAAAAGATGACATGATTACAAGAGAGTTGAGGACAGCCAGGGGACAGGCTCTTCTCTTAGGCACAGAGGATATGGGGCATTACGAGATATTTAGGGGAAAGAAGAGTAAATTGATATAAAACTCCTTTATATTTTCATGAATTATTTTTTAAAAGTATGGATCTTGATACACAGTGTTGTTGAGGCATTCTCACAAATCTGTTAAGACCTTGTTTAAATACAATGACTGAGTGTTCCCTAAACCATTATTCAGAAGAGATTATGGTGGCCAGTGGGGACAGAACTAGGTAAAAAACACCCTATGAAATTCTGTGTTAAGAAGGTATGCTTATGAAGGAAAGAATTAGGCATTTCAGTCAAGTCCTTTTCTCTTTTCTCATCAGCAAAATAAATTTGGAAAACGGTACTCACCCTGAGTGAATATTGTAAAGATCAACAGAGATAATGCACACAAAGCTTAGCAAAGAGTGAGCATTTAATAAATATTTGTTATGATTACTCACTGTCACCCTCCCACACATGTTGAGTGCATTCTTAAGCATAGACACACAAACCATAACCCAGTTTTTTTTAGAAAAAAGAGTGCTGGACAAGAAACTATGGATATATACATGAACTATGGATATATACATGAAAGCAGTGTATAATTGGTTTTGAAAGAAATAGGGATTATTTTTCTTCTCCTAACACAACAGATTGAATTAACTTATTTCAGTGATGCATAAAGACCAAAAACTGCTTGTGGTATTTTCCATTTTGAGGAGCGAGTTCTACCTTTGAGTGGTATCTGATTAATTTATGGAAAAAGTGTTTTTATTCCCTTAATATGTATTTTTTATTTACAGTGATTCTATCTCACGCCAAACTAAAAAACATTAAATAGTCAACATT
The DNA here is from genome assembly GCF_028885655.2 of Pongo abelii. Taxonomy (NCBI): domain Eukaryota; kingdom Metazoa; phylum Chordata; class Mammalia; order Primates; family Hominidae; genus Pongo; species Pongo abelii. The sequence continues at coordinate 35,515,940 of NC_071989.2, forward strand.
CCTGTCAGATAAGAGAATTCAATTTTAAGATTCGTATCCTGGTTATGTTAGCCACAATAAGACATTTTTCAGAGCCTGTTATTCACATTACACATAACCTTTAAAAGGCTATGCCCATTTTGTAGCAAGAAAACTTGGTAGCAATTTGTGCTGGAATTAGCATGGACAATATTTTGTGTTCCTCAGGCTATCTCCTGGCATTTTCCCCTGTTCCCTACTGGGTAAAAAGTTTTCTTTGTGCTGTAATAATTGAGAAGGAAATTATTACAGCACAATTGAGTCTTCCTTAGTCAGTTTTCACTGAGACATAGCTATATTTTCATCTTCTTCTCTGACTGTCTGCCAAATATAATCAGTTCACATGAGAGATTTAGAAACAATTACAATCCATATGCTTTTTACTACAGAAGTTGGTAAAGGGCTTTGAAGGAGAGGGTGGCTGCTTTGTCCTAACAAATAGCTCCTCTATTCATTCCCTTTAACAGCAAGAACTGGTCAGTGGCTGCTCAAGGCATATTACATTAATGGCATTAGGATTATTAATTGACAGCACAATATTTCTACTAGCATATTCCTCCTGTGTTGTACAAATACCTGCTGGCAACACAGAGTTTGCAAAGGTTGCTGGAAGCAGCTGCCACGTGTGATTGAAAGAACAATCCCAAGTTGCTATTCAGGGACAATGATTTGAAATGGGACCCAGTAAAAAAGCTAAAGCAGTTTGAAGGTGGCAGACAATAGCAGTTTCATGTGTATATAATTGTATAGCCAGTAATCCCAGCACTCAACTTGTATGGAAGGCAACAGGGAATGTCTTAGTTCATAGCCTTTGCCTGATTTTTCAGCTGGGTAAGAAAATTGTCCAGCTACTTAGTTTAAAGTCACAACAGGTGGTAGAAAAAGGCTTACCTGTACCTTGCAAAATCAGCGTCACTAACAGTGATGATTTATTCAGCCTATAAATAACCTGTTTGTTTATTGTTTCTCACTGTGAGTTTCACATCATTTTCTGAATTTCTTTCACAGTATCTACAGATTTTCCAGTATTTAATTAAAAGAGCTTCACATTTCTATGGTGTACATACTCCCAGGTGCCTGGGCATCAAGAGGGTTTGGAAGGGTCTAGCGGAACAAAAAATTGATTCTTGTGCCAAACCCTACAGTGCCTTGCCTCAGCAAAAGTAAATGGAGGTAAATACTACAATAAGCTGCTTTGACTTTCAAGGAGAGACCACTCTCCGCTTCTATGGTTAAAGATAAGGTATTCTGAGGAAACATTGTCATAACATCACAAAATAATGATGACAATGGATACTTGTTGATTTCTCACTAAGATTCAAAATGAATACACCTTAATGCTCTGAGTTATTTAAACCTTATGGGACGTCCATGGTGAGAATACTTTTTTTATCCTCATTTTACATATGAGGAAACTGAGGCTAGCAAGAAACAGAAAGAAAGACAAAGTTAAGCCGGACTAGCATTGGTGCCTATACATTTAGTCATTTTTGACCTGAGTTTCTGTTATATTGGACTGCAAAACAGAACATGACTACTCATGATTGCATTTTTGCTTGGCAGCAGAGATTACATAAACTATCTTCCACTTCCTATTTGTAGAAATTTGAGGACATTAAAATTAAGTCAGCTTAACCTATGAAGTTTGTTTAGTTCTGCCCATAGCACATTCAAGATTCTTAAGAGCATTTCTGTAGCTGCTTGATTATTTTTTGGTAGCATATACAAGACAGTCTTTTTTAGCAATGCTTTTGGATAATGACACATAAATTGTGAGGACAAAGGGCATAGAGAATATGTGAAACGATGGTTGTAGGCATTGGATAACAGACAGTGCATGGCAGTGATCCCTGAGAAAAGGGAAACAGATAAGGTGAGCTCTGCAATTGCCCCAGCTTGCTCCCTAGAGAGAGTTTCCAGGTCATAGTACAGGACCCAAAGAGAGTCCAGAAGCCTCCTCAAGTTGAGGAGAATGAGTTGTGAATTAGGGGAGATCAAGATGGCTAGAATTTTCAGGCACAGTCCTAGAGTGGAGAGCTTCAAGGATAGGAAGAGACTGAGAGAAAGAGAAAGTGGGGAGAGTTATTCTGGAGATGTGCAAAGTGCTACCTTTAAGTCTTTAGTTGAGTATTAATGCATGCAAGTGAGAAAACGACCAAGAACAGGGAAAGGAGGAGGAAGAATAACTTCTGTAGTTTCTAACACTTTTGAGGACACATGTCATTGGCTTTAGGGCCCACCCAGATAACCTAGGAAAATCTCATCTTATGATCTTTCACTTACATCCATATAGACCCTTTTAAAAAATGAAGTCACATTCGCAGGTCCTAGGGAATAAGCATAAACATTTCTTTTGTGGAGCACCATTCAACCCATTACAACTGTATATTGTATGATTCTATTTACATGAGAGTCTAGATAAGGCAGAACTGCAATGATAGAAAGCTAGCCTGTGGTTCCTGGGAACCAGGGAGTTGGGGGAAGAGATTGACTGCAAAGGGACATGGGGGACATTTTTAAGGTGGTAGAAATGTTCTTTATCTTGATTGTTTTGGTTGTTGCATGTCTGTTTATAGTTGTCAAACTCATCAAATTGTATGCTTAAAATTGGTGAATTTTATTTTTCATATATATATTCTACCTTAATAAGGCTGAACAATACAATGAAAATACAAACAAACAAAATACCCATCATCATAAATACCATTCACAAGTTGATAGAAATTGATCTGAGAGTGCAAGAAGTCAGGAGACTGACTCTAGGAAAGTCAGGGAAGCTTTTAGGAATCAGAAATATTTGACCTACTGTTCAAAGAAAAGTAGGTGAAAAATAAGTTGTAGTAGAACCTTTGGCAATAGACGAACCTCTCCCTGAGGGAGGATTATTCCTCTCTTCCCTTTTCATAAATTTTAAATTTTTGTAGGTACATAGTAGGTGTGTATATATATGGGATACATAAGATATTTTGATACAGGCATGCAATACATAATAATCACATCAGGATAAATAGGGTAGCCAACTCCTCAAGCATTTATTCTTTGTGTTACAAATAATTCAATATACTCTTTTAGTTATTTTTTAATGTACAGTTAAATTATTTTGACTATAGCCACCCTGTTGTGCTATCAAGCACTAGGTCTTATTCATTCTAAAAATTTGGTTTTGTACCCATTAACCAACCTCACCTTCCCCCATCACTCCCCACTACCCTTCCCAGCATCTGGTAACCATCTTTTTATTTTCTGTCTCCATGAGTTCAATTTTTTGATTTGTAGATCCCACAAACAAATGAGAACATATGATGTTTGTCTTTCTGTGCCTGGCTTATTTCACTTCACGTAATGACCTCTAGCTCCTTGCAAATGACAGGACCCCATTGTTTTTTATGGCTGAATAGTACTCCATTATGTATAAGTACCACATTTTTTTAATCCATTCATTTGTTGAGGGACTCTTAAGATGCTTGCAACTCTTGGATATTGTGAACAGTGTTGCAGCAAACATGAGAGTGCACATACCTCTTAGATATATACTGATTTCCTTTCTTTTGGGTATATACCTAGCAGTGGGATTGCTGAATCATATGGAAGCTCAATTTTTAGTTTTTTGAGGAACTTCCAAACTTTTCTCCATAGTGGTTGTACTAATTTACATTCCCACCAACATTGTACCAGCATTCCCTTCTCCACATCCTTTCCAGCATTTGTTATTGCCTTTCTTTTGGACAAAAGCTTCTCTTCCCTTTTGATGCTGTGTGTTTGTGTGATTGGCTTTGGCTAACTCCTAGTGAAAGCTTCAGTACATTGTGTAATCTGCCATGCTCTTTTTTCTCCTAGTTCCTTCAGCAAACAGTACTTCAGATAATGCCTATTCTATCCACCTGGGGCCCAGAGTAAGAATGAAGGTGATGCAGAGCTGTGCCCCTGGTCATCTCTTGATGGCACGTCTCATGAGTGAGAAATAAACCTTGGTTAATTTCAAGCCACTGAGATTTTTGGATTATTTGCTTCTGCATATTAACTTATTATATCCTAATTGATCCATCACGTAAGAGTGATCTAGGAAGAATGCCAATGAAGGCAAAGAGGTTTGGAGATTAAGGAGTATTAAGTTCAATGTGTTTGTAGTGTAGAAGCATGGAGCACGGTGGCAGGGAAACAAACTGTGAGATTCATTGAATGTCAAGTTAGGTAATTGCAATAATTTCTATTTCTTGACAATGGGGAGCCATTCAAACTTTTAATCAGAAAAATAAAATTAAAAAGAAAATGTTAACTAGCGATAGTGTTAAGATTGCTCACAAAAGGAAAACAAAGGTTGAGCAGTGCTCCATCCAGTAAGTTGAAAGATGGAAGTGTGTGTTTGTGTGGATCATTTTAGTGTTCACAAGAGTTAATACAGATGTATGAACTTTATATTCTATAAATTTCCTATTTATATATATTTCATATACTTTTTGTCTGCACTTTTTTTTCATTTTTATCTTCTCTTTATCTCTATGTGTGATGGTAATAAAGTTGAGTTTTCAAGGCCATTTATCTCATACCTCAGGATTGTAGCAAAATTTGGTGTCTCTCTCTCTGGTATTATTAATTATTAAAAACAATTTTACAGTATTATTACTGCCTAAAATAGTCACTTGCTATCAATTATATAAGTTAAAAGGAATATGTAAGATACATATTGATATGGTTTGGCTTGGTCCCTGCCCAAATCTCATCTTGAACTGTAGTTACCATAATCCCCATGTATCATGTGAGGGACCCAGTGGGAGGTAATTGAATCATGGGGGCAGTTACCTCCATGCTGTTTTAGTGATAGTGAGTGAGTTCTCACGAGATCTGATAGTTTTACAAGGGGCTTTTCCCCAACTTCACTTTGCACTTCTCCTTGCTGTTGCCATGTGAAGAAGGATGTGTTTGCTTCCCCTTCCACCATGACTGTATGTTTCCTGAGGCCTCTCCAGCCATGCAGAACTGAAAGTCAATTAAACCTCTTTCCTTTATAAATTACCTAGTCTTGGGTATGTCTTTATTAGCAGTGTGAGAATAGACTAATACATATATACTATGTTGTTATGTATATTTACAGTTTATATATATATAGTTTATATATATAGTTTATTTATACAGTGTATGAGTTTGTGTATATAGTGTCCATTCGCAGCCCCTTCCAAGTGACTCAGCACTAGATTATTTCTCATAGAGAGATTACTGGGCTTTAACTAAAGCCTGGTTATTTTGCCTCTCTGGATGTAGCTGATAAGGCCATAAATGTGCACCTGGACCAACGGCAGCAACTGTGGCCAGGAGCCCAAGGGGAGGATGGGCCTGGCAACTGAGACTGACTTTGTTATGCCTTTGCAGGTCATTATTTTACCTTTTTTTTTCTAAATTTTATTTCGTTGTGATTAGAACACTCAACCTGAGATCTATCTTCTTAACACATTTTTAATTATAGAGTACAGCATTTTGTTGACTACAGGTGCAGTGTTATACAGCATATCTTTAGAACGTATTCATCTTGTTTAACTGATATTTTATGACAATTCATTAGTCACTCCCCATTTCCTCATCTCCTTCACCCCCTGGTATCCTACTCTTTAATTCTATGTGTTTGAGTATTTTAGATGTCTCAAGAAAGAATCATGCAGTATTTGTCTTTCTGTAACTGGCTTATTTCACTTAGCATTATGTTCTTAGGATTCATTCATGTTGTCACATATGAGAATTTTCTTCTTTTTAAAGGCTGAATAGTATTACCTTGTATATATTACCATATTTTCCTTACCCATTCATCTGTTGATGGACATTTAGGTTGTTTCTCCATCTTGGCTACTGTGAATAATGCTGCAATAAACATGGGAGTGCTAATGTCTCTTTGAAATCTTAATTTTAATTCTTTTGGCTAAATACCCAGAGAGGAGCTGCGGGTTCATAAAGTAGTTCTATTTGTAATATTTAGAGGAATCTTCACCTCCATGTTCTTTTCCATAGCAGGGGCACCATTTGCATTCCCATCAACAGTGTACAAAGGTCTCAATTTCTCCACATCTTTTTTTTTTTTTTTTGGTGATAGTCCTCCTAATAGGTATGGAGTGATATCTCATCATGGTTTCGATTTACATTTCTCTGATGATTAGTGATGTTGAGCACTTTTTCCTATATCTGGCCAGTTTGTAAGTCTTCTTTGGAGAAATATCTATTGTTCAAGTCCTTAGCCCATTTTTTAATTGGGATGTTAGTTTTTTTACTGTTCAGTTGTTGAATTTCCTAATATATTTTGGACATTAACCCTTTATTGGATACATGGTTTCCAAATATTTTCCCCCATTCTGTAAGTTCCCTTTTCATTTTGTGGATTGTTTCCTTTGTTATACAGAAGATTTTAGTTCAATGTAGTCCCACTTGTCTAATTTTGCTTTTGTTGCCTATGTTTTTTTGGGGTCATACCCAAAAAATCATTGAGAAGACCAATGTCATGAAGCTTTTCCTCTTTACGTTCTTCTAGGGGTTTTATAGTTTCAGATCTTATATTGAAATCTTTAATCCACTTTGAGTTGATTTTTGTGTATCGTGTGAAATAAAGATTCAATTTCATTCTTTGGCATGTGGACATCCAGTTTTCTAAACACAATTTGTTGAAGAGATTGTCCTTTCTCCATTGTGTATTCTTGGGCCTGTTGTTGAAGATCAGTTAACTATATGTGTGTGAATTTATTTGTGGGCTCTCTATTCTGTTACATGGGTCTATATGTCTATGTTTATGTCAGTACCATATATACACACCAGGAGTTTTTTCTTCTTTTTCAAGATTGTTTTGACTATTAGAAGTCTTTTGTGATTTCATATAAATTTTAGGATTGTTTTTTCTATTTCTGTAAAAAATGTCTTTGGGATTTTGATAGGAATCACATTGACTCTGCACTCTGTAGATCATTTTGGATAGTATGGATATTTTCATAATATTAAGTCTTCTAATCCATGAACATGGGGTGTTTTTTCCATTTGCTTACATCTTGTTTAATTTCTTTCATCAATGCTTTTCAGTATATAAGTCTTTGATCTCCTTGATGAAGTTTATTCCTCAATATTTTCTTGGTGCTGTTGTAAATGGGATTGTTTTCCAAAGGTCCTTTTTAGATAGTTCATTGTTAGTGTATAGAAACACAATAGATTTTTGCATGTTGATTTTGTATCCTGCAACTTTATTGAATTCGTTTATTAGTTCTAACAGATTTTTGTTTTAATGAAGTCTTTTGGGTTTTCTATATATAAGATCATGTTGCCTGCAAACAGGGTCAATTTTATTTCCTGCTTTCCAATTTTGATACCTTTTATTTCTTTTTCTTGCTTAATTGCTCTGGTTAAGACCTCTAGTACTATGTTAGATAAAAGTGGCAAGAGTGAGCAGCCTTGCCTTGTGTCTCATCTTAGTGGAAAAGCTTTCAGATTTTCCACCCTTGAGTATGATATTAGCTGTTGTTTCTCATATGTGACCTTTATTATGTTGAGGTATATTCCTTCCATTTCTAATTTGTTGAGAGTTTTTATATGAAAGAGTGTTGAATTTTGCCAAAAGCTTTTTTTCTTCATCTGTTGAGATGATCATGTGACTTTTATCCTTCAGTCTGTTAACTGATTTGTTTGTCGAGCTATTTTTGCATCTCAGGGATAAATTCCACTTGGTCATTGTGTGATCTTTTTAATGTGCTATTAAATTCAGTTTGGTAGTATTTTGTTGAAGATATTTTGTGTCTATATTCATCAGGGACATTGGCCTGTAGTTTTCTGTTCTCATGTCTTTATTTGGCTTTGGTATCAGGATAATGCTGGCCTCATAAAATGAGTGTGAAAATGTTTCCTCTTCTGCAATTTTTGGATGGGTTTGAAAAGGATTGGTGTTACTTCTTCTTTTAGTGTTTGGTAGAATTCACCAGTGGAGCCATGTGGTCCTGGGCTTTTCTTTTTGGGAGGTTTTCAATTATCAGTTCAACCTCCATCCTAGTTACAGGTCTGCTCAGATTTTCTCTTTCTTTGTAATTTAGTCTTGGTAGGTTGTATGTATCTAGGATTAATCCATTTTTTTCCCCCAAATTTTCATTTTTTATGTCTATTTGTTCATAGTAGTATTTAACAATTATTTTTATTTCTGTAGCATGGGGTATAATGTCTTCATCTTTATTTCTGATCTTATTTGAGTCTTTTTTTAAAGTCTAGCTAAGGGTCTGTCAATTTTGTTTATATTTTCACAAAAATAAACCAACTTTGTTTTTTTGACTTTTTCTTTTTAAAAATTTTCTATTTTGTTTACTCTAATTTTCTTTTTTTGAAACAGAGTTTTGCTCTGTCTCCCAGGCTGAAGTGCAGTGGCATGATCTCAGCTCACTGCAACCTCCGTCTCCTGGGTTCAAGCGATCCTCTCACCTCAGCCTCCCAAGTAGCTAGAATTACAGGTGTGTGTCACCACGACCAGCTAATTTTTTTGTATTTTTAGTAGAGATGGAGTTTTACCATGTTGGTCTAAACTCCTGACCTCAAGTGATCGGTTTGCCTTGGCCGCCCAAAGTGCTGGGATTGCAGCCATGAGCTACTGTGCCCAGCTGTCTACTCTAATTTTTGTAATTTCTTTCCTTTTGCTAACTTTGAGGTTTGGGTTCTCTTTTTCCTAGTTCCTTGAGGTCATTTGTGAAACCTCGTAATTCAGCAAATGTTCTAGGGGTTTCTGTGGTTCAAGGTGGTCATGGCATCTATTTAGATTTCCATTTTTACAACATTCAAACTCTGAAATAATTATTTAAATGAGTTTTCAACTTAAAAATAGAATACATGGGCTGGGCAGAGTGGTTCACACCTGTAATCCCAGCACTTTGGGAGGCTGAAGCAGGAGGATCACTTGAGGCCAGGAGTTTGAGACCAGCCTGGCCAACACAGAGAGACCCTATCTCTAAAAAGAAAATTTAAAAATTAGCGGGGTGTGGTGGCGTGTGCCTGGGGCCTTAGATGCTTGGGAGACTGAGGTGGGAGGATCACTTGAACCCAGGAAGTTGAGGCTGCAGTGAGCTGTGATCGTGTCATTGTACTCTATTCTGGGTGACAGAGCAAGACCTCATCTCAAAAAAAAAAAAAAAAGAATACATAGTGATTAATGAAGATTGGATGATTACACTAATCAGTTCATAACCCAACTGAACATCTCTGGTCAGCATGGTGATTTTAACAACTCTGTATTTTTTTGAAAAAAGGAAATATACTATTATTTTTGTTTTGTGTTGTAATAAAGGAACACCAAATGCTGGGTAATTTGTAAAGAAAAGAGTCATTTGGCTTATAGTTCTGATGGTTTGAAAAGTTTGTGATTGGACATCTGTATCTGATGAGTGCCTCAGGCTGCTTCCACTTATAGTGGAAGATGAAGGGGAGCTGTGTGTGCAGAGATCACATGGTGAGAGAGGAAATGAGAGGTGGGGAGGTGCCAGCTCTTTTTAACAACCAGCTCTCAAGGGAACTAATAGAGTGAGAACTCACTCCCAGGGAGCAAATTAATCTACTCAGGGGGGATCTGCCCCCAGGACCCAAACACCTCCCATTAGGGCCACCTCCATCATTGAGGATCAAATTTCAACATGAAGCTTGGAGGAGACAAATATCCAAACCATAGCGACTATATAAACAAATGAGTATAGAAAAGTCATTATTATCTGTTTTCAAATAGTATCAAATGGACACAAGACTGCTTGCCACCAAGGTTATGAAATGGAATGTTAACATTTTTAATAGAACATTAACTTTTTTTAAGATACAAGTATGCCCCCCTCCAATCACATCTCCTTTCCTATCTGTCTTATCAGAGGATAAACACTATTCTAAGTTTTGTGTAAATTACTCATTGTAATTAAAAATAATTTAAACAATTTAACATACATATGTGTATGTCTATATATGTACATGTACACATTTATATACATATATTCATACTTAAACATATACATACTTCTACATGTGCATATATATTCTTAAATATTGTTCAGTTTACCTATTTTTGAATTCTTTAGGAATGAAAACAAGCTTCATGTAATTTTCTATGACTTGCTTTTTTCCTTTACATAATGTGACATTTTTGAGATTCAATCATGTTTACGCTGAAAAGGTCATTTGTTTGCATTGTTGTTCTACTAGATGAATTATGATATATTTGTATATTATACACTAATGGATATTTATATCTTTGCTTTCTTTATGAACATTCTTGTGCCTGGCTTCTAGTGTTTACGTACAAGTATTTCCCTTTTATTTGGGAGTGAAGTAGCCAGGTCATAGGATAAGTGCATATACAACTCTTTAGGGTAGTGCAATGCTATTTTCCAGAATGCTTGTAGTATTTTTACTCTCAATGTCATGGATGAGAGGTCACATAATTACATATATTCACCTATACTTTTTATTGACCAACTGCCTAATTTTTACCAGTCAAGTATGAAATATTATCTGATAGTGGTTTGTGCTGTTTCTTATATGCAGCTGTGTTATTTGCTTTTTTTTTTGATTCATTGAAGTCATTAATACTGTCTTATTTTGTTTGTGTAACTTTCAAATAATATTATTCAGTGTTTGGCTTGTCTTTTTACTCTTTCTGTGGTATCTTTTGAAGATTTAAAGTTCTAAATTTTAATACAGTGAAATTTATTAATATTTTTCTGTGTGGATTCTTTTTGTTTCTTAATAAATATTTCCCTACTCTAAAGTAAATACATATATATTTCCCTATTTTTAATTATAATACAGTATAGTTTGTAGGGTTTTTTTCATGTTAAATCTTAAATCCACATGGAATTGATTTTATATATTTTTCCCAACTGTTTCAGCACTGTTTGCTGTTATAATGCATTATTTTCTCCCTGATCTGCAGGTCACAATTATTTTTTCATAAATCATTTACATTTTACATGGGCTTGTTTCTGGCTTTTCTGATATATTGTATTCTATTGATTCTATTTGTTCAACCTTGTGTTGGGACCCACTATCTTAACTGTAGATTTATAATATGTCTTCGTGGCTGGCAGAAGTGTATTGGCTAATTTGGGTCTTATCTCTTTCATATTAATTTTAGGATCAGGTTGGCAATTTTCAAGAAACAATCTATCAGGATGGATCATAACTGCTATTAATTTATTTAGAGAGTACTGATAATTTTATGTTATTGAGTCCTCCTATCAAGGTCATGGTGTGTTTATCTTTTCATTTGTCTACTCTCTTTTTTTTATATTTTTTATCAGGCCTTGAGTATTTTTGTTAGAATTATTCCTAAGTACACCATGTTATTGTTATTGGGATTAGTACCTAACACTTAAAGTTACCTTTTTAAAATGATTATTGCTGGAATATAAACATGCCAATAGTTTTGGTATGTTGCTTTTGTATTAAGCAAACTAACTAAACTCTCTTATTGATTCTAATAATTTATCCTTAGATTTTTGAATTGTGTATGTAGACAGTTTTACAATCTGCAAATAATGATAGCTTTGTTTTTATATCTCTAATCCTTCTTCTTGTCTTACTGTCTAGACTTTTTAGAACCTCTATATAATTAGTGATATACAGAATCTTTACATTGTTTCCAGTCTTACAGGAAATGTTTTTTTAACATTTAATCATTAGTAATTATGTTTGCTGGGTCTTGTTTTGTTTTTTACTTGTTTGTCTTTTTGTAGATGTCTTTTAATGAGTTGTATCAATTTGCTAGTGCTGCCAAAACAAAATACCACAGGCTGGATGACTTAAACAACGCGAATTTGTTTTCTTATTGTTCTGGAGCAGAGATGTTCAAGATCAAGGTGTTGACAGGGTTAATTTTATTCTGCGGCCTCTCTCCTTGGCTTGCAGATGACCATCTTCCTGCTAGTATCCTCAGTCTTTACTCTGTATGTGTCTATGTCTTAATCTCTTATAAAGACACCAGTCATATTGGATTATGGCCTGTCCTAAAGACCACATTTTAACTTAATTACTTCTTGAAATTATTTATTTTCAAATATGGTTACATTATGAGGTCCTGGAGGTTAAGACTTCAACATACAAATTCAAGAGGGAATACAAGTCAACCTGTAACAAAGGTTAATAGCATACGAGCTGGAATTCTGAAGAGAATTGAATGGAAGAAAATGTATATAGGCATAGACAGAGCTAGGGCAATGAATAGAGTATGGTAAAGCACATGATAGGAAGCTGTTTCTCTTTTCTAGACCTGCTGTTACTATACCCAGTGAGAGCTGGACTTGGAACAAGGGACCGTCGAGTGGGAGCTGTAGTTATATAGCCTGAGCTGTAGCATTCATCAGGGAAGGGAGAAAATACCCTGACTTTCTTCTCATCTCTTCCCACCCTTGAATTTCTTGCTCACATTGACTAAGCTCAACATGTAGCTAAGGGTAAGGCACCTAAGTGATGCAGCCCTTAGGGGTTGGACTCTCAGATGCCAGATCAAGGTAGGGGTAGGCAGAGAATAGATCTGCAAGGCAAAAAGGAAATAAAGAGCACCTCTCCAATTCCTAATGTGCTGAGAGATTTTATTGCAAATGAATTTTCATTTTACTGAATGTATTTTAAAATATCTTTAAAAAATAACCATTTAATACAGTGAATTACAAATAATTTAACATAGTGAATTACAAATAATTGTTTCCTGTTTTCCTAGGACAAATCCCAACTGGTCATGAAAAATTACCTTTAATATTATTACTGGTTTTGTTCTGCTGATATTTTACGCAGAATTTTCCCATCTGTATTCATGAGTGAGACTGGCCTTGTAATTTTCTTTCTTGTACTACTCTTTGAATTTGATGACAAGTTTGGGTTGGCCTCATAACATGATTTGGGGGATTTTCTTTTTCTTTTTTATTATCAGGAAGGTTTTGTGTAAGCCTGGAATTATCTGTCTCTTGAATGATAGGACTGGCAGTAAAGCTATGTGGACCTAGTAATTTTGTGTGTGTGTGAGAAATATTTTACCTACCAATCAATTTTTTTTACACACTGTAGAAATATTTCTTTTTAAATGAATTTCAATAAGTTGTACTTTTTTTCCAAAAGATTTATCCATTTCGGCCAAAGTTTATCCATTTCCGACAAAAGTCTTTCACTATGTTCTTCTATTTTCTGTTAATTTCTATAGCACATTTTATCATATCCCTGTGTTCATTTCTAATACTGTTTACTTGTGCTTAACCGTTTTTTTCTTCTCTTGATTAATATTTCCAAAGTTTGTCTCTTTTACTGGGCTTTTAAAGATTTAATTTCTAGCATTGCTGATATCTCTGTTATGTCTGTGTTTTTAATTTCACTAATTTCTGGTCTTACCTCTAATTTTTATTTCCCTCTTTCTTTGGGTATATTCTCCTGTGTTTTTTTCTGTAAACTATTTAATGAGATGTTTGTAATTCATTAATTTTGAGAATTCGTTTGTGATGTAAACATATAGGCTGAAGTTTCTCTCTCCAAGTGCAGCTTCAGGTTGAATGAACACCTTTTCCTGTTTGTGATTTTTTTAAAAATTATTTTTAGATGTTACTAAGGTGTCTTTTTTTATATCAGTTAAATAGAATTATGTGTATTTTTCAAATTTCCAAATAAAGGTTATTATTTCTTAGTTAATTTTTTATTGATTTTTAATTCAATTGCCTTGTAACCAGAAAATGTGATCTATGGAATAGCCAATCTTTAGAATTTGTTAATATTACCTGTATAGTCTAACATATGGCTAATTTTTGTCAGTGTTCAATATATGCTTGAGAAAAATGTATATTCTCAAATTGTTGGGTACAACAAATTAGTTGAGATTTAAAACTTTTCTGTTATATAATCCATATCTTTTTGATTTTTTTGTCTGCTTGATCTTTAGATTGCTAATATAAATGTTTTCAAATCTCTTGTTATATTTGTGAATTTGTCAATATCTTTAGCTCAGGAATATGTCGCTCTACATAGTTTGAGTTTATATCCCTACGTACACACAAATTTAGGAATTTTACATCATGTTTCAGTGAATGTCTTTATTTATAGCAATGCTTTTTTGTCTTGAGGTCCATTTTGTCTAATTATTCAGTTAATTATTACCTGGCAATTTGTTTTCATCCTTGAACCTTTAATATTTCTGTTTCCTTAAACAATAGGTGTGTCTCTTATTAATAACGTGCAGCTGAATTTCTAAAACCATTTACTTTAGGTCTTTGAGGAATCGTCACACCGTCTTTCACAATGGCTGAACTAATTTACACCCCCACCAACAGTGTATAAGCATTCTTTTTTCTCCACAACCTCACCAGCATCTGTTATTTTTGGCCTTTTTGATAATAACCATTCTGACTGGTGTGAGATGGAATCTCTTTGTGGTTTCAATTTGCATTTCTCTAATGATCAGTGATGTTGAGCTTTTGTTCATATGATTGTTGGCCACATGCATGTCTTTTGAAAAGTGTTTGTTCATGTCCTTTGCCCACTTTTTATGGGATGATTTGTTTTTTCTTGAAAATTTAAGTTCCTTATAGATGTTGGATATTAGACCTTTGGCAGATGTATAGTTTGTGAAAATTTTCTCCTGCTTTGTAGGTTGTCTGTTTACTCTGTTGATGGTTTCCTTTGCTGTGAAGAAGCAGCACTATTCACAATACCAAAGACATGGAATCAACCTAAATGTCCATCAATGGTAGACTGGATAAAGAAAATGTGGTACACCATGGAATACTATGCAGCCATAATAAAGAACAAGATCATGTCCTTTGCAAGGATATGGATGGAACTGGAGGCCATTAACCTTAGCAAACTAACACAGGAACAGAAAACCAAATACTGCATGTCCTCACTTATAAGTGGGAGCTACATGATGAGAACACATGAATACATAGAGGGGAACAACACACACTGGGGCCTTTTGGAGGGTGGAGGGTGGGAGGAGGGAGAGGATCAAGAAAAAGAACTAATGGATACTGGGCTTAATGCTTGGGTGATGAAATAGTCTATATAATAAACCCCCATGGCACAAATTTACCTATGTAACAAACCTGCACTTGTATCCCTGAACTTAAAAGAAAAAAAAAACCCACTTACTGAAATTTAATCTACGTTCTACATACAGTAATATGCATAAATCATAGATATGTCACTTAATGAATCTTTACCAACTGGATTCAGTTGTGTAACCAAAACATTGATGGAGAAAGAAAACCTCACTACCTCCCAGATTCCCGTCCTTCTAGTTTCTACATTTTCTTCCTCCTCCTTCCTCCCTCTCTATTTCCTCTTCCTTCCTCCTCCCTACACCATCTTTATCTCTAAACTATGAATTTGTTTTGCCTGTTTGTTGTGTTTCATGTAAATGGAATCATACACTAGGTTCTCTTTTGTGTCTACCTTCTTTCACTCAACATGATGTTTAAGAGACTCACCCATATTGTTGCATGTAGTTGTAGATTTTTCATTCTCATTGCTGTATAGAATTCTCTTGTATAAAATACACAATAACTTATTTTTCCATTCTACTTTGGAATAGGTGTTTGAGAAGTTTCCAGTTTTTGGCTATTTTGCATACACTACTCAGAACACTTGAGTACATGACTTTCTATCAAGTAGAATTTCTGTTGGGTACATATGAGGAGTTAACTTGTATTATTTCTTTTGAATACTTACATAATGGAGTCAATTTCTATCAGCTTACCAGGTGTCTCCTACTTGTACCACTTTATCTTTTTCTAATTTTCCACCCACTCCTTCCTTGCCTTGTTTTCAATTCAGTCCCCCACCCTCCCCACCACTCACACCTCTGCCCCCAACCCCACACACATTTTCTTTCCTCTGCTTGTTTGGAATTTATATGTTCTATATTCACCCTGTATTTGGTCACCTTGGCTACTTCAACCAGGTTAATACTTACTCAATACAATAAAGTCTGTCTTTACCTTTCTTTTGAATAATACAAGCACAAACTCTCATGATCTCCCTATGCAATTTACAAACTCTTACTGTGAAGCATTTTCATTCTGGCCTGTGTTTTATCTACTGTGTATTAGATATTTTTATTGGTTTGTGTGCTGTCAATAATTGCTTGGTATTATCCATATATCTTTGTTTATTGTTTCTTTCTTTCCTTTTTGTATCACAGACTTTCCTTCTAGCATAATTTCCTTGACCTTAAAACGCATTCCTTAAGATTTCTGTAAAGAAGTCTTTCTAGGCCGAGGAGGGCGGATCACGAGGTCAGGAGATCCAGACCTTCCTGACTAACACAGTGAAACCCCGTCTCTACTAAAAATACAAAAAATTAGCTGGGCGAGGTGGCGGGCGCCTGTAGTCCCAGCTACTCGGGAGGCTGAGGCGGGAGGCTGAGGCAGGAGAATGGCGTGAACCCCGGGGGGCGGAGCCTGCAGTGAGCCGAGATCGCGCCACTGCACTCCGGCCTGGGCGACAGCGAGACTCCGTCTCAAAAAAAAAAAAAAAAAAAAAAAAAAAAAAGAAAGAAGTCTTTCTGCAGTGAACTCCCTAGGTTAATGATTGTGTGAAAATGCCATTATTTTCCTCCCATTTCTGAAAGTTAAATTTGCTGGGTGTCTGGTTTTTGTTTGCCAAGAATTTTGTCACAGCAGAATAAATATGTATTTCCACTCTCTTCTGGTTTTTATTATTCCTTTGGAGAGCCAGATGACATTGTCACTCATTATCAGTGAGCTGTTGATTATCTCTGGCTACTTTGAAGATCTCTTTTTTTTCTTTATTATTCTGCAGTTTCACTCTGATGTGTCCAAGAACAGATTAGTATGTATTTTTTATCTTATTTGAGCATCAACTGGCTTCTACATTCTGAGGACTGGTGAATTTCAGCAATTCTTGAATGCTCTGTATGAACATTGCTTTTTGCAGATTCGATTATCCTTCTGATTAGATCTACGTTAGATCTTTTCTTTATTTTGTGTGCCTCCTAGCCTCCCTTTCATAAGTTTTCTAAGCTGCATTTTACCAGAATGGATTATTACTTGGATTTATTTTCATATTTGCTGATTTTTTCTTCAGCTGTGTCTAACCTGTTGTTTGATCCATTGAGTATTTTATTTCAATTGTATGTTTTATTTTTAGTAGTTCTATTTCATTTGTTTTTAATCTTCATAGTTTCTTATTCCTGCTTATATCTCAAACCATTCTTTTGTCTCTTTAAACATAATATTATTTTATGTTTTATGTTGCATATTTACAATATTTGAAGTTTTTGAGGTCTGTTATTATCAACAATTATTTCATCTGGATTTCAGCCATTGTGACTTCTTTTGTGTTTTGTGGATTTTGGCTGTGGGTTGCTCATGTTCCTTGGATTTTTATCTGTGGTACATCTTTGAGTATTGGTGTGAAGTTGATCTTTCTAAGATTCTTTGTATTTGCTCTGTCAATCACCCCGGCAGTGTACTCCATCAGTTAGGTGAGGCTAACATGATCCAAATTTCAGTTGCTTAACACAATAAAGGTCTATTTCCCATTCATGCAAAGTCTGTTGTAAAATCAGGGAACTCTCCTGTGCACATGATTTCCATCCAGGCCCTTTGAGTTTCCAGTGTTGGAGCCGCTTCATCTGGAACACATGTCCCCTCGGTCAACATTGCTGGGGAAGAGAGACTTGGAGCATGTTTCACCAGTTCTGCTATTCTTCTACCCAGAAGTAAATTGTGTTTCTTCTACCCACAGCTAATTGATCAGAATTAGTCATCTGACCCTGCTCAATTACAAGGCAGCTGGGAAATGTGAGAAAGCCCTTGGGATATTGGGTGAACACCATTGTCTGTGCCACAACTAAATCTAACAACACTTACATTTTCCACTTGAAACTGTTGGATCGTATTATAGAAACAAACTAGAGTCTGCTTACCCAGCCCAGTAAAGCAAACAACTGACATTGGGATAGCAGTGAGATAAAGTGGGGCATTTATTGCAGGGCACCAAGCAAGAAGAATCAGGGCAGTTCATGCTTAAGGCCCAAACTCCCCAAGGGCTTGCAGGCAAGGGTTTTTAAAGGGAGGGGTAAATTTCAGGAAAGCAGAAGTTACAGGCAAAACTATAAATCTATACATGGAAATTACAAAATTACATGTTTGTTTAGGTCTACAAGTAGAAACCTTAAAGTGTGGGCTTACAGGTCATAGGTAGGTTTAAAGGTTTTTCTGATTTATAATTGTCTAAAAATTTGGGATCAGCAGAAAAGAATGTTAGCTTTGGCTCATGGGTCTGACCTTTTGTAGGCCCCTCAGAAAGAAATTTACAACAAAGAATGGTGGTGAGAATTTGGTCCTCAGCTCCTTTTTATCTGAGGTCTATTTCCAATGGATCTGTTTGATAGAGGTCTGAGTTTCTGAAAGACAACTCAGGGACATATGTTAGGATATTATCTTTAGTTTTTACTGGGAAAGCAACTATCTTTGGACTTCAACTTTTGTGACTACTGTTTTAGGCTATTACCTTCTTGCTTAACAAGTTACTTATTTATTTTTTAGGGGCTACTTAGCTATCTGGATTTTTTTTTTGAATGAACTCAGGATTTTCTTTTTTTTTCTATAGGCTCCTAAAGAGGGGTGTCTCTGTTCCATCTTAATCATAAAATACAAATTTAAAACACAATTTATGTGAAAGCCATCTTGAAAAACTAAACTCCTGTTGGAGACTTCTTCTTCATCTGGAACCCAATTTGAGACAGGCAAGTTCCCACACTGTCCTCTTTTGAATGTCTACATTTATTTCTTGTTTCACTCAACACTGAGAGTGTCACCCTTTGAGGTTCCAGGCTTATGTGAAACTCTTTTCTTAGATTCAGTCAAGTTCTCCCATCTTCTATACCCTGTACATGGTGCAGATAATCAAGCCCAAGGGGAAACCCTAAGTCTCTGTGGTGTGAATTAGTTTTCTCTGTGCAGCAGGCAGGAGGAAACTGTCTATAATTAAATTAGGGTAGCATTTTTTCTCAATATCAATGCAATGAAATGACTGAATTTAAACCTGTACTTTTATACCTGATACCAAAACCAAATATTCAAATGTTGTTTGAAATGAACTTGTCAATAAATGATGTATTTATCTTCATTGGCTTAAAGCACATTAATGTATCTGCCTATCTAATTATCTGTGGAAAGTCATTTTTAATGTCCTTATATATTATATAGGTCAATTAGTTAATCCTTTAAAATCTGGAATATTTTTATTTAATCACATTGAATAATGTTCATTGTAAAAAGACATGATTCAAACAATTTGTAATATGGTTCACAGGATTATGTAGAGCAATGAAATGTGTCTGAGAACTAAAACAGGGTTGAACATTGCTGTACTTGACAGTCCCCAACTGAACCAGTTAGAACTTTTCTCTGACAGGCAGAAATTGAGAAGCAGGGCCAGGCACGTATCCAGTCAGAAGAAGCAGCAGGGGTGGGGAGAGTCACAGAGTCATCCCAAAGGTGGAAAATGAAACTGCTTTCTGTGCATGCTCGCAATAAGAGAACTCGGTCAATGAGACAACTCAGTTGCTAGAACTGCATGGATTGCACTGTATCTTGATAAACTCTCCTGTTCCCCCAAAATTTTATTTTCCATGTGGGTGAGTGGTAGGAATTGGGGGACTAGTTAAGCATCTGCCACTCCTATCTTCCTTATTTTTATTCTTTTTTTTTTTTTTGAGGCAGAGTCTTGCTCTGTCACCCAGGTTGGAGTGCAGTGGCGCAGTCTCAGCTCACTGCAACCTCCACCTCCCAGTTCAAGCGATTCTCCTGCCTCAGCTTCCTGAGTAACTGGGACTACAGGCATGCCCCACCATGCCCAGCTTATTTTTTAGTAGAGATGGGGTTTCACTGTGTTAGCCAGGATGGGCTCAATCTCCTGACCTCGTGATCCACTAGTCTTGGCCTCCTAAAATGTTGGGATTACAGGCATGAGCCACCACGCCTGGCCCCTTATTTCTAATCTTTACAATAGACCACCATTACTTTAATTTAACCCAAATGTGTCTTTCTTATTTTATTTTATTTTAGGAGTCTCGCTCTGTCGCCCAAGCTGGAGTGCAGTGGCGTGATCTCGGCTCACGGCAAGCTCTGCCTCCTGGGTTCACGCCATTCTCCTGCCTCAGCCTCCCGAGTAGCTGGGACTACAGGTGCCCGCCACCACCACCAGCTAATTTTTTGTATTTTTAGTAGAGACGGGGTTTCACCATGTTAGCCAGGATGGTCTCAATCTCCTGACCTTGTGATCCACCCGCCTCGGGCTCCCAAAGTGCTGGGATTACAGGCGTGACAAACGTGTCTTTCTTTTCTGTAAATTTAAGAATAGTTTAGCAGAGGTTAAAAGAATGAGATTTATGTAGAAAGTTTAAAAGAATCCAGAGAAAAGAAAAATCATGAGAAAACAGGCTTGCTGGCAGCCTGTATTGTTTAGTGCATTACTTAATATATTGCTTAGCCAAAAGGAAGGACATTTCTTTGGGAATACCAGGCACTTGACACGAAAATGTTGTTAACTTGGACAACAGAGTTGTCTTCTTAAGCCAAAATGATGTTTAATGAGACCCAAAGGGAGGAGAAAGACCTATTAAGTCTTCCACCCAAACAGCACCGTGCAGTAGCAATTGCTTTCAGCTTTCTGTATGTGATTCAGATTTACTAAAACTTTGCGTATCTCTGTCATGTACCTATAGTCTGTTAAAGCTGCCTGCCTGAACTGTTTTTTCACCTCTTTCCAAATCCTCTGTGAAATATTCAGTTGTTTGCCAGTGTGGAGATCAGCTATGGCTCTGCTGGGGCTCAGAAAGCAATACCCCAAAGACAGGGACTTTGATATCCTGAGAGACCTTAGAAACTGCCTCAGAATCGAGGTCACTGTAACCTTGTCTTGCCTCCCCAACTTCTCCACTAAGCACTGAGACAGATTTTCTGGAATTTCCTTATGTGAAATTTCCTTATCCTTATTTCCAAAAGAAATGCAATTGTCTTAAGACCCCCTCCCTAGGGATCTCATCAAATAACCGGTAAAGTTCAACCACCAGAGAAGAGAAGAGAAGAGACTGGGAGTCACTACCACACCCAGATGGAATTTTCATCTGTTCTCCAAGAGATTACCTGACACATTTTATCTGCACAATAAGACAACCTTTGTTCCTGTGTAAGTCTGCCCCTCTCCTTCCCATAATGTC
The DNA here is from genome assembly GCF_028885655.2 of Pongo abelii. Lineage (NCBI taxonomy): Eukaryota > Metazoa > Chordata > Mammalia > Primates > Hominidae > Pongo > Pongo abelii. Next base: position 35,537,160 of record NC_071989.2, read on the forward strand.
TGTCTCCCACTTCTTGGATCCATCATCATCTCTCCTTTGAAGAGAGTATTTAAGCATCAACCAACTGACCCCTCTTTGTGTTCACATTTTATATAACTTCTGTGCCCAGGTATGCACATATTCATAATAAATTTGCTATGCTTTTCCCTTGTTAACCTGTAGGTGTTTTGTTTGCTTGTTCGTTTGTTTGTTTGTTTGTTTTTGCTATAGCGGTGTCAGCCATGACCCTTTGCTCTGGGGAGAAAAGAGATCATTCCCTTTCCACTCTTGTTCTCATTAGAGGTCACCAATACATTTGTAAAAGTTTCAGTTTGTGCTTTCAGGATAGAATAGGCAGGACAAAGAGAATTTCCTTCTTCACAAAAGGCTTACTGTTTATATTTTTTTCTATATTCCTTACACTACTACATGAACTATAAGAACAGGTTTTCCTTTGTGCTAATGGAAGATACAGTTTTGGAACAAGACTGCAATAAGTGTTTAGTTAGGTCAATAAGAAAAGCCAATATGAAAAGTGTCTCCGTTTTTTTTTTTTAACAGTCTGTCTAAATAGAATTTTCAATGTTTAATGGCTAGTACTGCCTTTTAATAATAGGTGGAGATCAAGAATTTGGTCAGCAGTCATTTCCCCATGGGCAATGGCACACGGAATCTCATTCCCAGAACTGGTGTTTGCATGAACCTCAAAGATTTGGGCTCATCAAACAAGAAAAGGAAGGAAACATGGTGAGTCAAATAGGCTGTATGCCACTTTTGTGATGGAGTGGGACTCAGGTGTCAGGGTGTTTGCAGTTTGAAACTTTTCTCACTTAAGAAAACAAAAGTTTCTTCCAAATGTTAGAAACTCAGCTTGTTAGACAAGTGCTGTTCAATAGAAATATAATGTGATCTACATATGTAGCTTCATATTTTCTGAAAGCCACAAATAAAGCTAAAAGAAACAGGATAAATTAATTTTTAATAATACTTTTAATTTACTGTAATATATATTAAATATAATTTCTTTATTTTTAATTTTTTTTGAGACGTAGTCTAGCTCTGTTGCCCAGGCTGGAGTACAGTGGCGCCATCTCGGCTTACTGCAACCTCTGCCTCCCAGGTTCAAGCGATTCTCCTACCTCAGCCTCCCGAATAGCTGGGATTACAGGTGTGCACCACCATGCCTGGCTAATTTTTGTATTTTTAGTAGAGACAGGGTTTCACCATGTTGGCCAGGCTGGTCTTGAACTCCTGACCTCAAGTGATCCTCCTGCCTTGGCCTCCCAAAGTGCTGAGATTACAGGCATGTGTCACAGTGCCTGGCCTCATTTTAACATGTAATTAATACAAAAACTTGAATGAGGTATTTTACACTCTTTGTTTGTTCTAAGCCTTCAAAATCCAGGGTGTATTTTACACTTACAGCATGTCTCCTTTCTGCCTAGCCACATTGCAAGTGTTCAGTAGGCATATGTGGCTGGTATTTACCAGGTTAGACAATGCCTTTTCAACCCTGAACTAAAGACATTTTCTCCCACTGTTTCCAGAGGAATCCTGATGGTCTAGGTTTCCTTCCCCCAGTGAGTTCTCCAGTTCACTGCAAGAATACAACCTACCCCTCTGATATAGGTAATGAGTTTCCTGCTCAGATGGAGGCAAAGCACTAAGGTTAGAGAACTGTGGGGTGCAGCCAGGCCAGTAAACCTGGATGACTTCAGTATGAAAGGTGTCAGAAGGCCATTAGCCAGTGGGCAGAATAAATATGCACATGTTTCACTTTGAAGCTATGTTCTTTTCAGCTTTTGAAATGACTCTGCCCAGCTTCTGACCACCTGCCTGGGCCACTGTGCTAGACTTCCCATTTATCTGAAAACACATGTGTATTCTCCTTGGGTCTCTCTACTGTGTGTGAATCTGTCAGATTTGACCTGCCTCAGCTTGATTTTCTGATTTTTTTTTTTTTTTTTTGGCTGTATCCCTACTGTCTTATATTACAACCTAAACTCTTGCTGAATCTTGGCTTCTTGGGTCAGATTTCTGATAACCTGAGACAGTCTCTGGCCAATTCCCATAAAGCCTATATTAGTGCAGCCCATCCATTTTCTTGTCAGGTTGATACAACACAGGAGATAAGTATAGATAATTATGCTTATTAGTTTAAACAATCTGAAAGCCTTTAAGTTAAAATAGTACTGGCTTAAACAAGATAGAAGTCTCTTGTGTAATATGAGAAGTAGGTGGTACAGGGCTTGTATAGTGGCTGTACTCCATGAGATGGTTAGAAATTTATTTGTGGCTCTACCATCCCCAGAGTATTGCCTTTGCCCACTTGATCTAATGTGATTTTGCACCAGGATTATTTTCAAGAGCAACGTAAAGGCAGGGAGAGCAAAAGGGAAAGACTTGTGCTTCAAGGACACAATTTGGAAGTTGTTTCCATAACTTCTGCTCCTATTCCTTTGGCCAGAATTTAGTAATATGGCTATATCTAGCTGCACAGGAAGATGGGCTAAGTGGTCTTTATTTCAGATGGCCTCGTGCCCAGTTAAAAGTTCAGAGTTCTATTACTTTGAGAGACATTGGAAGAATGGATGTCGAGGGACAACTAGCAGCTTCTGTTTTATGTAAGGATATGTATTCTGCTATAGGTTTGTTGTTGATGCAGCATATATAACATCTTTAAATACTTAAAGATCATCAACCTTATTATACAGATGGGGGAAATAATGAAGAGATGCAAGATATAGATATCAGCAGTGATCCCTCGGAGTTTGAATGGGTGGGATAGAGAGGGACTAAAATTAAGGCAAAAGAGATTTTAATTTGACATAAGGAAAACTTATTGATCATGAAGTGCCATTGCAGTGGATTAAGAAAAGGTTTCTTATATCTTCTCTCTGTGATTCACATTTGTTTCTGCCCTTTTGACCTTCTTGAGTTAAACTCTCTTTCATGGTGTCATCCAACTATTTTGTTTGATTACATTCAGTGGTATTTATATATCATTGTCATCACCATAAGCTTAGTGAGAGGAAGGTAGGTCTTAAGGAAAAAAAAAGCTCCAATAGCCTTTTCTGAATCAGGCTGTTAATACTTTGGGTGGGTGAGCACTCCAATAGAATGTTCCTGAATCATTGTCCTGTATTGCGTTATTGTCTCACAGCAGCAGCACTTGATTGTCCATCTCTGATATATCAGGGTGACCTGTGACATTGCAGGGCAGGAATGAGAGCTGCTCTTCGTGAAAAAGGAACCACAAATGCACTCACCTGCCCCCTTACCCTGGGTTCTGTGCACCTGTGGCTCCATTTATGACTTGCTTTGCTCTCTTCCCTAATGGAAGTTACTCCCAGAGAAAAGTGACCTTCCCTGGGGGCTGGTACCAGAGATAGGTCCCCAAGGCTGCCTTCATCGGAGTGCACCCTCCCAGTCACCATCAGTCCTGCCTGCTGGCTCTCCTCCCTCCCTCCTGCAGCAGCCTGTGGTTGCCATGGCATTGCTGGACTGTCTCCACTTCCTGTTAGATTGATTCTGCTGCAGTGCCAGAGGTAACAACAGCCTTTGTGGCTGTCTTGCCAAAGCTGAGACCCTTAAAAGCAGCCCTTCTTCTTTTCTAGCTGTGATGAATTGGGATGATGCCCAAAGGCCTCTTCTCTGGGTGGTTTTCTTTTCTTTTTTTTCCTGTATTGGCTTTGGTGGGTTTGGGTGCCTTTGGTATGCTGCCCTGCCCATCTGCCGGCCATCTTGCCTTAAACTAATTTGGCCCATTGGTAATGAGAGCCATAAATGACAGTTGTGAAGCAGGGGGTTTTGATGTTTACTTGTACACTGCAATAGACTACAGACTGAAAGGAGCCCAGCAGAAAGTGTCTTCTTCAGATTACTTAAACATCCATTCGGAAAGTAAAAGCTATTGTCATGCTGTCCTTCCATCCCTGCTGTGTGATGTAGCTGTGGAACTGAGAAAGACCCAACACATATTTTGCTGTGAAATGCATTTGGGACACCAGATTTCCCTAAATATATTTGGAAGTTTTCTTAGTTTTATCTGTTAACCTGGAAAAAACTATTAAATTTTTTTTCACCCGTTATTCAGACACTAGTGAGATGAGTCACCTTTACTGAATACTATTTAGATATTTCTAATGAATACATGAGCTCATTTAGAGTATTGTTAGGTTCATGTTGTGCATTGTCCCAGTCTTAATATTATAACTATTTTCAGCACAATTTCATTAAGAGAGAGACTTAAAGATTCAAGGCACACTCCTGGAATCAATTCTCTTGCTTATGTGGCTTGGCAGCTTAGGCAAAAGGCAGCGTATTTTCCAGATTCGTAAACTCAAATATCCACAGAAAGAGTGGTAAAATTTAGAAATAATCTACTTACCTTTCCAAGGGACATAAGTCATCAGGTTTGACTCATTCTTAAAGAGCAAGTTGTCCTGGGAATGTCAAGGCTGAAATACACCAGTTAAGTTAATAATAAATTCTCATGACACAGCCACATGGCACTGATTATTGTTTGGTAAAAAAATAAATTACTCAGTCATTGCATGTCTTGCAATTAAATCATCAGATCATCAGAAGCTGAAATGAAACTCTTTCTTCAATTATAAAAGTATTTTATGTTGTTAGCAATGTTTGGAACTTCCCCTCGGTATAACTATGTTATTATTTAATAAAACATAAATCAGTGTCGAGGTTTTGTTAAGCCCAAGGGCCTTTAATTCCAAGCTGGTTCTATCGTTATGTTTTGTGTATTTTAGGTAGTCCCTGGGTTGATAGTTTTCTGCTTTTCTACATTTTGTGTCTTTACTCAAGGGAGGACAGAATGGAAAGCTAGAGCCTTGGGCTGCCAGTTGGGAGAACCGGTCTTCCTGTTATCAGTGCCAAGTGTGGCTTCTTAGAGGCAGACAGCATGGGGAAAGGTAGGTGGGGCTGAAAACCCAATGATCTTACCGTTTCTCCTTGTGTGACCTTGGGGAAATCACTTCGTCTCTCTGAGCCTCATTTTGCTTTTAAGATTTGTAAGTCCAGAAAACAAAGACAAACAAGGGAGGCGAGCAAGTATAGAAACACAAATCAAGATGGAAAGAGAGTCACATTCATTCATTTCAACTAAGGCAAGAAGGAACCAGTAGAAAAAACAATCCAAGCAAGAAAATGTTACATCTGATAAGATGATGTGCCAGAACTTGGGAAACTAAATGAAAAATGTGTTGGAATCCAGACTGGCAATCTCAGCCAGAAATGAAATGAAGCCAAATAATATGGGAGAAAAGCCAGAGTCTAGGCAAAGGTGTGAATATTAGGCAGGAGGCACCAGTAGCCTGGAGGAAGCCTCAGACCAAGCTGTTGTAAGACATAGGCTTCTTATTTCCTTGAAGGGATCTTGGTGCACCTGTGGCCTGATCCTAAGTAAGAAAGGGTGGAAAGGGGTGGGACACAGGCTGTTCCTGACAGCCAGGGAAGAAACAATAGCTTCCAGATGCAATGCTCCCTCTATAGAAATCAAATCCACTTCTGAAGCAGGGGTGGCAGTGGGTATTCCTGGTAAAATAATGTGTTGAAAATACATTCTTCCAGCTAAATATTTGGTAAAATCAACAATTTGTCATTTTACCTAAAGTTATAGTACTGCATGTCTGTGTGAATTTCTGTGATTCTAATCATAGTATTTTCATAAATGCAGTATAATTTGGGGACTGCTTTTTCTCTCCTTTCTATTGCTTTTAGTGGGCAAATGCAACAATTAATAAAGTTTTCAGTACCCAGACCCATAGAGCATAGAACAAGTAAATTAGGTTTGGTAATGATTTATATGTACCTTTTATATATACTTCTATTTAGAGGAGTGAATACAGATCTCTTCTAAACTAAGAAATCCTTTTATAAAGGGACAAGAAGCTCACTAACATCTAATTTGTAAATTTGGATGCTTACATATCTGGTAAAATATACTTATCAAGTGTCCTCAGAACATTTAGTCCTATGGGCATCATTTAAAATATTAAGCTGTGCAAAAGATCAGAGTATGGAAATATGAAGGCAGACATTGCTGATCTTTACAATAAATATCTTACCACTGTGAAAGCTCAAAAATTGTGTTTGTTCTTGCCACTGATGGCTTTCAGTCTTGCTTTCTGGTGCCCTTCTGAGCAACTCCAGCAGAAGTGAAAAAAACGCAACAGAATTTCCTAGTGGTTGAGAAAGGGAGACATTTTTGGATCAAAAAATCGAAGTGCATTTATTTTTTTGGCAATAGAGGGCTAAATGTTTTAAGCATCTATTTCATAATCAGTAAAGTGAGGGAAGCAAAATCATAGTTCTAGGGAGAAGGTAGTTTTGATAAGAGCCAGTTTAGGCAACATCAAAGAATGTGTAATTCAGCACTACCCTAGATCTCTGTAACTCTCAAACGCTCCACAGAATCTATCACACACAGAAACCCATCATTCGAAAGGCATGGGAAAGCCACATTGATGAGACTCAATCATACGGATTTCTCAATTTACATAGGTATTGATCATACAGGTTTCTCAATTTGCATAGGTATTGAGACAGTTTTCTCTCAGTTTGTAGGCTCAAAACTAGAGATTGTTAGGTGGAACCTTATTTCACTTAGCCCCCTATGGACACCATTTTTAGCTTTGAAACAACGCTAGTTCAAAGGGCAAAATGTACCAATTCATGAGACTCCATTTATGCCATCCATTGTAATAGCCAAGTTTAAATTAGTTAAAATGAAATACAGTTAGAAATTCAGCTCTTCAATTGCAGTAGCCACATTTCAAGTGTTTAAAAGCCACAGGTGGTTAGTGGCTACTATACCAAACACTGCAGAAATAGCACATTTCTATCATTGTAGATGATTCTCTTGGACAGTGCTGAGAGTCTAATTTTATGACCACATTATATAAGAGTACATTTTAGAACTAAAGCTTCATCATTAAAAGTGTGGACTTTTGGTAAGATCTTCATCATTAATACTTGCATTTTAGAAGACTGAGTCTTCTTTGAACTTGGATTAGTGAAACTCTAAGGGCAGTTAACTCTGAGGATCAAGTTATCAAAAAACTGAATAATATCACCTATGCCTATAAAATAGGTGCAAAATGAATAAATAATTTCTAGAGAAGACTTTGTAAGAAGTACCTAACATATAATTAAGATCAAACTTTGAAACAACCTAAATTTTAAATAGTTCAAGCTCTGCAGGATAAACCCATTGATGGCTGTTGCCTTGAGTTAGAGATCTTAGAGATTGTTAAAGGAAAGTAATCAGCATTTTTTCTTTCTTCGGTCACACTATTTCAAGCACTGCCTATGGAAATCATTAATGCATATTGGACATGTAATCTTTTGTCCTAGATGCTAATGGTTCAGCTCAGATATGCTGTCATCCTCTCTTCCTTTGTCATTGAGTGATTCATTTGTGAAGAATAAATTGTGAGTAAAGAACTCTTATGGAGCACAAATTACCTAAACTATTATAGTTACTGGTATCATTTTCTTTTTAATTTTATTTTTATTTTTGAGGCAGGGTCTCCCTCTGTCATCCAGGCTGGAGTGCAGTGGTGCAATCACAACTCACTGCAGACTCAATCTCCTGGGCTCAAGCAATCCTCCCGCCTCAGCCTCCCAAGTAGCTGGAACTGCAGGCGTGCACCACCATGCTCTGCTAATTTTAATTTTGTGTAGAGATGGGGTCTCATTATGTTGTCCAGGTTGGTCTCGAGCTCCTGACCTCGGGTGATCCACCTACCTTGGCCTTCCAAAGTGCTGGGATTATAGGTGTGAACCACTGTGCCCGGCCAATTTTTAATTTTTTAAATTGACGAATAAAAATTGGTTTATTTGGGGTGTACAACATGATGTTTTGAACTATGTATATACTGTGGAATGGCTAAATAAAGCTAATTAACATACGCATTAGCTCACATACTTATGGTTACTGACATTTTTAATCAACAACAACAAAAAAAGCATGGAAATAAGTTTTTCTTTTCTTATCTCCTTCTCAGTGATACAGCCATCTATTTTCATTAGAGAATTATTTCACAAAGTTACAGGGAACTTTGCAATGATTTAAGTATGTATACCCGATTTTCTTTTCAGTAAATAGCATAGACTTGAAAAAGATTTCACTAGGTGACTTCTCAAGTCATCAACCTCTGCCTAAAAGCTGCTTTGACAGAAGAGGAGGTAAATTGGAGTCTGCTGAATAGAGGATTTCAAGCTAACACGCAGCTCAGGGTATTAAATATTTGAGGCCCAGGGCCATGCTTCTTCTGTGGGATAGCTGAAGTCAGGCAGACCTTGGTATTGCCTGCATATTAGGAACATATTGCAAAATTGAGGAGCAGATTTGTAACCACAAAACACATCCTGAGTGTCCGTTTATTTAGCCACAATGAGGATTTACCAGGGAGACATGAGAGCGAATGAGTCATGCTCAGTGTTTGCCTCTCATATAAAGAGAAAAGTGGCACTGAAGGATGGTTCAGGCACTTAATTTTTTAGGTTCTAACACTCTCTGGAGGGGCAGGTGTAGAGGTTTTTCTACTTTAAATAATTAAAGCATTAAGAGGAATTTATTGAGATGAATTCATTTTAGCAGATGATACATTTAAAATGACTTCCACTGTCATTTATTTTTGTCTCAATTCCAGTTTAGCATTTTGATAAGATTTGTATCAACAAATTAATGAATTGTGGTCATGTGTATATGTTTGTGTGTCTGTGTATGACCCAATCCTTAAAGAAAAGCCTTGTGAACCAATCTCTATAGCTAACAGGACTGTGAAGTCTTTTCCAGCATATATTCTTGGAATAAAATCTTACATGTTATTTGAGTTGGTTAAAATTTCTCACCTTGCACTTTTAGAAGACAAAAACAGTTACTTTGGGGTATGTAGATTTAAGGAAATCAATGATACAGCATGAACTTAAAATAATTTAAGATCAGGAAAGAGAGGGTATTAGTTTACCGCTAGATAACAAATTTCCCCAAAATGTAATGGCTGAAAACAGTACATATTTATCTTATAGTTTCTGAGTCAGGCACTATGGAGCAGCTCAGTTGGGTGTTTATGGTTCAAGGTCTCCCATGAGGTTCTGATTGAGATATTGGGCAAGACTGCATTCAAGGCTTGACTGGGCTAGAGGATCTACTTCCAAGCTCACTCATGCAGCCATTGGCATGACTTGGACTCTTCAATTCCTCACTGGCTCCTAGCCTCAGTTGCTCTTCACACATAGGCCTCTCCATAAAGAAATTTAAGTGTCTTCACAACATGGTAGCTAGTGTCTCCCAGCATGAGCAATCCAAGAGAAAAGGCATGAGGCAGAAGTCACAGGTCTTTCATGATCTATCTTCGGAAGTAATACACCATCACTTTTTCCATCTATTATTGGTGACATAGATCAACCATGGTAAAAAGTGAGAGGAAAAATGCACAAGTCCATGAATCTCAGGATGTAAGAATGAGTGGGGCCATGTTGCAGGCTGGCTACCACAGAGCCAGTAATCTGGAGAAGTGGCTAATTTGATTTTAGTACATGTGGATGGTCCAGATTGTTTGGCTATAGGACTCTGAGTTAAGAAATTGAAAGTCAAATTTTATTTTATTTTATATATTCCCAGTGAACACACTCATGGACTGAAAATTTATTTTGTATCTAAACCAATAGATTTATAAGTGTCGTCATTCTTTCCCCCTACCTCATAGGAATGATACTGTAAGAAATTGTCATACTAGTGTATGTTGGCATTATGAAGCAAGGAGATATTTTACTATCTTTTCTTTTAAAAACTATGTGTAAAGAAAGTTCAGAGTCCCCCGATGACTTGGCGTGCACTAGCTATCAGCAATACCTGCATGCTGGTTGGTTATTTGCTCCATTTTGGATGACCTTTTTTTTACAGGTCTCTTGAGGCTTAATGATTGTACTCCAGCAGCATTGTGGGTTGAGTGGACTGACTGATTACGTAGTCCTTAGATTTCTTTCTGGAGATTTACTCAGTGTAGGGTGAAAGTGAACTGAACAAAATCAGATGTGGTCTTTATTTTATTTTATTTTTTTTGAGACAGGGGCTCGATCTTTTGCTCAGACTGGAGTGCAGTGGCACAATCATGGCTCATTGCAGCCTCAACTACCCAGGCCCAAGCTATCCTCCCACCACAGCCTCCTGAGGAGCTGGGACTAGAGGCATGCACCACTATGCCCAGCTAATGTTTAAAAGTCTTTTGTAGAGAGTGGGTGGTCTCCCTATGTTACCCAGGCTGGTCTTGAACTCCTGGGCTGATGTGATCCTCCCGTCTTAGTCTCAAGTGCTGGGATTACAAGCATGAGCCACTGGGCCTGGCCAGAAGATGTGGTCTTGCTCTAATTGAAAAATCATGTCAATTGATTTTGTAGGGTCCAGAACCATTCTTATAATTCCCAATGCTGGAACATTGCATGGATACAAATTTCAAACAGTTATATATCAAAAAACACAACAAAAGTAAATAAAAAAATACAAAAGTTGGCATGAAAGACCAACCCAGGGTAGTTTATTTCATATTTTCACCTTTCACTAGTGCATGGAAACACACTTCCTGAACTGCTACCTTATTCCACATTGTCTTGGATGCATCCAGCAAGAGGCTTAGAGATCAGAGATCTACACCTGCTCATCTTCACGGTGTCTTTCTGTCTCAACATGACAGATTTTTCAGGGCAGAGTTCAGAGGCCACCTACCATGGATTACACGATACCAAATCGTGTCTGAGGCCTCCTCTACCTGCCCCCCCCACCCCCAAGCACCCTCCTTTTCCCTTTGTTTAGGCAAGGCTTGCTGCGGATTTGCAGGGACCCTCTCTACTTTCTTTGGCCTTCATATACTTTCTGAGGAAACTCCCCACTACATGGCAGTGGAAGGCTTTCCCTGGTAACATAGTCAATACTCCAAATCTAGTGCCTGTGTGATTTTTGGGGGCAAAAATGATTCTATCATCAGGTGAAAGAGTGAGGAATCAAGGCAAAAGAAGTTGGCAGAGCCAGTCCACTTCGGTTCCATGGAAACACTAGGAGGAAGAGATTCAGCTGAGCCACTGAATTGCTTTTTGGGAGACAGTGACTTGATTTTCTTATTTCTTATTTACCGCAGAATCAGCTTCAAGTTGATACTTTTATAAGGACAGCTCAAAGCAATGAATACCTTAGACAACTTACACAGTTTAAGAGGTCAAGCGAGACATAAGCATAGCCTGACAAGAAAAACTAAGAATTCATTTGACAAGGCTTTTTCTCTAGGCCATTTTTGGAAAGCCCAGGGATGGTGCTGGTCATATGGCTTTATATTCGTATCTTAAGCACCAAAGCATGGTGGGAGGGGGATAATTTTCAATTCTGAGGGAGCAACAATGTGTCAGAAATAACTGAGATTGGGAAATGGGTAGATAGGAAAACCCCACAAATGCCTACAAAGTAAGAGAAAGGCCTGTAGAGTGGAAAAAAGAATTTAGAAGTAATTGGGGATGTTTGAATTATATTTGTTATTATGTGGTTTGAATATTTTCTATACATTCTCCAGCTGTTGTGATGAATAAAACAAAATTTGCTTTTCTTTTTTTGTTTACTGCCAACTGTAGAAAAAACCCTGAACACCTGATATTCCTGAGAGCTGCCTTGTGAAAACAGCTGTCCCATCAAAGACCCTTGGCAGGGTGTTATTCTAGATGAGTCCATTAGCTATTGCGGAAGCCAACACATACGTGAGGGAAAGATTTTCCATATTTTGCAAGTCCCGCCTATTAAAGCTTTCTGTAATGACAAGATGGTATTGCTGAGTGACTTTTTAATTGTTTTTCCTAAGCAACTGCCAATGTTTAATTAGGCTTCAGCTAACAGGCTCTAAGTTAATTTAAGACAAATGGCTCTGGTGTGGCTAATTGTTAGAATATGGTGATCTGGGAGCATCTGACTCAAGCGTGAGTCTGTGCTCTGCAGGTATGTGGTGGGAGGCTGAATGACCCAGACAGGCCTGATTGCCCCTGCTTGGAAACACCCAAACCACCTGTCTGGGATGAGTAATCTCCCTGACACACTACCTAAATTCACACCTCCAGACTTCAAGCTAAACCAGTATGGATTAAAAGCCTGGAATTTTATTAAATTAATCAATAATAGCTTTTATGTATGAATTTTATTATGAAACGTAGCTTTTATTTGTGAAAAGCACGCTTGTATGTATTGTATCAGACTGCCTTAGAAAACATCCATTAGAGCTGGAACAGACCTCAAGAAGATTAACTTCAATGCCGACATTTAAATAGGAACTAATAATGGACCAGAGAGGAGGAACAACTTGCCCAAAGTCACCTAGATTTTAGGACTGGAACTAAAGCCTCAGCCTTCTAATTTTAAATCTTCTGCTTATTTCCCCCATCTGCCCCCTCTGCCCCCTCAACCTTCACCCCAAATTGTATTAAATTCACCGGTTAACTCCAACTGTTTCAGGACAGGAAGTGGAGGTACAAGGATGAAGCTGGGAGGTGGGAATGAACATTTTTGATGGGCTGATACTTATGGCTCATGCTGCAGACAATGGACAGGGCCTGGCAGGTGGGAAGGATCAGCAGAATGCCTTTGATAGAGTTTGGCTCTGTGTCCCCACCCTATTCTCATCTTGAATTGTAATCCCCATGTGTTGAGGGAGGGACCTGGTGGGAGGTTATCAGATCATGGGGGCGGCTTTCTTCCTGCTGTTCTCATGAGAATGAGTGAGTTCTCACCAGAGCTGATGGTTTTAAATGTGTGGCACTTCCTCGCTCTTGCTCTCTCCTGCCACCATGTAAGACATGCCTTGCTTCCCATTTACCTTCCGCCATGATTGTAAGTTTCATGATGCCTCCCCAGCCATGCGGAACTGTGAGTCATTTAAACCTCTTTTCTTTGTAAATTACCCAGCTTCAGATAGTTCTTTATAGCAGTATGAAAATTGGCAAATACAGCCTTGCAGCATAATTTCACAAAGTTGAAGGACACCGCCACCCTAAGTCAAGCTTCCATTGCTTCGGCCCTCTTGAGGCTTCCATCTCCTTGAGTAGGAGCTCTTTGGCTTTATTCTTTTCAGTCATTCCCTGACGCCAAGAGCCTTGCTGTCACCCTCCCACTCTGTGCTCAGTCCACTCCTGCATGGTCTTCTGTTTTTGCTTCTTCTTGGTTGTGTCTCCCTTTAGTTCTTGTGCCTTCTCTGTGTTTCAACATCTTCTCTATTTGTAGCTTAAACCAATGGGTTTTCTGATCTTCCCAAGTCTGTTATGGTGGTAAAGTGAGTTAAAACATGGCAACATTTGAGAGGAATGTCTGACACATAATCATACGATAAGCACGCCCTAAAGAATGGTAATCATTTTCCTTATTATTATTCCGCTTGATTTCTTATATTTCTCTTGTTCTGCCAAATTATTTTTTTATATCATACTCACTTAAGAAACTCTCACCGTGTCCTGCTGAGTGGAGGTCTCCCTGCCACATAGGACACTCCATCCAGTGTATCCCCTCTCTTGCAGACCTGACATACTAGGGGCAAGCTGCTTTTTCCAGAGGTTCCTCACTTCTCTTCAGAAGACAAAGTAGATGACGTTAAGATATTATTTCAAAAATTCCCTTATAGAACCAAAAAAGCTGTATTTTATTATAGTTGCTTGGAAGTGATATACTTTATTCAGCACTGTTTTGATTATAAAAATACATTTTAGCCATCTTTTGAAACTTTCAGAGTTTATAGAATATTTATTTCTAAAAAGTCCATAAGACTATAAACCTGGAAAAAACCCCAGAAAGTGTAAATATTTGGGGGAAAAAAAGACATTCAGAGAACTGATAAAAAATAAATGAAGTGGATAACTTTTTTTAGATAAAAATCTTTACATGTAAATTACTTACAGAGAGTCACTTCAAATATTCATCAGAATTGGGAAGATAGGCTTATTGCCAGTTACCCTACAACATATGAGATAACAAACGTTAAAAAAAATTTCATGAAAATTAAGTATGTCTTTAATATACAGGTAAGATAGGCATTAAAGGAAGAAATTTCTGATTTGGGGCATATGTGAGAAAAACAGAATACAAAAAGCAAAAGCACGTGCTGAATAAATTTAGTTAAATAATATATTCTACTTCACAGTCATTATTTCCACTAGCCCTAGTTTGCCAACATATTTGTTATTGAAAATGAGATGTATGTTCTATGTATATTGCTCGAGGCTGATTTAGACAAGACTTTGTGTGCATTGCTGACCACAAAGAGAGTTTCAACTGAAGGCCAGAATAAAAATGGCATGGCTTACAATTTCACCACATTTGTTTTCAAAAGCAACGTGATTTCCTTTTCTAAATTGCAAAGCAAAACCAAACAAAATGGGCTAGTTATTGCTGAAAAACTTTGGCCATCCTTAACTCTCAATTGCTAGCAATATTTCAGATTCCTAATTAGTGTCTGAAAGAAAAAACATTGTCCACTAAAGAATAAAGAATAAATGGTTTTATTTGATAAAAAAGCATTATAAGCAAGGTGAATGGAAAGTTTGTAGCATGTGTCCAGATGGTAAAAAAATTGTGAAAAATGAAACTCAAGAGAAGCTTGAAAGAAATGAGGAAATGTATCACTCTGCGTGTCATTACAAGTTTGGCTCTGGGCCAGTCTGAAAAAAGGGAAGTTTTAAGATGGTTGAAGCTTAGCTGTTTCTTAAGTAGCAAGACACAAAGGCTTCATCTATTAAGTACTCTGTGGTTATGATGATGTCATTTGGTGATTTCCACTGTCCTGATTGATTTATAGAAGATAAAAACTCTGCTTTAGTCCAACAGAGATAGCAACCAAACTCTTAGATTCAACTGGTGAACCAACTGGAAAATTAAAGTAATTCTGTGTCCTGGACGCATTTCATTAAGCTTCTTATGGGATTTATTTCAGTTTTGTGAAATTGTTTGTTAAGAAATGGTAATAGATTCCATTTCAAGCCAACCACTAATCTATTCCTTTCTGCCACAGTGGACAGAACTCTGGGTTACTTTAGTAAGAAAAACATCGTAATCTTCTCTCTGAGAAGGATATAATTGACCTAGGTGGAAGGTTAGTCAGTGTAGAGTTGAACCATACTGCCTGGTTGAATTTGGGCTCCACCTTTCTTTCTTTGTGACCGGGAGAGTCAGTTAATCTCTGAAGCGTTTCCTCATTTTTCTAATCCATGACTGGAGTGCATAAGCCTGAATGTGTATTAAATAAGATGATACTTGCAAAGCAATGACAATACCTGGCATGCAGTAACTGCTCCATAAATGTCATTTAGGTGGAAGATGATGTGAGAATCTTCTACAGCCTCTCAGTAGTGCCGTGTGCTTCTCTTATAAGAGCATTTATCATGCAATTTTGCCAGTGCTTGCTTAATTGTCTCCTTTCACACACTTTAGGTTTCACGAGTGTGAGGGAAAGTATGTCTTATTTCGTAACTGATCATCAATTTGTCTCAGCTCCTATCAAAATGCCTGGCACATAGTAGGCTCCAATAAATAGTTTTCAATGAATGAACACTTGTTACATGATAGTTTAAGGAAGACTTCCATTTGAATTTTAAACTAGTAAGTTGGCATTTAGATTTTATAAAGATTTTTTATGCTCTAAAGATAGTTTTTTTCAATAACCTACAAATCCATAGTAGAAAGAAGAAGGAGGCAACATTGATGTGAAGCAGAAACTGGGCTAGATATCAGGATAGGTGGGTGGGAGGCCCAGTTTGGGTACTTACGCATTGTGGAGCCCTGAGAAAGTCACCCCATCTCTTTGAGATACATGTACCTTAGCTGTAAAGTGGGCATAAGGAACTTGAGCTAACTAATGTAAAGTTTATGTGTGTGTGCTTATGTGTATTTTTTTTTTTTAAACTAAGGTAGGTGATAGCTAATAAAAGGAAGTATGGCAAAGTGAAAGCGGCAAGTAAGGATTTACTTCTAAGGGCTGGACGTGGTGGCTCACGCCTGTAATCCCAGCACTTTGGGAGGCCGAGGTGGGCAGCTCACGAGGTCAGGAGATCGAGACCATCCTGAATAACACGGTGAAACCCCGTCTCTACTAAAAATACAAAAAATTAGCCGGCCGTGTTGGCAGGCGCCTGTAGTTCCAACTACTCGGGAGGCTGAGGCAGGAGAATGGCGTGAACCCGGGAGGCGGAGCTTGCAGTGAGCCGAGATCGCGCCACTGCACTCTAGCCTGGGCGAAAGAGCGAGACTCTGTCTCAAAAAAAAAAAAAAAAAAAGGAATTTACTTCTAAGAATGGGATGTAATTCTCTGGATATAATCAGTCTCTGTTTAGTTCCAAAGCTTAGCTTTGTTATGGCCCTAATGCATAGTCATCTTTCAAAAGACCTGCAAACCAAAAAAAAAAAATTAAAAAAAAAAAAACCTCTCTAAGCCTGAAAAACCTCCAGATATTCCCAAATTGGGGAATATTCAGATTAATGTTTCTCTGAAGGACAGTGCAAGGTCATCTACAGTACCCACGATCGATGTTTGACAACCCGTGGCTGGTGGACAAGCTACTTGAGATTCTCAGATGATAGAAATGGGTTAGGCCTATCAGCAGATGTGTTCGCATAGTAGGTTCACTTGATAGATGGCACCTTATCCTCCTAGACATTTCCTTTGCTGTAGAGCTCCATGTTCATCTTGAGATAGCCAAAAGTGGACAAGACTATTTTTCCCCACTCCCAGCTGCTTTCAGCAAGACAGACAGACACTTCACCTCCTTAGCTCTGCTTCTCTCCAGTGCTGTGTACCTTAGGAAAAAAGCAGTAACTGGTTATTGTAAAGTCACTATTATAAAATATTAAGGTCTTGAGGCCGTGTTCTAAATTAAACACAAGGAGATTAAGAAGGAAGATCTTAATTAGAATTAAAAGTCACAGTTAAAACAAGAAGTCTTACTTCTTCTAGACAACAAATATTTGAATACTATTTTCCTGGAAAATTAATTTCACAGAATTTATTCTTTGCATGATATGCAAGCAGAGGTATAGACTGCACACAGTGCTAATAGTATACAATGGTCATGCAGGAAGCAGAAGGTAGTTGCAAAATAGGTGTTTTGTAAAAACCAAAAAAATAGTTATTTGATTTAACACTTGACAGTAACCCACTTAAATGTCCAGTGGAAGCAGTGACACTACATTCATACACACTACAGTACATTTGAGGAAAATAATTAAAATGGTAAATGTCTTGAAATGCTAAGTAAACTACAGAAATAATAAAATTCCCTATTGCATTATGGTACTTTTTATAAAGTCTGACGAGAGCACTTTGCTTTAAACAAGTAAAGAAAACTCTTTCACATTCTGGTAAGAAATTCCTTAGAGACAGAATTTAAAATAAAAATCACAATCCCCTTACTGGATAAAGCATATAATTTTCCTCCTTAGGTGTGTGAATTAAAAACAGCTGCCAAGTCTACTTAATTATGGGCCCTCAGAGTCAAACTAGACATGACAAATTTTCATTTTGATAGCAACCACATCGAGTGTTTACTTAGCAAGTATGGATAATTATTCCAGTTCTTATTTGAATTTTTTTTCTGGAACTGGTTGCATATTATTAATAAAGGCTGTGATCACAAATCTCAGCATTTCAGAGCCTGTCTTTTCTCCCCATTTTTTTTGTGTGTGTATGTATGTGTGTGTTGAGACTTTTCTCTGAATTTAAAAAGTGATTTCTCTACAACTGGTACACAAACACGAATTCTATCTCCAGAGAAACAGATGTATTAAAGTGTTGATGAATAAACATTATTATGTTTCAGACAGAGGTCTGAAAGTAAATGTCCTGGTCATCAACTCAGGGGATCACTTTGGTAACCAACATTTCTCATTCTAGTTGTTTAGTCTTTACTGTGAAGGGCTGAATCCACAGCAGTGGTTCTAGGAGACCATTAATTTAGGAAAGGTAAGGGATGCAGATGCTCACAGGCAATCTGCTGATCTGTGGGACTGGCTTTCAGAGCAAGCAAGAAGGCAGAGCATCAAGCTCCTAAAATCACATATATGCAAATAACAACTTTCTATTATGGGAAGCAATTTCATTTTATTTATCTTGTTTGGACTTCACAACAATAATTGCTGAGATAGGAAAGAAATTCTTATCTCTATTTTAACAGATGAAGAGGTGAAGTCCCAGGGATGGTAAGTGTTTTGGTCAACTCAAACGCCTATCACACATTGGGTGCTAGATCTGAGGATCAGAACTCCTAGTGCAGGACTCTTTGCAGTGTGGCTATTACTTCTGGTATCTTACTGCGGTGGCATGGTGCCTTGGCGCCACCAGATAAAGGGAGAATCAGGAGGACATGTTTTATAGTTTCCAGATAAAATATAGGACACCCAGTTAAATTTGAACTTCAGATAAACAAGAAACATTTTTCTAAATGTAAATATGTCCATGCCATATTTGGGACATATACTAAAATTATTCATTGTTTATCTGAAGTTCAGGTGTACCCGGGCATCCTATATTTCTATTTGCTGAATGTGACAATCCCAATCTGTTTTCCTTTCTGATTGGGCAACCCAAGTTAAAAAGTTAAAAATACCTTAGGGCAAGATGGCCAACTGGACTCAGCCAGGTGGAAGATCTGCCACCAAGGGAACAAGACAGCTGGCACACTTCCAACAGATCTTCAGAGGGAAGGCACCACCAGTGGACAGAGGGAAGACACTGAAGTGGGCTGAAGGGGGAGGAAGCTGGGAACCCTACATGGAACTAGAGGCTACCATGCACCAGTACTCATGCCTGATCCCCAATGACTCCAGGGGAATGGGTGAGTTGAGCTGGCAAGGAGCAACCTGCCCTCATCAAGGCCTCTCTGGGACCCCAGCAGACGGAGACCCCTCGACCACTACGGACACTCAAGTTGTCAGGGAGAGCTGCTTAGAAAAGTGGTAGGGGCAACATGCCAGTTGATGTAGAGCCCAGAGCATCTACAGTGGAGCATGCTCAGGGATTGCCAACTCCCCTCGTCTGGACTTGCTCCCATAGGAGACTTCAGCCCTGGGAGAGCTGTGGGACATGAACTCTGCAGGGTAGTCTTGCCTATCAGATGGGGCTAGTGTGACTCAAGCATCCCTTGGTCTGCTGATCCGTTCTGGGGCCCAAATCTAGCCACGCCTGCTTGCAGGGACGCCTCAGATGCCCCAGGGGCTCACATCACAGCTCTTGCCCTGGCAAACCACGCCTGACTGGTGAAGAGCTCCAGTGGGGCAGCCCATGCACCAACCCATGCACCAGTTCATCCATTCCCACCCCACACTGCAGCTTCCCGCAGGCCCACAGCAACTCCCCACATCACTTTGCCAACATGTGTGTGGATGGGTAGCTTCTGCCTTCCTTGCCCCACTAACATGTGTGTATGTGTACATCTTGCCCTGCCTCCACTGACCACCATTGCAGTCAGAGCCTTGGTGGGCAAAGAGCCTGACAGCCAGGCCCTTGCCAGTGCCCCACCCTTGTGCCAACACTACTGTAGGAATGAAACTAGGCACAGAGAACAGTGGACCCTCCCCCACCCACCCTGAGCAACCACCTCTGCCTGTGGCACACAGAGAATGTACACAGACCTGCGCCTGCCAGCACCCTGCCCCTGTGCCAACACCACCACCAGCATGACTGTGTGCAGTCACCAGCAGGGGAACCCTGCCCCCCTGCCCCACTCCTGAGCCGCGTTGCCTCTGCCATTGTGGTGAATGCCAGCATGGAGGCAGGCACCCCAGCACCCACTAGCACCCTGCTGCAGCTGATGAGCATGCACCCCACTGCACCGTGCTGCCATCGCTGCTGCTGCTGGCACATTCTGGGGCCCAAGTCTGGTTTGCTGGTGCAAACAAGGATGGATACCACTGTCACTGAACTAGGAAATGCTTTGGCTGATACTACCCATCGTAGTGTAATGACCAGTCGTCAGGGAGTCCCTCAGCCACTCTAAGTCAGTGAATTCTTAACCTTGAGGAGCCAGAGAACAAAGTTAGGGCTCAGTACAAGTTCCCCAGAGTTAGAGCATGCAGTACAGGAATTGGGAGTTGAGAACTGGCCCCCTAAAACCTTCCAGAAATGAAGCCAGTTGGCTGAATCCATCTTATACCATGATCAAACCCTCGAGGTCATCAAATAAGATAAAAGAAAAAAAAAAAACCCCAAAGGTTAGCAACTTCAAAGATTAAAGGAACATTAGCCCACAAAGATGAGAAAGGACCAGCACAAGAACTCTGACAACTCAAAAAGTCAGAGTGTTTTCTTCCTCCAAATGACCAACTCTCCAGCAAGGGTTCTGGATCAGGCTTAGATGGCTGAAATGACAAAAATAGAATTCAGCACATGGATAGGAACAAAAACCATTGAGATGCCAGAATACATTGAAACCCAATCCAAAAAAACTAAGAATAAATTAAAATAATGCAGGAGCTGACAGACAAAATAGTCAGTATAGAAAGGAACATAACCAACTTGATAGAGCTGAAAAACACACTACAAGAATTTCATAATGCAATCACAAGTATTAATAGCAGAATAGGCCAATGGGAGGATAGAATCTTAGAGCTTGAAGACTGGCTTTCTGAAATAAGACATAGACAAGAATAGAGAAAAATAAAAAGGAATGAATAAAATCTCTGAGAAATATGGCATTATGTAAAGAGACCAAATCTACAATTCACTGGTGTCCCGGAAAGAGATGGGGAGAGTGTAAAAAACTTGGAAAACATATTTCATGATATCATCCATGAGAACTTCCCCAACCTAGCTAGAGAGGCCAACATTCAAATTCAGGAACTGCAAAGAACCCTAGTAAGAACTTCACAAGGAGATGATTCCCAAGACACTTAATCATCAGATTCTCCAAGGTTAAAATGAAAGAAAAACTGTTAAAGGCAGCTAGAGAGAAAGGTCAGGTTGCCTACAAAGAGAAGCCCATCAGAATAACAACTGACCTCTCAGCAGAAACCCTACAAGCCAGAAGAAATCGGAGGTCGATATTCAACATGTTAAAAAACATTCCAATAAAGTATTTTATATCTGGCCAAACTAAGTTTCGTAGGTGAAGGAGAAATAAGATCCTTTTGAGACAAGCAAATGCTGAGGGAATTTATTATCACCAGATAACCGCTGCCTTAAAAGAATTCCTGAAGGAAGCCCTAAATATGGAAAGGAAAGATCATTACCAGCCACTACAATAACACACTGAAGTACATAGACCAGTGACACTATAAGGCAACCACACAAACAAGTCTGAATAATAACCAGCTAACATCATGATGACAGGATCAAATCCACACATATCAATAATAACTTTGAATGTAAACAGGCTATATGCCCCAATTAAAAGACATAGAGTGGCAAGCTGGAGAAAGAACCAAGACTCTTTGGTATACTGTCCTCAAGAGATCCAGATCACATGCAGTGACACACATAGGCTCAAAATAAAGGGATGGAAAAAATCTATCAATCAAATGGAAAACAGAAACAAGCAGGGATTACAATTGCAACTTCAGACAAGACAGACTTTAAACCAACAAAAATAACAATATAAAAGAAGGGCATTACATAATGGTAAAGGGTTCAATTTAACAAGAAGACCTAACTATCCTAAATATATATGCACCCAACACAGGAGCACACAGATTCATGAAGCAAATTCTTAGAGAACTTTGAAGAGACTTGGACTCCCACACAATAATAGTGGGAAACTTCAACATCCCACTGACAGTATTAGACTGATCATTGAGGCAGAAAATTAACAACGATATTCAGGACCTGAACTGAGCCCTGGACCAAGTGGACCTGATAGTTATCTACAAAATTCTCCACCCAAAATACCAGAGTATACATTCTTCTCATTGTTACATGGCACATACTCTAAAATTGGTCAAATAATTGGACATAAAATACTCCTCAGACAGTGCAAAAGAACTGAAATCATAACACTCTCTCAGACCACAGCACAATCAAATTAGAAACCAAGACTAAGAAATTAGCTCAAAACCATACAACTACATGGAAATTGAATAATCTGCTCCTGAATGACTTTTGGGTAAATAATGAAATTAAGGCAGAAATCAAGAAGTTCTTCAAAACTAATGAGAACAAAGATACAGCATACTATAATCTCTGGGACATGGTTAAGGCAGCATTAAGAGAGAAATTTATAGCACTAAAAGGCCACATCAAAAAGTTAGACAGATCTCAATTTAACATCCTAACATCACAGCTAAAAAACTAGAGAACCAAAAGGAAGCCAATCCCAAAGCTAGCAGAAGACAAGAAATAACCAAAATCAGGGCTGAACTGAAGAAGACTGAGACATGAAGAACCATTCAAAAGATCAACAAATCCAGGAGCTGGTTCTTTGAAAAAAATTAGTAAAATAGATAGACCACGAGTTAGACTAAGGAAGGAGAGAGAAGAACCATATAAACACAATTAGAAATGACAAACGGGATATTACCACTGACCCCCACAGAAATACAAATCACCATCAGAGAATATTATGAACACCTCTGTGCACATAAACTAGAAAATCTAGAAGAAATGGATGAATTCCTGGACACATATATCCTCCCAATATTGAGCCAGGAAGAAATTGAATTTCTGAAAAAACCAATGATGATCTCTAAAACTGAATCAGTGATAAATTGCCTACTAACAACAAAAGCCCAGGAGCAGAAGGATTTACAGTCAAATTCTACCAGATGTACTAATATGAACTCGTATCATTTCTGAGGAAACTATTCCAAAAAATTGAGGAGGAGGGACTCTTCCCTAATTCATTCTATGAGGCCAGCATCCTCCTGATACCAAAACCTGGCAGAGACACAATAAAAGATAACTTCAGGCCAATATCCTTGATGAGCACTGATGCAAAAATCCTAAACAAAATACTGGCAAATCAAATCCAGCAGAACATCAAAAAGCTTATCCACCGTGATGCAAGGTTGGTTCAACATTCGTATATTGATAAATGTGATTCATCATCTAAACAGTATTAAAGACAAAAACTACATGATTATCTTAATAGATGCAGAAAAGGCTTTCAATAAAATTCTACAAACCCTCATGTTAAAAATTCTCAATAAACTAGGTATTGAAAAAAACATACCTCAAAATAATAAGAGCCATCTATATGACAAATCCATAGCCAACATCATAATGAATGGGCAAAAACCTGAAACATTTCCCTTGAAGACTGGCACAAGACAAGGCTGCCCTCTCTCACCACTCCTATTCAAAATAGTACTGGAAGTCCTGGCCAGAGCAATCGAGCAAGAGAAGGAAATAAAGGGCGTTCAAATAGGAAGAGAGGAAGTCAAACTATCGCTGTTTGCAGATGACACAATCCTTTACATAAAAAAGTCCTTAATCTCAGCCCAAAAGCTTTTTAAGCTGATAAATAACTTCAGCAAAATCTCAGGATACAAAATTATGTGCAAAAATTACTAACATTCATATAAAGCAAAAACAGTCAAGGTGAGAGCTAAATCAGGAATGCAGTACTATCCACAATTGCCACAAAAAGTATAAAATACCTAGGAAAACAGCTAACCAGGGAGATGAAAGATCTCTACAAGGAGAACTACAAAACACTGCTCAAAGAAATCAGGGATGACAAACAAAATGGAAAAACAATGGAACAACAAATGAAGAAACATTCCATGTTCATGTATAGGAAGAATCAATATCAATAAAATGGCCACACTGCCCAAGGCAATTTATAGATGCAATGCTATTCCTATTAAACTACTAGTGACATTCTTCATAGAACAGAAAAAATGGTTTTGAAATTCTTATGGAACAAAGAAAGAGCCTGGATAGCCAAGGCAATCCTAAGTAAACAGAACAAAGCTGGAGGCATCACGCTATCCGACTTTATATTACAGAGCTACAGTAACCAAAAGAGCATGGTACTGGTACAAAAACAGACACAAAGACCAACAGAACAGGATAGAGATCCCAGAAATAAGGCCACACACCTACAATTATCTGATATTTGACAAAACTGACAAAAACAAGCAATGGGGAAAAAATCCCTATTCAAAAAATGGTACTAGGATAACTAGGTAGCCATATGCAGAAGATTGAAACTGGATCTCCTTTTTACATCATATACAAAATTTAACTCATGATGGATTAAAGAATTAAATGTAAAACCCCAAACTATAAAAACCCCAGAAGACAATCTAGACAATACCATTCTGGGCATAGGAAAGGGCAGATATTTCAAGATGAAGATGCCAAAAGCAATTGCAACAAAAGCAAAAGTTGACAAATGGGATCTAATTAAACTAAAGAGCTTTTGCACAGCAAAATAAACTATAAACAGAGTAAACAGACAACCTACAGAATGGGAGAAAGTTTTTGCAAACTATGCATCTGACAAAGGTCTAATATCCAGCATCTCTAAGGAATTTAAATTTATAAGAATAAAACAACCGCATTAAATAGTGGGCAAAGGACATGAACAGACACTTCTCAAAAGAAGACATGCATACAGCCAACGAGCATATGAAAAAAAGCTCAGCATCACTGATGGTTAGAGAAATGTAAATGAAAATCATAATGAGATACCATCTCACACCAGTCAGAATGGCTGTTATTAAAAAGTAAAAAAATAACAGGTGCTGGTGAGGTTGCAGAGAAAAAGAAACACTTATACACTGTTGGTGGGAGTGTAAATTAGTTCAACCATTGTGGAAAACAGTGTTGCAATTCCTGAAAGATCTGAAAATAGAACTACTATTCGATCCAGCCATCCCATTACCCAAAGTTAATATAAATCATTCAATCATTGAGACACATGAACACTTATATTCATTGTAGCACTATTCACAATAGCAAAGATGTGGAATCAACCTTAGTGCCTATCAATGGTAGACTGGATAAAGAAAACTTGGTACATATACACCATAGAATACTATGCAGCCATAAAAAGAATGAGATCACATCCTTTGCAGGAATATGGGTGGAGATGGAGGCTGTTATGCTTAGCAAACTATCACAGGAACAGAAAAACCAAATACCACATGTTCTTACTTATAAGTGGGAGCTAAATGGTGAGAATACATGGACACATAGAGGGGAACAACAGACGCGGGGGCCTGTGGAGGGATGGAGGGTAGCAGGAGAGAGGGAATCAGGAAAAGTAACTAATGAGTACTAGGCTTAATACCTGGGTGATGAAATAATCTGTACAACAAACCCCACGACACACGTTTACCTATGTAACAAACTTGCACATGTACCCTTGAACTTAAAATCAAAGTTAAAAAAAGAATAATGCACCTTATACCAACAAATTAGCAAATTGTTTTAGGCAAGAAAGTTTTATAAAGTAAAGAAAAAAAATTGAAAATACCAGCATCTTGCAGTACAACCTCTGGGTGGAATTGTGTCCCCCATAAAAAATATGTTGGAGTCCTAACTCGCATTTGTACCTCAGAATGTGACCTCATTTGAAAATAGAGTCTTTACAGAGGTAATTGAATTGAAATGAAATTCATTAGATGGGCCCTTCATATAGTTTGGTTATGTGTCCCCTCTAAATTTCATGTTGAAATGTAATCCCCAGTGTTGGCGGTGGGGCCCAGTGGAAGGTATTTGGGCCATGAGGGAGGATCCCGCATGGCTTGGTGCTGTCATTATGGTGAGTGAGTTCTCACTAGGTCTGGTTATTGCAAAGTGGGGTACCTCGCCCACTGCCCTCTCTTGTTCCTGTTCTCACCATGTGGGAAGCCTGCTCCCTCTTTACATTCAACCATGAGTAAAATCCTCCTAAGGCCTCTTCAGAAGCAGATGTTGGTGCTATGCTTCCTGTACAGCCTGCAGAACCATGAGCCAATTAAATCTCTTTTCTTATACATTATGCAGTGATATGGTTTGGCCGTGTCCCCACCCAAATCTCATCTTGAATTTTACTCCCATAATTCCCATGTGTTGTGGGAAGGACCCAGTGGGAGATAATTGAATCATGCATGCAGTTCCCCCATACTGTTCTCATGGTAGTGAATAAACCTCATGAGATCTGACGGTTTTATCAGGGGTTTCTGCTTTTGCATCTTCCTCATTCTCTCTTTGCCTGCTGCCATCTATGTAGACGGGACTTGCTCCTCCTTGCCTTCGGTCATGATTGTGAGGCTTCCCCAGTCAGTGGAACTGTAAGTCCAATTTAACCTCTTTCTTTTGTAAATTGCCCTGTCTTGGGTATGTCTTTATCAGTAGCATGAAAACAAACTAATACATGCAGTCTCAGGTATTTTGTTATAGCAATGCAAGAATGGCCTAATACAGCCCTAAGCCAATATGACTGGCATCCTCACAAAAAGGGACAATTTAGACCACAGACAGACATGCACACAGGGAAGAAGCTGTGAAGACACACAGGGAGAAGTCAGGCCATGTGATTTCAGTGATGCATCTACAAGCTGAGGATCACCAAAGATTGCCACAAAAGACCAGAAGCTAGACATTAAGGCAGGTTTCTCTCCTAAAACCATGAGAGAGAGCATGGCCGTGCTGGCACCTTGATTTTGGACGTCTAACCTCTAGAACTGTGAGACAATAAATTTCTGTTGTTTTAAGCTACACGGTTTTGAGGACTTCATTACGGCAGCCCTAGGAAATGAATATGCCCAATATAAGTGCCCTATAATTTACATCTCTTACCTTCTCATTCTTACAGGCTAGAATTCTGAGATACCTCCTGGTCATACTTAGTGTATATCTTTTCACTTAGAAACCGATTTGAATGTTGCAAAGGCCTATGTTGCCTGTTAAGCATTGTAATCATGTTGAATCACTATGATTTTATATTATTGCTCCATCCAATGTCTTCTTGGGGCTTTGGATCCTCCTTCCTTTCTATACCCACACATGAATGATTCTTCTCCCATTTGAAAATATTGTCCACGTGTCACACCACAATGTGTAAATGAGATTAACCAGGGAGGATTACAAACAAACTGGTTGAGCCTTAGTCACAAGTCTGAGCAAAATATCCCCTCAAATTCCAACTAGTTTTCAAAATATCTGGTATTTTAGAATGGCATAATCAGAGCCATAAGAGGGTGCAAAATGTGGCAGCAGGAAGTAGCAGGGATCAAGTTACCTCTGGTTTAACGACACTGTTCTGTGTAGCACTGCTTCTGCTCTGTTGTAAGTCTAGTCAGTCTGAGTTCAAAAGAGCTGAGAAAATTGCACCATGCAGTGCTCCAGCAACCAAGTAATGGCTTGGATTGCTTTGTTCATTAAAATATCATTTCTTTTTTTCCTCCTCACTGAAGCTTAATGGAGAGGGAGCTTCCTTTGAAATTAACACATGGCAAGAAACAAGATAGGCATAGTCACCTTCTGTGCCCCTTGCCCTCCCATTACCTTGGAATCACAGAAAGACAAACATGAAGCACATTTTTATCAAATCTATACGAACAAGTTGATGACTAGGGACATTATAATCCTGAAAGACTGCTGAGTGCCACAGAATCATCCACACTATTATTAAGCTTGAGACTATGTGAGATTTGCTCAGAGTTGGCAGGCTCCCTTGTAAGGCATTCAGCCCATCACCTTCCCGGCAGGCATCCCTGAACTTCCAGCCCAGGCACTTGTCTTGTATTTGCTCTTGTCTGCTTGTTCTGCTGCTCTGCAGATCTTCCCAATCATTCTGGTCTCAGCTCGGATGTCACTTCACCAGGGGTCTTTTTGAATTCCCTTCATTCTCCTTTCTTTTTCCATTGCTTTGTCTTTATTACCCCATTCTTTCTTCTCATTGCACTTATTACTTCTACAATTTTTGTTTGTATATTTGCAAATATATGTTACAATTCTCACAATATATATATACACATATACAATTCATACAAATATACATATACAATACAATTGCATATACAATTCTCTTTTGTGTATTTGTATATTTGTCGCCACTCTCCAGCATAATGGAAAGCTCCACAAAGGCACCTAGCTTCCCATTCACACGTATTTGCTGAATGAATACACGAATAAATGCTTACTAGCTCTGTGAAAATGCTAAATATTGGGTTGTCTCATATGTAAAATTGGGACAAAAATGGTCTTATAAGGATATGAGAAGAATTAAATGAGATAATGATTCTAACAGCAAGAACTTGTATCTTTTATTTATTTTAATTTTTATAGGAGCTTTTGAAATTAAGTACTAAAATACTACCTCCATTTTACAACAGGAGAACCAAGGTTCAGAGAGGTGAATTAATTTGACAAAGGCCACAGAGCTGGCAAATGGTACAGCCAGCATTTGAACCCAGGGTTCCAGATTTCACAACCCTTAAGCTGTTTTTCCAAATTGCTGACAAGCTATACAGAAACAGCTTGAGAAATCACAAGGATATTCAGGTCTGGATTCTGTTTCTTCTATTCTGGCCCCTGTCTAATCTAAGTCTTGTCTTAGTAGAAAAGTTCTGGAGACAGGACAAAATGGGAACAAATCCTAGAACCTGGGATCAGCATATTTATGAGAGAAAAAGAGAAAATAGCAAGATTTATTTTATGAAACAAATTTCTATGGGCTAATATTTAAAGGTACATTTTGGAATTTTGCAAAACCTGTCACATTTGAGTGAGTTAGAGAAAGGATGTAGATACAAAGGAAAAGTATTATGCAATTTTGGGAGATTTGATGTGTTGACCTAGTGAAGGCTATAAACCAGTCACATAAAACTGCATGAGCTAGTATTTCCACTTATTTCTAATGATCGAAAACACATTTAACAATGAAAGTCACTCAGTGTTTCTGAATAGATAAGTTAGATGGTGATGATGATGAGATAGTTCAATGTCACATACACATACAAACATATACACACACATATATAGATAAATTTGTTTCATCAAATTTATGTGTATATACACACATATATACACATATATAAAGAAGGGGGAAAGTAAAAATAAGCAAGTTTTATTTGATGAAACAAATTTATCTATATATGTGTGTGTATATGTTTATAAATTTATATACACACATATATACACACACATATACACACACATATATATACATACTCTTCTTGTGTTCTTAAAATAAGTCATAGAAACAGAATAACACTAACTTTTGATGTCTATCTAAAACAAAACATTTGCTGAATATTCTTTTTTTTTTTTTTTTGAGACAGAGTCTCACACTCTCGCCCAGGCTGGGGTGCAGCAGCGCTCTGCTCACTTCAAGCTCTGCCTCCTGGGTTCGAACCATTCTCCTGCCTCACCCTCCCGAGTAGCTGGGATTACAGGTGCCCGCCACCACTCCCAGCTAATTTTTTTTTTTGTATTTTTAGTAGAGACGGGGTTTCACCGTGTTAGCTAGGATAGTCTTGATCTCTTGACCTTGTGATCCACCAGCCTCAGCCTCCCAAAGTCCTGGGATTACAGGCATGAGCCACTGGGCCTGGCCTAAAGATTCTTATTCTTGGCAAAGCACCTTTGTCAGGCTTTTAAAGGGCTAATTTGGAGAGCTAATATACATTCTCCAACAACTAAAACTTTCATTACATTAATTTTAATATTTGCATATAAAGAAATAGAGAACAATGGATTAAATTTTCTCTACAATAAGCTGCCAAAAAATTAGAAGGAAGAAGTTATTCCAAAGACAGTAAAATTAAGGGTTTTCTTATTTTAAAAAATTAGCTCCTTTTGGGTTTTAGAGAGAAAAAATACACTCAATAAACTTGTGGTATCAATATTTTATGAACTGTAATGAAAGATGCATATTGGCCTTCATCCATCCGTTCATTCATTCACCTTCTGTCAGTCTTTGTACCCTGTTGTGTTCCAAAAAGGTGCGTTGAGGTGTGTCAAACCAATATAATGAGCCATTTCTTCAATATTTATGGCGAGGAAAAGTGTGCCTTCTCTCATGATTCACATTGGTCTCCTTGCTCTTCCTTGAACGCGACAGGCATGCTTCCACCTCAGGGTCTTTGCCCTTGGAAAATTCATATCCTCTTCCTGGATATCCACATGGCTCACTCACCTGCCTGTGGGTCTTTGAGACATTCCTTGACTGAGCAATTTAAAAATGTCCATGCTGCCTCAAGTCATGCTATATTTTCCTTAACTTCCCAAACCCCTCTTCTGCTTTCTTGATTCCATAGTACTTCACATCACTTAACATATTAAATATTCCACTTCTTTTTAAAAACAGTTTGTTTAAATTCCAGGAGGGCAAAGATTTTTTGCCTGGTTTGTTCACTGCTGGTTTCCTTTGGAAATATTTGTGTCTAGCACATAAATGTCCAATGAATGAGTGAATGCATATGTAAAATATATTCTCTATTATCATGAAATTATCAAACTGTGATATTGACAGACAGAGTGAGATTGGCGCTTTTAATAGGAAACATCTTGGAGAACAAATTTCAGCACTATGAGGCATCCATTTTCAGCCTTTCAAGCAAATGAGATTCTGCCTGTGAGAAGAGGCCTGAAGTCCCCTCCTTTTGTCATTGTACACAGAGGGACTCTCATCCAAGACAGAACACTCAGCTTTGACAGAGAGGGCCATGGCATTGTGTGGCCATTTCTGGAGTTGATGATCAAACAGCAAGACCTTTCAGCGATCAGCTGAAAAAAAGGAGCCAACATTGCATACCTGCCAGCCAGTCTGCCCGATGCCAGAGCCACATAAGACACCCTTGGGAAGTAGTGGACCATGCCAGATCTGTTTCCTTAGGTGCCCTGGTCACCAACTGTTCCTTAATAAAGAGGAATTAAAGGCTGACATACCGTTCTTTGAAGGCTTCTAATTTTAGGTATTTTAAGGCCTTCATTACCACCTATTTCATAGAGTTATATGATAAATAATGGAAGTAAAAAGCACATCAAGATGGCCAGTACTTATTGTGGCTATCATTTTATTATATACAGCCTTGTATATCATATGTCAGAAAGAGTCATGAAAAACCTTGAAATGGAAAAAATAAAAACTAAAAAGAAAAGTTGCTGGATGTTTTATCTAATGCCCCTTTCCAGATAATCTGTGAATTTCAGCATCTTTAAACCATTTTACAACTCTGTAAGTTATACAAAACTGTAGTAATGCAAATTATTCTTGTCCACAAAAATGCAAATGAACTTTCCCCTACAGAGATACAACTGACTCATACCCTGTGGATATTGATCAGTTCTGCGTCTGTTAACAAATTTGTCTCAGCATTTTTAATTGCCCATAAATGTGTCTGCTCTTTGGATTCCCCTCTGAATAGGTTGTGACTTATCACCAATTCCCTTATTATTTATATTTAATAGTTTAAACAAAATATTTGATGTGCTCATTTTCTATTTTTATGAAGATGATTTTATCCTTTCAAATATATTCTTTAACAAATATATAGCTACTGTTATAGACTATAGATTCAGTCATAAGCAGCAAGTCATTTTATTATTTTCATCCACTTTCTAGGTATGTGTGTTTCTTTTAATAAATATGCAGAGTGCATATTCAGGTGTTAATCTGTGTTCATAAAATTGCTTAAGACTCAATTTAAACATTTTGGAAAATGGTGGGAGAGGAAGTGAAATAGATACAGTGGTGGGGAATATCAAAGGAAGGAAGAATGTAAAAAACTAAGATTGTGAAAGACCTGGTGTGCTAGACTCCAGAGTTTGGATTTGGTTCTGAAACTTCCAAATTCCATTTGAGGTTTTAGGGGAGGCTAACCCTAAGGACACTGTTGCAGAACTTTTTATCAGTTTAAGGATATCACAGCTCTGTCTAGTGCTGTCCTGTTACATTTTTTTTTTCCAAGCGGATCAGGCCCCATGGGTGTGGTGAAGTTATATATAATGTAAAGCCTGTTACATGTTGCCCACTGGCTAGAGAAAAGCTCCCAAGTACTTTTTCCCTCCTGACTTCAAGTGAATGGCTGATATCCTATTATTAATGGGGATAGATTTTTCTTGGGATTAAAAAAAAACAAAATTGAATTGTGTAGACTGGATGGCCTTGATGGAGTTAAGATTCAGGTGCCCAGAGTGGGCAACCAAAGACTGGGCTATTCCAGAACTATTTCATTAGCTGCCCTGGTCAACAACTGTTCCTTCGTTAAAAGAAACTAAAGACTGATATAACCCTTTGAAGATTTATAATTTTTGTATTTTAAGGTCTTAATACTGTTGACGACAAGGAGTCAGGCTCTGTAATATATTTACACAGGTTTATTCTGAGGGAAATATGAGCGACCGAGTTCCAAGACATAGTCTCAAGAGTTCCTGAGAACATATGCCTGAGGTGGTTGGGTTATAGCCTGATTTCTATACATTTTAGGGGGACAGAAATTATAGGCAGGGACATAAATCAATACATCTTAGGTTTATATTGGTTTGGCCCAGAAAGGCAGGACATCTCACAATGGAGGATTCCAGGTCAAATGTAGATTTAAAGATTTCTGATGGCAACTGCTTGAAATGGTTAAGCTCTGCCTGAAGGGTTGAAATCAGTAGAAAGAAATGTCTATAATTAAGATAAAGGGGACTATGGAAACCAAGGTCCTTGTTATGTAGATGAAACCTCCCAGTAACAGGCTTCAGAGAATAGATTGTAAATATCTCTTATCAGGCCCTAGAAGGTACCAGACTTTTAGTTAATTCTCTCCTGGATCAGGAAAAGACCCAGAAAGGAAAGGGAATTACCTATAGAATGTAGATTTTCCCCACAAAAGACAGCTTTGCAAGGCCATTTCAAAATATGTTATAAAAACATATTTTGGGATAAAAAATTTCATTTTCTTTCAGGGCTTGCTATCTGCTATGTGATTTTATACTGGAGTCAGGTTGGAGTTTGGTATCTTATTGCTACAAAGTCTGTTTTGTCAGTCTTAAGATCTCTGTTTTAATGTTAATTTCTGGTCAGTTGTGTCTCAATTCCAAAGAGGAGGATAAAATGAGGCAACCCCTCCTTCACATCATGGCCTGAATTAGTTTTTCAGGTTTATTTTGGAATGCCCTTGAGAGAGGAATCCATTTAATCAGTTTGGGAGCTTAGAATTGTATTTTTGGTTTACAACTACTGTATAGAGTTGTATGATAATTAAGATAATTTGAGTCACTATAGTAGCTAGCCCCTATTGCGGCTATTATTTATTTAGCCACATCCCTTACCATCACTCCTTAGAGAATTGTGTCCTTACAAGTTTTTTCTCTATTTAAGCATATCACATGTTACACAAACAAGGTAAAACACATGGTTTATAAAGAAAAATGAAGATCTCAAAATACTTTTAGTTTTACAAAGTTTCACCAGAGTCAGGGTACTCCATTAAATTCCTAGAGCCCACAGTGCAGGGAAGTCCCTAGGCTCAGGATAAAATCTCTCCTGATTTTGAGGGCATGTATCCAAACACATGGCTTGCTGAAAACAAATGCATTTTAATCTCAGTGACTCTCTAAGATTAAGGCTTTGAAATGTCTTTACTATTCTTAAAATCGTGGCATTTTCCCTCCTTGCACCAGGCTGAGGGATGGCCGTTCTGACCCTGCTGGTCCTAGGCAGTCCCTCCTCCATGGGGGGCAGACTTGGCTCATGATTATGGTGACCCCTCACCACCAGGAGGCCAGCCCAGAGCTTGATGCTCCCACCAGTTCCGGACTCCTCCCTGAGCAAGGCAGAATAATGTGGTAGGCAGGATAATGGCCCCCAAAGACATCTGCTTCCTCATCCCTAGAACCTATGAATATTACCTTATATGGGAAAAGAAACTTGGCAGATGTGAGAAAGTTAAGGATCTTAAAATAAGGAGATTATTCTGGATTATCTGAGTGGGCTCTAAATGCAATTACAAGCACCCTTTAAAAGGGAGGCAGAAGAGTCAGAGAAAGAGATGTGATGGTGGAGGCAGAGATCGGAGTGATGCAACCACAATCTAAGGAATGCCAGCAGCTGCCAGAAAGTGGAAGAAGCAAGAAACAGTTTCTCCCTTAGAGACTCCAGAAGGAGTATGGCCCTACTAACACCCTGAGTTTGGACTTCTAGCTTCCTGCAGCTTTGAGACAATAACTTTCTGTTGTTTTAAGCCAAAATAAATAAAACACATTAAATAAATAACAAACAAATAAACAAACAAATAATGACTGTGAAATGGGTAGATGTGTTTTTTGCTATTAATAAAATCATCCATGTGTTTTAGTTCAATAGAAGTGATTTGAATGGAATCTGAAATGGAAAGCAGATGGCAAACTCCACATGATATAAAGTCACCAGGAGCTTCTGCAGTGGTAACCCCTTGAATGCATTAGGCCTGGGGCATCTAGCTTAAATGATTCTAAATTCACAGTTTCAACACACCAAGATTCAATCACTACAGCTGTCATGCATTTCGCTTACTTTATGGTAGAACTCTAGAAACATGAACAGCTGCCTTTACAGAAGTTGGCAACATAAACAACATGCTATGTAGGAACATGAAAAGGTAGCAAGATGATCCATTGGCAGGTAAAAACAAGGAAGACACAAAGTGCCTGGCATCTTCTTGAAGTAATGAGGTTAAAAGAATCTTCTAGGAGGAGAAGAATGTGGGCTGTGTCCATTCAAGTTTCTTCCTGCTCATAGGCACGTTTTCCAGTTGAGATAGCTCACCAGTGGGAGGTATAATGAGATAAGCAGCCAGAAACTGGGTCATAGTGCCTTGACTTAAATACATACTTCAGTCTTTAAACTTGAACCCTGTCTAATTCTACCATGTGAAAAACCTGAAAGCTAGCTCTGTAGATTCTAGTGTAAATCAATCCAATGATAACAGTAACTACCATTTACTTAACACTTTCATCCCTTTTCTCCTATAGATCTCTCAACAATCCCATGAGATAAATACTTATTATCTTCAATTTGTAGCTGAGGTTACTGATGTTTTGGGAACTTAAGCAATTTGTCCAGTGTACTCACAACACTTGAGAAGTAATAGAATTGAAATTTAAGCCCAGGCAGCCCAATTACAGACCCCATAGCTTGATCACTATTTCCTAATTCCACTGGATTTGGGGAAAATGTAACCACCAGATGTTGTAAAAACAGACTTAAACACTAAAAAAATGCTCACTGTGGCTGGGTGTGGTGGTTCATGCCTATAATCCCAGCATTTTGGGAAACCCATAGGGGCAGATTGCTTGAGCCCAAGAGTTCGAGACCAGCCTGTGCAACATGGTGAAATCCTGTCTCTACCAAAACAAATATAAAAATTAGCTGGGCGTGGTTGGATGCACCTGTAGTCTCAAAGGGAAGCTGGGGTGGCAGGATCGCTTGAGCCAGGGAGGCCAAGGTTGCAGTGAGCTGTGATGGTGTCATTGTACTCCAGCTTGGGCAACAGAGACAGACACTGTCTCAAAAAATAAATTAATTAAAAAAAAGAAAAAAAGGAAAAAATGCTCAGTGGGATAAATCACATATATTAAATACAAGGGAAAGAACACATAATACATCCTTGAAAATCTCTTTCCCCACCCCCCCATTCATTTAAGGGCTATAGTTTAATAGAAAATGCACAGTAAGAAAGAATCCAGTCTGCATGCTTCAACCAAAATTATCCCAGTAAGTGCTCAGAATTCTCACCAGCAGGGTTTAAATATAGTAGCTTGATACTAACAGTTAACTTACTGAAAATAAGCCACTGTCCCAAGGACTTTATATACGTTAATACATTAAGTATTCATAAAGTCCCTGTGGAGCAGGCATTCTTAGTATTCCCATTTTACAGATGAGGTACTTGAGGTACATAACTCATACAAGCAGTTAGGGGTATGGCTTGGATTTGAAACTCCTAGGCTGACTCTAAAGTCTACATACTATGCTATTCTGCTGTGCTCCGTTTTAAGAATATGGAGTGCTGTCTATTTTACCCTATACATGCTACTAACAACAGTTTTTCACAGCCAATTGGATGCTCAATATTTACATCTGTGTGTATAGCTCTTCTGAGTATTTGCAAAGAAGTTTCACATACCATATGTTATTTGATAACAATATTTCTATAAGGAAGGCAGTGCTGTTGCCAGAGTCCCTGTTTCACAGATGAGACAAACAGAAAGCCAGAGGGACTAAGTCATTTGTCTGAGGTTACACAATTCAGAAAGGCAAGAATGAGAATTAGAAACCAAGCCTTTTTGCTCCTTGTTGATGGCATCATGTTATTTGAATGTGGTTAACAACAATATAGCAGTGTTTTGGAGTTTACATATGTTTAGTTTTTAGAGCAGGCTTTCAGCTACCATATTCCTACATCAAGGGTACTGCCTCATTGCCAAAAGCTGGAGCAAGAAATCTGTATACATGATTGATTGTAGAGATCCATTACACACCCAAAATGCCTTGGTCCTAAGTTAAGAGCATACTCCATGGGTGACTTACAGGTGGGTCTGTTTACTGGTTTAGTGTCTAGTTCTTTTATAAACAGGAAAATGTTTCCCAAATTCCAGTCATTCACCTACCCACCTTTGTGATTTTGCCTCATCAATGTATCACCTGTGCAAGTTTATGCAATATACTTTTTCAGTAGATTTGATAATTTCATTTAGCCTAAGCAATAAAATATGAAACTACAGGTTTGATATGTGAGTTATATTTTTTCAAATATGCAATTAAATAAATACAAAATGATAACCTAAAGCCATGTCTTAAGGAATAAGGAGAAGTTTAAGGTGGACTTTGTCAAGGAGAGCTTGGCAGTAAGGATTGTACCAGTGAATTCAAGGGTTCTGGCTATGAATGTTGATTTGCCCAGATATTAATAAAGAAAGCTTCTTTTCTTCTTGAAAAGTTTAATGAGATGGAGGGAGAGTTTCAGTTGTTCATGGCTTAATATAGAAATATGATGGGAATTCATTAAGACGGAAGCAAACAGTTCAGAGGTGGTAAAACAGTACATAGGCACAAAATTTATTCTTAGATAAAGGGCAAGAGACTCTAAGATTTTGCCAATCCTTTTGTCTTTTGGTGCAGTGGGGAGGGGTTACTGGTTGCTGGATTTCCAGAGAGATGCTGGATTTTTCCATGAGTATTTGAGGGCCATAATATAACCCTCTCTTACGCTTCCCTCCCAACTTCCATCTCACATTTGTAGTTAAGCATGATTCTTATTTGAATTATAGACACAGAAACTGCATCAGATATACAAGTGGGGGATTTCCAAGGATGGAAACAGCATTATTTAATTTAGTTTAATTTAACCATTGCAATAACCTCCTATCATTGATACTGTCATCTGCATTTTGAAAATGGAAAAATAGGCTAACAAATTTTGTAACTTGCTCTTAGCTAGAAAATGGTAGAGTTGTGATTTAAATCTACATCTCTGGAATTGATTTAAAGATGGCCACAAAATCTTTTCTACTCCTTCCATCAAGGGGGGAAGTCTAATTTTCCTTTTTTGGATTAGGCTAGACTTAGTGACTTTAAAATCTTTAGTGGATTAGGCTAGACTTAGTGATGAATAGAATCCAGTGGAAGTTATATTCTGGAATTTCTGAGCCTGAGTCATACAAAAGTATTGT
Organism: Pongo abelii; assembly: GCF_028885655.2. Taxonomy (NCBI): domain Eukaryota; kingdom Metazoa; phylum Chordata; class Mammalia; order Primates; family Hominidae; genus Pongo; species Pongo abelii. Next base: position 35,574,740 of record NC_071989.2, read on the forward strand.
AGCTTCTGCTTGGGATTCTGGAAAAACTTGCTCTCTGGACATGCCCTCTCAGGATATTTCCCAGTGGAAGTCAGCCACCATGCTTTGAGGATGCCCAAGTCGCCCCATGGAGAGGCTCATAGGGAGATTGATTGAGGTCCCCAGTGGGCAGTCCTGGCTGAACTTCCAACAGCCAGTACCAACTTGCCAGTAATGTCATTAAGTCATCCTCAACATCTAGCCCAATTGAGCCTTCAGATGACTATAGCCCTAGCTGATATCTGACTGCAATTACACAAGAAGCTCTAAATATAAAAATGTTTACTCTTTATCTTTGTCCTCAATAATTTCTTGGGGCCACTCCAGAGATGCAGACTAGTTCTTGGCATGGAGTATGAAAATACATCCTGAACCATGGAAAGAAATAGCTAAATTGGCATCAGTCACCTACATGCTACCAGTCTTGCCAGAAGAAAGATTTCTTTGGCATGTATGTGTACATGTGCTCTGCATTACGATCAACAGCACAGTCATTATGTTAGCAAGTGTGCTCTCTATTATAGTTTAATTAACTAAGGCAGAGGTGGAGAATTAGCTTACTAGATATACCTGTCTTGGACTTGATATATTCAGTGGGCTGATCTAAAATCTAATCTAAAGGATTAATATTATCTTGCTCATTGTTTTTTGACATAACAATTTTCCCATACCTAATGGTTAAATCATTAAGAACAGAGCATTTAAAGAGTAAGTGCTGAAAAGGAACTAGAGAACTGAGAACAATGATGTATTAGTGTGTTCTCATACTGATGATAAAGACATACCCTAGTCTGGGCAATTTACAAAAAAGAGGTTTAATTGGACTTACAGTTCCACATGGCTGGGGAGGCCTCACAATCATGGCAGAAGGCAAGGAGGAGCAAGTCACGTCTTTCATGGATGGTAGCAGGCAAAAAGAGAGCTTGTGCAGAGAAACTCCCTTTTTTTTTTTTTTTTTTTTTTGAGAAGGAGTCTTGCTATGTCGCCCAGGTTGGAGTGCAGTGGTGCAGTGGTGCGATCTTGGCTCACTACAACCTCCGCCTCCTGGGTTTAAGCAATTCCCCTTCCTCAGCCTCCTGAGTAGCTGGGATTACAGGTGCCTGCCACCACGCCTGGCCAATTTTTTGTATTTTTAGTAAAGATGGGGTTTCACCATATTAGCCAGGATGGTCTCGATCTCCTGACCTTGTGATCCACCCACCTTGGCCTCCCAAAGTGCTGTGATTACAGGCGTGAGCCACCGTGCTTGGCCGAGAAACTCCCATTTTTAACACCATCAGATCTCATGAGACCCATTCACTATCATGAGAACAGCATGGGAAAGACCAGCTCCCATGATTCAGTCATCTCCCACCAGGTCCCTCCCACAACAGGTGGGAAGTATGGCAGCTACAAGATGAGATTTGGATAGGGACACAGAGCTAAACCATATCAAATGACTAAACTGCTTATTTCAAATGATAGAAAATAAAGGGTAAACATTTTCTAAAGCCACAGTCCAAATGAAGAGCACAGTATGATGAATGAAATTGCTCAATCATCTCCCTCTTGTCCAACTTCTTTTAAATATCCTTTCTATGCCTCCTTTTCCTTTCAATGCATATGTCTCACTGTTCCATTTTTTGGTACCCTATCTCATCCTTGGTCTGTTAACTTTCCCCAGTGTCTTTTGCCCTTTCCATTTTTCATCATAACCCAATAGCAATTTACAAGCAATTACAGTATTTTTAAAAATGTGTATAATATTCACTGAATGACTATTTTTCTAGTTCTTAATTATGTAATAGTTATCTCAAAAGGAAATATAAAATCACCTAACTAAATTATATTATTATTTACTTCTCTGCATCTGATAATTCTGACAATTTATTTTTGCCTCAGGCCTACTGTTGATATAATGTTTTAGGTTATATGCCTAGCTATGGTTTATTTATTTATTTAGATACATGGTCTAACTCTGTCTCTGAGAGTGGAGCACACTGGTATGGTCATAGTTCACTGTAACTCTGAACTCCTGGAATCAAGTGATCCTCCTCCTGCCCCAGCCTTCTGAGTAACTAGGACTAGACAAACACACCACCACTCTCAGCTAATTTTGTTATTTTAAAAAACTTTTTTTTTAGTACAAAAGGACATTAAATATCATATCCTTTTTAAAAAGAGAACACACTTCATTAACTGTTATTACTTTGGAAAGACTCATTTTGAACTAGTGAAGAGCCTTGATTACATTTGCACGTGTATTTTTTTCGCGAAGTTTTAAATATTTTTATCCTAAGAAGAGAAAATTATAGGCCAGCACTGTGTACTTAGTAGAGGTCTTTGGAGACCTAATGCACAGAAATGATAATGTGTATGACAGTTTGTAATAAAGTTTAAAAAATAAAAATTTACTCACCAGAAACTTTCCTCAAATATTTATCAAGAGAAAAGTATTTGAAATGAAAGAAGTATGCTTTCCAGTGTAGACTTAATATGCTGGGAAACTGGGAGGAAATCTAGGTAGCATGGAGTGGCTGAGTCCTCCAGCTGTCCTAGAGTGACCCCATATGGTCTTCAAGTGTAAGCAGAGTGTAATTGCCCCATGGGTTCTTCCTTCCTGCTGCACAGACAAAACCAGTTCACCGAGATCATGGTATTGCAGCAAAGAAAGTGTTTAACTGATGCTATGCTAGCCACACAGAAGATGGAGCTATTACTCAAATCAGTCTCCCTGAAGGCTTGGAGGTTAGGGTTTTTCAAGGATAGTTTGGTGAGCAGGGAACTAGGGAATGGGTAATACTAATTGGTTGGAGATGCATTCATAGGGGTATGGAAAACAGTCCTGCTGGGCTGAGTTTGCTTCTGAGTGGGGGCCTCAGGACTGGTTGAGTCAAGAGTCCTGAGTCTGGATGGGGTCAGTCAGTGGCCAGAATGCAAACATCTCAAAGATATCTCAAAAAACCAGTCTTAGGTTCTACAATAGTGATGTTATCTATAAGAGCAATTGGAGAAGTCAAAAATCTTGTGACTTTTGGCCATTTGACTCTAGAGCTGGAAGGAATTGTAGAAACTATGCCTACGTTTTAGCAGAATTCAGACCTCTCTCCTAATCCTAATCTTGTGGCCTTTCAATAGTCTTACAAAAGGAGTTTCAGCCCCCGCACTTGGAGATGATCAGATTTAGGAAGGTACTATTCTCATCCTTGCTTCAAGGTTAAATTATAAACTCAGTTCCTCCCATGGTTAGATTGATCTACATCCAGGAATGAGCAAAGACAGCCAGACTGTGAGGCTAGAAGCAATATGGAGCCAGCCATGTTAGACTTCTCTCACTTTCATAATCTTTGCAAAGGCAGTTTCAAGATCACAAGAAGTTACTTGCAGCAGGGATGTGAGGCTGGTAGAGGTAAAGGTGTCTACCTCTATGGCATAAATGGGAAAACAAAAGACAAATCAGTAAAATAAAGCAATACCTACAAAAACAAGCCTATAAAGGACGCCAAGGCAGATATACATGTGAGAAGATAATAGAAAGACTCAATGTTCATCATGTGACCTGAATACCATATTTTATGGCCCAGCAAACTATCTGTAATGCCCTATCTGTCCCAAAGGAGGAGAGCCTCTGGATACTCCTTCAAACAGATTCCTTTTCCCTCAGTATTAAAAAATCTGGTTTTAAGGTGAATCTCATCTTGCATTTGAGCATTATTTTTATAAGAAAGAAATGCATTTTTCCACCAAACCTCACTAATTTATACCACCAATTCAGATAATTTCTGAGTTTAGATTTATGTTTCCACTATGAACAAAGACACTTCAATGACTGATCATTACAAAGACAAAATTCAAAGGTTAACTAAATCACCAAATGAAGAAACTTGTCTCCTTGTTATTCTAAGAATTGCCATTTAGGCAAACAAAAACAATCTCAATCTACATACTGTATATATGCTCAATAAATATCGCTTAAGTTAAATTTGTTAAAATTCATAATGTATGTAAGATGCACACTGAGATGGAGAAAAACCCCATGGGTGAATTAGTTCACATATAGCATGACAACAACCCAGTTATATGCTAAAAGAGACTCTCTGAATTTTCACAAACTTTGTTTTCTTTTGTGAGGATTTACAGTGTCATTTACAGTACATACAAGAGACCCATTCCCTAACCCACAACTTAGAGCGTACCTCAGGGAAATTGTCTTTAGAAAGTCAAACGCAGAGTAACCAGCAGGGAGTTATAACAAATAAATCACAAATAATAGTAAGCTGCAAACTCAGAATGTCCAAAACTAAATTTGGCATGCCTTCCTCACCCCTTCTAAATTTGACCCTTGTACTAAGCCCACCATTGTAACTGGCCAGAGAACTCCAAGTCTCATAATGAGCTTCTTGATTTATACAGCATCAGTTAATCATGAAATCCCCTGTTTCCTTAGTTTTATCTATTTCCATTTCCATGATTTATATCGTTATCCTCTTGTATCTGGATGCTTCAGACAGATTCCTTTAATCCAGCCTCAACTTCAGTCAATCAAACCTATCTCATGCTATTTAAATCTTGAGATTTCATTGTGTCATTCCCTTACTTACAACCTTTAGTGGCTCTCTATTTCCAAGCACGTTAAATCATTGTTCTCTGCATGGTTTCAGGAATCTTTATTCCAGTTATGTGTACATCTCTGTTGCATCTATCACTTCTCCTCAGCTTGGAATCCTATATACTAGTAAGGCCAGTCACCAACTTTTTCTACAAATACATCACACTTCTCGCTTACACTGCATCTTATATCATCCTGTTTTCAGAAAATTTCAACCCTTTCCATCTCCATTTATCTCTTCTTCCAAGACAAACTCAAGTCCTGCCTGCTTTCTTGATCCTTCTAACTCTTACGTATCTCCTGTGGCCTCCCCTTTTGAGTTATTTACTGTAGTTGAACATAGAGGGCTCTCTATAGCTTCAGATAGGCTCACTTTGTTTCTTCGAGTGAGCAGAAGTTTCTTGAAAGCCTTTCTCAATCACACCTTCCATCTCCAATTAAGTGTAGGCCCCCAAATTTTCTGCCCACATTGTACCTTGCACTTCTCCATCATGACACTCACCAAATTTGCAATTGTTTGTGTTTCCCTGCTGGGCCATGCACTTTTTCATGGCAACAGTCTCAACCATCCAGTGCACCATTGTGTCTCAAAGGTCATTGTGTCCTCCAGTGCATGGCACACATAAATTACCCATTTGTTACATGGGTATAAACGTGCCATGGTGGTTTACTGCACCTATCAACCCATCATCTACGTTAGGTATTCCTCCTAATGCCATCCCTCTCCTAGCTCCCCACACTCCAACAGGCCCCAGTGTGTGATGTTCCCCTCCCTGTGTTCATGTGTTCTCATTGTTCAACTTCTGCTTATGAGTGAGAATATGCAGTGTTTGGTTTTCTGTTCCTGTGTTAGTTTGCTGAGAATGATGGTTTCCAGCTTTGCCCATGTTCCTGCAAAGGACATGAACTCATCACTTTTTATGGCTGCATAGTATTCCATGGTGTATATGTGCCACATTTTCTTTATCCAGTCTATCAATGATGGGCATTTGGGTTGGTTCCAAGTCTTTTCTATTGTGAACAGTGCTGGAATAAACATATGTGTGCATATGTCTTTATGGTAGCATGATTTATAATCCTTTGGGTATATACCCACTAATGGAGTTGCTGGGTCAAATGGTATTTCTGGTCCTAGATCCTTAAGGAATTGCCACACTGTCTTCCACAATTGTTGAACTAATTTATGCTCCTACCAACAGTGTAAAAGCATTCCTATTTCTCCACATCCTCTCGAGCATCTGTTGTTTCCTGACTTTTTAATGATCGCCATTCTAACTGGTGTGAGATAGTATCTCATTGTGGTTTTGATCTGCATTTCTCTAATGACTAGTGGTGATGAGCTTTTTTTTCATATTTTTTTGGCCACATAAATGTCTTCTTTTGAGAGCTGTCTGTTCATATCCTTCACCCACTTTTTGATGGGGTTTTTTTTTCTTGTAAATTTGTTTAAGTTCCTCATAGATTCTTGATATTAGCCCTTTGTCAGATGGATAGATTGCAAAAATTTTCTCCCATTCTGTTCACTCTGATGGTAGTTTCTTTTGCTGTGCAGAAACTCTTTAGTAATTATATCCCACTTGTGAATTTTGGCTTTTGTTGCCATTGCTTTTGGTTTTTTAGTCATGAATTCTTTGCCCATACCTAAGTCCTGAATGCTATTGCCTAGGTTTTTTTCTAGGGTTTGCATAGTTTTACGTCTAACATTTAAGTCTTTAATCCATCTTGAGTTAATTTTTGTATAAGGTGTAAGGAAGTGGTCCAGTTTCAGTTTCCTGCATATGGCTAGCCTGCTTTCCCAACAGCATTTATTAAACAGGGAATCCTTTCCCCATTGCTTGTTTTTGTCAGGTTTGTCAAAGATCAGATGGTTGTAGATGTGTGGCATTATTTCTGAGACCTCTGTTCTGTTCCATTGGCCTATATATCTGTTTTGGTTCCAGTACCATGCTGTTTTGGTTACTGTAGCCTTGTAGTATAGTTTGCAGTCAGGTAGTGTAATGCCTCCCACTTCGTTCTTTTTGCTTAGGATTCTCTTGGCTATACGGGCTCTTTTTTGGTTCCATATGAAATTTAAAGTAGTTTTTTCTAATTCTGTGAAAAAAGTCAATGGTAGCTTGATGGGGATAGCATTTAATCTATATATTACTTTCACCTATTCATGAGATGGTATGTTTTTCCATTTGTTTGTGTCCTCTCTTATTTCCCTGAGCAGTGGTTTGTAGTTATCCTTGAAGAGGTCTTTCATATCCCCTGTAAGCTGGATTCCTAGATATTTTATTCTCTTCGTAGCAGTTGTGAATGTGAGTTCACTCATGATTTGGCTGTTTGTCTATTGTTGGTATATAGGAATGCTTGTGATTTTTGAACATTGATTTTGTATCCTGAGACTTTGCTGATGTTGTTTATCAACTTGAGGAGATATTGGGCTGAGACAATGGGGTTTTCTAAATACACAATCATGTCATCTGCAAACAGAGACAATTTGAGTTCCTGTCTTCCGATTTGATACCCTTTATTTCTTTCTCTTGCCTGGTTTCCCTGGGCAGAACTTCCAATACTATGTTGAACAGCAGTGGTAAGAGAGGGCATCCTTGTCTTGTGCTGGTTTTCAAAGGGAATGCTTCCAGCATTTGCCCATTCAGTATGATATTGGCTGTGGGATTGCCATAGATAGCTCTTATTATTTTGAGATACATTCCATTAATACCTAGTTTACTGAGAGTTTTTAGCATGAAGCACTGTTGAATTTTATCGAAGGCCTTTTCTGCATCTACTGAGATAATCATGTAGTTTTTGTCATTGGTTCTGTTTATGTGATGGATTACATTTATTGATTTGCATATGTTGAACCAGCCTTGCATCCCCAGAATGAAGCTGACTTAATCATGGTGGATAAGCTTTGTGATGTGCTGCTGGATTCAGTTTGCCAGTGTTTTATTTAGGAGTTTTGCATGTTCATCAGGGATATTGGCCTGAAATTTTATTTTTTTGTTGCCTCTCTGCCAGGTTTTGATATCAGGATGATGCTGGCCTCGTAAAATGAGTTAGGGAAGAGTGTCTTTTTTTTCTATTGTTTAGAATAGTTTCAGAAGAAATGATACCAACTCCTCTTTGCACCTCTGGTAGAATTTGACTGTGAATCCATCTGGTCCTGGGCTTTTTTTGGTTGGTAGGCTATTAACTACTGCCTCAATTTCAGCACTTGTCATTGGTCTATTCAGGGATTCAACTTCTTCACAGTTTAGTCTTGGGAGGGTGTATGTATCCAGGAATTTATCCATTTCTTCTAGATTTTCTAGTTTATTTAAATAGAGGTGTTTATGGTATTCTCTGATGGTAGTTTGTATTTCTGTGGGATCAGTGGTGATATCCCCTTTATCATTTTTTATTGTGTCTATTTGATTCTTCTTTCTTCTTCAGATAGTCTGGCTAGCAGTCTATCTATTTTGTTATTCTTTTCCAAAAAACCAGCTCCTGGATTCATTGATTTTTCAAAAGGTTTTTCTTATCTCTATCTTCTTCTGTTCTGCTCCAATCTTAGTTATTTCTTGTCTTCTGCTACCTTTTGAATTTGTTTGCTCTTGCTTCTCTAGTTCCTTTAATTGTGGTGTTAGGTTGTCGATTTTGGATCTTTCCTGCTTTCTCCTGTGGGCATTTAGTGCTATAAATTTCCCTCTAAACACTGCTTTAGTTGTGTCCCAGAGATTCTGAACAAAGATCTGAACAATGATCATTACAAAGACAAAATTCAAAGGTTAACTAAATCATCAAATGATTCTGAACAAAGTTTGTCTTTGTTCTCATTGGTTTCTAAGAACTTATTTATTTCTGCTTTAATTTCGTTATTTACCCAGTAGTCATTCAGGAACATGTTGTTCAGTTTCCATGTAGTGGTGCAGTTTTGAGTGAATTTCTTAATCCTAAGTTCTAATTTGATTGCACTGTGGTCTTAGAGACTGTTTGTTATGATTTCTGTTCTTTTGCATTTGCTGAGGAGTGTTTTACTTCCAGCTATGTGTTCAATTTTAGAATAAGTGTGGTGTGGTGCTGAGAAGAATGTATATTCTGCTAATTTGCAGGGGAGAGTTCTGTAGATGTCTATTAGGTCTGCTTGGTCCAGAGGTGAATTCAAATCCTGAATATCCTTGTTAATTTTTTGTCTCATTGATCTGTCTAATATTGACAGTGGGGTGTTAAAGTCTCCCACTATTATTGTGTGGGAGTCTAAGTCTCTTTGTAGGTCTCTAAGAACTTGCTTTATGAATCTGGGTGCTCCTGTATTGGGTGCATGTATATTTAGGATAGTTAGCTCTTCTTGTTGCATTGATCCCTTTATCATTATGGAATGGCCTTCTTTGTCTCTTTTGATCTTTGTTGGTTTAAAATCTGTTTTATCAGACTATGATTGCAACCTCTGCTCTTTTTTGCTTTCCATTTGCTTAGTAAATATTCCTCCATCCCTTTATTTTGAGCCTACGTGTGTCATTGCCCATGAGATTGGTCTCCTGAATGCAGCACACCTATCGGTCTTGACTCTTTATCCAATTTGCCAGTCTGTGTCTTTTAATTGGAGCATTTAGCCCATTTACATTCAAGGTTAATATTGTTATGTGTGAATTTGATTCTGTCATTATGATGTTAGCTGGTTATTTTGCCCATTAGTTGATGTAGTTTCTTCATAGTGTTGGTAGTCTTTACAATTTGGTATGTTTTTGCATTGGCTGGTACCAGTTGTTCCTTTCCATGTTTAGTGCTTCTTTCAGGAGCTCTTGTAAGGCAGGCCTGGTGGTGACAACATCTCTCAGCATTTGCTTGTCTGTAAAGGATTTTATTTCTCCTTCACTTATGAAGCTTAGTTTGGCTGGATATGAAATTCTGGGTTGAAAATTCTTTTCTTTAAGAATGTTGAATATTAGCCTCCACTCTTTTCTGGCTTGTAGGGTTTCTGCAGAGAGATCTGCTGTTAGTCTCATGGGCTTCCCCTTTGTGGGTAACCCTACCTTTCTCTCTGGCTGCCCTTAACATTTTTTCCTTCATTTCAATCTTGGTGAGTCTGATGATTATGTCTTGGGGTTGCTTTTCTTGAGGAGTATCTTTGTGGTGTTCTCTGTGTTTCCTGAATTTGAATGTTGGCCTGTCTTTCTAGGTTGGGGAAGATTTCCTGGATAACATCCTGAAGAGTGTTTTACAACTTGCTTCCATTCTCCCCGTCACTTTCAGGTACACCAATCAAACCTAGGTTTGCTCTTTTCACATAGTCCCATATTTCTTGGAGGCTTTGTTTTTTTCCTTTTCATCCTTTTTTTCTCTAATCTTGTCTTCATGCTTTATTTCATTAATTTGATCTTTACTCTCTGATATCCTTTCTTCTGCTTGATGGATTTGGCTATTGATACTTGTGTATGCTTCACGAAGTTCTCATGCTGTGTTTTTCAGTTCCATCAGGTCATTTACATTCTTCTCTAAACTGGTTATTCTAGTTAGCAATTCCTCTCTCCTTTTTTCAAAGTTCTTAGCTTCCTTGCATTGAGTTAGAACATGCTCCTTTAGCTTGGAGGAGTTTCTTATTACCCACCTTCTGAAGCCTGCTTCTGTCAATTTGTCACACTCATTCTCCTTCCAGTTTTGTTCCCTTGCTGGTGAGGAATTATTGTCCTTTGGAGGAGAAGAGGCGTTCTGGTTTTTGGAATTTTCAGCCTTTTTGTGCCGGTTTTTCCTCATCTTCATATATTTATTTACCTTTGGTCTTTGATGTTGGTGACCTTTGGATGGGGTTTCTGTGTGGATGTCCTTTTTGCTGATGTTGATGCGATTCCTGTTTGTCAGTTTTCCGTCTAACAGTCAGGCCCCTCTGCTGCAGGTCTGCTGGAATTTGCTGGAGGTCCACTCCAGACCCCATTTGCCTGCGTATCACCAGCAGAGGCTGCAGAACAGCAAAGATTGCTGCCTGTACCTTCCTCTGGAAGCTTTGTTCCAGAGGGGCACTTGCCAGATGCCAGCTGGAGCTCTCCTGTATGAGGTGTCTGTTGACCCCTGCTGGGAGATGTCTCCTAGTCAGAAGGCAAGGGGGTCAGGGACCCACTTGAGGAGGCAATCTGTCCCTTTGCAGAGCTCAAGTGCTCTGCTGGGATATCTGCTGCTTTCTTCACAGCTGGCAGGCAGGAAACTTTAAGTCTGCTGAATCTATACCCACAGTTGCCCCTTCCCCCAGGTGCTCTGTCCCAGGGAGATGGGTGTTTTATCTCTAAGGCCCTGACTGGGGCTGCCACCTTTCTTTCAGAGATGCCCTGCCCAGAGAGGAGGAATCTGGAGAGGCAGTCTGGCTATAGCAGCTTTTCTGAGCTGCAATGGGCTCTGACCAGTTCAAACTTCCCAGCAACTTTTTTTTACACTGTGAGGGGAAAACAGCCTACTCAAGCCTCAGTAATGGCAGATGCCCGTCCCCACACCAGGCTCAAGTGTCCCAGGTTGACTTCAGACTGCTGTGCTGGCAGTGAGAATTTGAAGCTAGTGGATCTTAGCTTGCTGGGCTCCATAGGGGTGGGATCTGCCGAGCTAGACCACTAGCCCCCTTTCTAGAGGAGTGAATGGCTCTGTCTTGCTGGCATTCCAGGTGCCACTGGGGTATGAAAAAAAAAACTCCTGCAGCTAGCTCAGTGTCTGCCCAAATGGCCGCCCAGTTTTGTGCTTGAAACCCACAGCTCTGGTGGTGTAGGTACCCAAAGGAATCTCCTGGTCTGTGGGTTGCAAAGACAGTGGGAAAAGTGTAGTATCTGGGCCAGAATGCACCATTCCTCATGGCACAATCCCTCACAGCTTCCCTTGGCTAGGGGAGGAAGTTCTCTGACCCTTTGTGCTTCCCAGGTGAGGTGATGCCCCACCCTGCTTCAGCTCGCCCTCTGTGGGCTGCACCCACTGTCTAACCAGTCCCTATGAGATGAGCCAGATACCTCAGTTGGAAATGCAGAAATCACCCACCTTCTGCATTGATCTCACTGGGAGCTGGAGACCAGAGCTGTTCCTATTCAGCATCTTGGCCAGGCACCCAGAAACATCTTTTGACTTTGACTTATTGTTTTTTATTAATTTTTTTATTTTATTTTTTATTTTTTATTTTTATTATTATACTTTAGGTTTTATGGTACATGTGTGCAATGTGCAGGTAAGTTACATATGTATACATGTGCCATGCTGGTGTGCTGCACCCACCAACTCGTCATCTAGCATTAGGTATATCTCCCAATGCTATCCCTCCCCCCTCCCCCCAGCCTGCAACAGTCCCCGAAGTGTGATGTTCCCCTTCCTGTGTCCATGTGTTCTCATTCTTCAATTCCCACCTATGAGTGAGAATATGCAGTGTTTGGTTTTTTGTTCTTGTGATAGTTTACTGAGACTGATGATTTCCAATTTCATCCATGTCCCTATGAAGGACATGAACTCATCATTTTTTATGGCTGCATAGTATTCCATGGTGTATATGTGCCACATTTTCTTAATCCAGTCTATCATTGTTGGACATTTGGGTTGGTTCCAAGTCTTTGCTATTGTGAATAATGCCACAATAAACATACGTGTGCATGTGTCTTTATAGCAGCATGATTTATAGTCCTTTGGGTGTATAACCAGTAATGGGATGGCTGGGTCAAATGGAATTTCTAGTTCTAGATCCCTGAGGAATCGCCACACTGACTTCCACATTGGTTGAACTAGTTTACAGTCCCACCAACAGTGTAAAAGTGTTCCTATTTCTCCACATCCTCTCCAGCACCTGTTGTTTCCTGACTTTTTAATGATTGCCATTCTAACTGGTGTGAGATGGTATCTCATTGTGGTTTTGATTTGCGTTTCTCTGATGGCCAGTGATGGTGAGCATTTTTTCATGTGTTTTTTGGCTGCATAAATGTCTTCTTTTGAGAAGTGTCTGTTCATGTCCTTTGCCCACTTTTTGATGGGATTGTTTGTTTTTTTCTTGTAAATTTGTTGGAGTTCATTGTAGATTCTGGATATTACCCCTTTGTCAGATGAGTAGGTTGCAAAAATTTTCTCCCGTTTTGTAGGTTGCCTGTTCACTCTGATGGTAGTTTCTTTTGCTGTGCAGAAGCTCTTTAGTTTAATTAGATCCCATTTGTCAATTTTGGCTTTTGTTGCCATTGCTTTTGGTGTTTTAGACATGAAGTCCTTGCCCATGCCTATGTCCTGAATGGTAAAGCCTAGGTTTTCTTCTAGGGTTTTTATGGTTTTAGGTCTAACGTTTAAGTCTTTAATCCATCTTGAATTGATTTTTGTATAAGGTGTAAGGAAGGGATCCAGTTTCAGCTTTCTACATATGGCTAGCCAGTTTTCCCAGTATCATTTATTAAATAGGGAATCCTTTCCCCATTGCTTGTTTTTCTCAGGTTTGTCAAAGATCAGATAGTTGTAGATATGTGGCATTATTTCTGATGGCTCTGTTCTGTTCCATTGATCTATATCTCTTTTTGCTACCAGTACCATGCTGTTTTGGTTACTGTAGCCTTGTAGTATAGTTTGAAGTCATGTAGTGTGATGCCTCCAGCTTTGTTCTTTTGCCTTAGGATTGACTTGGTGATGCGGGCTCTTTTTTGGTTCTATATGAATTTTAAAGTAGTTTTTTCCAATTCTGTGAAGAAAGTCATTGGTAGCTTGATGGGGATGGCATTGAATCTGTAAATTACCTTGGGCAGTATGGCCATTTTCACGATATTGATTCTTCCTACCCATGAGCATGGAATGTTCTTCCATTTGTTCGTATCCTCTTTTATTTCCTTGAGCAGTGGTTTGTAGTTCTCCTTGAAGAGGTCCTTCACATCCCTTGTAAGTTGTATTCCTAACTATTTTATTCTCTTTGAAGCAATTGTGAATGGGAGTTCACTCATGATTTGGCTCTCTGTTTGTCTGTTATTGGTGTATAAGAATGCTTGTGATTTTTGTACATTGATTTTGTATCCTGAGACTTTGCTGAAGTTGCTTATCAGCTTAAGGAGATTTTGGGCTGAGACAATGGGGTTTTCTAGATATACAATCATGTTGTCTGCAAACAGGGATAATTTGACTTCCTCTTTTCCTAATTGAATACCCTTGATTTCCTTCTCTTGCCTAATTGCCCTGGCCAGAACTTCCAACACTATGTTGAATAGGAGTGGTGAGAGAGGGCATCCCTGTCTTGTGCCAGTTTTCAAAGGGAATGCTTCCAGTTTTTGCCCATTCAGTATGATATTGGCTGTGGGTCTGTCATAGATAGCTCTGATTATTTTGAGATACATCCCATCAATACCTAATTTCTTGAGAGTTTTTAGCATGAAGGGTTGTTGAATTTTGTCAAAGGCCTTTTTTGCATCTATTGAGATAATCATGTGGTTTTTGTCTTTGGTTCTGTTTATATGCTGGATTACATTTACTGATTTGCATATATTGAACCAGCCTTGCATCCCAGGGATGAAGCCCACTTGATCATGGTGGATAAGCTTTTTGATGTGCCGCTGGATTCTGTTTGTCAGTATTTTATTGAGGATTTTTGCATCAATGTTCATCAAGGATATTGGTCTAAAATTCTCTTTTTTGGTTGTGTCTCTGCCAGGCTTTGGTATCAGGATGATGCTGGCCTCATAAAATGAGTTAGGGAGGATTCCCTCTTTTTCTATTGATTGGAATAGTTTCAGAAGGAATGGTACCAGTTCCTCCTTGTACCTCTGGTAGGATTCGGCTGTGAACCCATCTGGTCCTGGAATTTTTGGTTGGTAAGCTATTGATTATTGCCACAATTTCAGCTCCTGTTATTGGTCTATTCAGAGATTCAACTTCTTACTGGTTTAGTCTTGGGAGGGTGTATGTGTTGAGGAATTTATCCATTTCTTCTAGATTTTCCAGTTTATTTGCATAGAGGTGTTTGTAGTATTCTCTGATGGTAGTTTGTATTTCTGTGGGATCAGTGGTGATATCCCCTTTATCATTTTTTATTGCATCTATTTGATTCTTCTCTCTTTTTTTCTTTATTAATCTTGCTAGCAGTCTATCAATTTTGTTGATCCTTTCAGAAAACCAGCTCCTGGATTCATTAATTTTTTGAAGGGTTTTTTGTCTCTATTTCCTTCAGTTCTGCTCTGATTTTAGTTATTTCTTGCCTTCTGCTAGCTTTTGAATGTGTTTGCTCTTGCTTTTCTAGTTCTTTTAATTGTGATGTTACGGTGTCAATTTTAGATCTTTCCTGCTTTCTCTTATGGGCGTTTAGTGCTATAAATTTCCCTCTACACACTGCCTTGAATGTGTCCCAGAGATTCTGGTATGTTGTGTCTTTGTTCTCGTTAGTTTCAAAGAACATCTTTATTTCTGCCTTCATTTCGTTGTGTACCCAGTAGTCATTCAGGAGCAGGTTGTTCAGTTTCCATGTAGTTGAGCGGTTTTTAGTGAGATTCTTAATCCTGAGTTCTAGCTTGATTGCACTGTGATCTGAGAGATAGTTTGTTATAATTTCTGTTCTTTTACATTTATTGAGGAGAGGTTTACTTCCAAGTATGCGGTCAATTTTGGAATAGGTGTGGTGTGGTGCTGAAAAAAATGTATATTCTATTGATTTGGGGTGGAGAGTTCTGTAGATGTCTATTAGGTCTGCTTGTTGCAGAGCTGAGTTCAATTCCTGGGTATCCTTGTTGACTTTCTGTCTCATTGATCTGTCTAATGTTGACAGTGGGGTGTTAAAGTCTCCCATTATTAGTGTGTGGGAGTCTAAGTCTCTTTGTAGGTCACTCAGGACTTGCTTTATGAATCTGGGTGCTCCTGTATTGGGTGCATATATATTTAGGATAGTCAGCTCTTCTTGTTGAATTAATCCCTTTATCATTATGTAATGGCCTTCTTTGTCTCTTTTGATCTTTGTTGGTATAAAGTCTGTTTTATCAGAGACTAGGATTGCAACCCCTGCCATTTTTTGTTTTCCATTTGCTTGGTAGATCTTCCTCCATCCTTTTATTTTGAGCCTATGTGTGTCTCTGCACATGAGATGGGTTTCCTGAATACAGCACACTGATGGGTCTTGACTCTTTATCCAATTTGCCAGTCTGTGTCTTTGAATTGGAGCATTTAATCCATTTACATTTAAAGTTAATATTGTTGTGTGTGAATCTGATCCTGTCATTATGATGTTAGCTGGTTATTTTGCTCTTTAGTTGATGCAGTCTCTTCCTAGTCTCGATGGTCTTTACATTTTGGCATGATTTTGCAGTGGCTGGTACCGGTTGTGCCTTTCCATGTTTAGCACTTCCTTGAGGAGTTCTTTTAGGGCAGGTCTGGTGGTGACAAAATCTCTCAGCATTTGCTTGTCTGTAAAGTATTTTATTTCTCCTTCACTTATGAAGCTTAGTTTGGCTGGATATGAAATTCTGGGTTGAAAATACTTTTCTTTAAGAATGTTGAATATTGGCCCCCACTCTCTTCTGGCTTGTAGGGTTTCTGCCGAGAGATCCACTGTTAGTCTGATGGGCTTCCCTTTGATGGTAACCCGACCTTTCTCTCTGGCTGCCCTTAACATTTTTTCCTTCATTTCAACTTTGGTGAATCTGACAATTATGTGTCTTGGAGTTGCTCTTCTTGAGGAGTATCTTTGTGGCATTCTCTGTATTTCCTGAATCTGAATGTTGGCCTGCCTTGCTAGATTGGGGAAGTTCTCCTGGATAATATCCTGCAGAGTGTTTTCCAACTTGTTTCCATTCTCCCCGTCACTTTCAGGTACACCAATCAGACGTAGATTTGGTCTTTTCATATAGTCCCACATTTCTTGGAGGCTTTGCTCATTTCTTTTTATTCTTTTTTCTCTAAACTTCCCTTCTCGCTTCATTTCATTCATTTCATCTTCCAGGGCTGACACCCTTTCTTCCATTTGATCGCATCAGCTCCTGAGGCTTCTGCATTCTTCACATAGTTCTCGAGCCTTGGTTTTCAGCTCCATCAGCTCCTTTAAGCACTTCTCTGTATTGGTTTTTCTAGTTATACATTCTTCTAAATTTTTTTCAAAATTTTCAACTTCTTTGCCTTTGGTTTGAATATCCTCCCGTAGCTCGGAGTAATTTGATCATCTGAAGCCTTCTTCTCTCAGCTCGTCAAAGTCATTCTCCGTCCAGCTTTGTTCTGTTGCTGGTGAGGAACTGCGTTCCTTTGGAGGAGGAGAGGTACTCTGCTTTTTAGAGTTTCCAGTTTTTCTGCTCTGTTTTTTCCCCATCTTTGTGATTTTATCTACTTTTGGTCTTTGATGATGGTGATGTACAGATGGGTTTTTGGTGTGGATGTCCTTTCTGTTAGTTTTCCTTCTAACAGACAGGACCCTCAGCTGCAGGTCTGTTGGAGTACCTGGCCGGCCGTGTGAGGTGTCAGTCTGCCCCTGCTGGGGGGTGCCTCCCAGTTAGGCTGCTCGGGGGTCAGGGGTCAGGGACCCACTTGAGGAGGCAGTCTGCCCGTTCTCCTCAGATCTCCAGCTGTGTGCTGGGAGAACCACTGCTCTCCTCAAAGCTGTCAGACAGGGACATTTAAGTCTGCAGAGGTTACTGCTGTCTTTTTGTTTGTTTGTGCCCTGCCCCCAGAGGTGGAGCCTACAGAGGCAGGCAGGCCTCCTTGAGCTGTGGTGGGCTCCACCCATTTCAAGCTTCCCGGCTGCTTTGTTTACCTAAGCGAGCCTGGGCAATGGCGGGCGCCCCTCCCCCAGCCTCGCTGCCGACTTGCTGTTTGATCTCAGACTGCTGTGCTAGCAATCAGCGAGACTCCGTGGGCGTAGGACCCTCTGAGCCAGGTGCGGGCTATAATCTCCTGGTGCGCCGTTTCCTAAGCCCATGGGAAAAGCACAGTATTTGAGTGGGAGTGGCCCGATTTTCCAGGTGCCATCTGTCACCCCTGGAAAGGGAACTCCCTGACCCCTTGCGCTTCCGCTTCCCGAGTGAGGCAATGCCTCACCCTTCTTTGGCTCGCGCACAGTGCGCCCACCCACTAACCTGCGCCCACTGTCTGGCACTCCCTAGTGAGATGAACCCGGTACCTCAGATGGAAATGCGGAAATCACCCATCTTCTGCGTCACTCACGCTGGGAGCTGTAGACCAGAGCTGTTCCTATTCGGCCATCTTGGCTCCTCCCCCCGACTTTGACTTATTGTTAATCTGAAGGCAAGGATCATGTCTTGAGGTTTTTTTTGTTTTTTTTTTGTTTTTGCATTCCTCCAAACAGCTGTTAATGTATAAATTTAAGATTATAAGAACTTATCTTCAAACATGGAAAAATTATTCATAACAATTGGGTTTATTCTTCAGGGAACTGGGATGGGGCAGTGTTTAAGCCCACTTTAAGAAGGAAGTTGTAAGCATTAATTTAAAAAGCATCTCCTCAGTAAACCACGATGGAAAATAAGCCAACAAACCCTGAGGAGCCTTGACTCACAAGGTGTGGCCTGAGCCTGCCCAACCCTGGAAGGGTGAAGGCGGATACTGATAATCCCTCCCTCCCATAGTTACCAGTAAAGAACATATTCTCCTGATCCTAGCTGAGCACACTGTCTTAGGGGGAGGGTGGAGGCAGGCTATGAACGCTGAGATGAGGACTTAGGACGTCTAGCATTCATGACTCTGAAGTAACCACGAGCCTTTCTGGGCCTGGAATCCATCACTTGAAATACTAGCACAAGGAGCCGCAGTGCCTCATTTGTGGCTGGAATCCTTCAGGCATCCCCCAGTCCTGGGCAGTCATCCTAGTAAACCAGCATGGTCACAGATGAGCCAGCCTGAATCTGCAGCTTCTTCGTGCAAAACCTGAGTTTCTGTGTCTCTTTAATTAAAACGATTTACAGCTCTTCATTCCTTTCACAGTTTTTTTTTTTTTTTCCTGGACTCAAGCAATCCTCTCACCTCAGGAGGCCCCCCAAATATCTGCTACTACAGGCTTGTGCCACGATGCCCAGCTAATTTTTTGTAGAGATGTGGTTCTACCAGGTTGCCCAAGATGGTCTCAAACTCCTGAGCTCAAGCAATCTGCCTGCCTCGGCCTCCAAAAGTGCTGGGATTACAGGCGTGATCCACAGTGCCTGATCTCTCTCTCTCTCTCTTTTTTTTTTTTAACCCAAATCTCATCCTAGGGTTCCTGGTTATAACTGTCTGCTTTAAACTCTGTGTGTGTGTGTGTGTGTGTGTGTGTGTGTGTGTGTGTAGTAGGGGGGAAGTGGAAAGGCTACAACTTCTCAAGAACTTTCTACACATTCGTCCCTCCTTTCATTCTCCTCATGCTTTCTAAATTCCTGAGCACAAGTTCTTAATATGGAGGTAATGGCTAGACATAGAAAATCCGTCTACATCTTTCACTGGATTCTTAAAGAAAAAATGACCCCAAAAGAATAGGAATTACTACCTTATGTGTTTATATGCTATCTTCAGGCTCCATCCCTTGCTAGCCTTCTTTTCTTGATGATCAAAGTATTCAATCTTAGCAACTAACATATGCTTTGGTATCATATACAATAGGATCACTCATTCATTGGTTCAACAAATAAGGTGCTTACCATGTGCTAGGCATTATTCTTGGTAATGGAGAAACAAAATGGATACAGATACTTTATTTACAGAATACGTACTCTGTGCAAAGCACTTTGCTAAGTGATTATCTCTTTTAATCTTAAAAACAAACTTATAAAATAGGTACTATTATTATACTAATTTTATAGGTGAGAAAATTGAGGCAGGAACTAAATCCAAGTTCCCACAGTTCATAAGTAATGGCTCCAGGAGCTGGAAGCATCTCTTTAAGTGACCTCTGCAAATTATTTGAGGGATACAAGGTAAGTCTGAAGTCCAACAAGCCTGACAGTCGCGTTCCACGAGAATAATCAACTATTTACTCAGAAGACCAGTCACTGTTTTTTTTCTACACATACATCGTGCTGCTTCTTTTTCTTAGATAACTTTGCTTCCAGGTGAAATGTGGGATTTGGGAATAGAGAGCCTCATTTAGAAGTCTCAGAGGCCAGATCACGAGGTCAGGAGATCAAGACCATCCTGGCTAACACGGTGAAACCCCGTCTCTATTAAAAAATACAAAAAATTAGCCAGGCGTGATGGCGGGTGCCTGTAGTCCCAGCTACCGTAGAGGCTGAGGCAGGAGGATGGCGTGAACCCGGGAGGCGGAGCTTGCAGCGAGGCGAGATTGCGCCACCGCACTCCAGCCTGGGCGACAGAGCGAGACTCCGTCTCAAAAAAAAAAAAAAAAAAAAAAAGGCTCAGTGTCCTGTATAGAAATTGTGGACATGCCATCTTTGGCCACTTTTTCACCCTACCCTCACAGTCAGGGATTCTCTGATCACTTATCAACTCCCTTATTTTTCCACCTCCTCACATACGTTTCATCATTACTTATAGGAGGATAACAAGTCCTGCCAGCATACAGCTGTATTTTTAGCCAGGCTCCATTAAAGACGCAACACAAAGCCAGACTGTATTAGTCATAGCATCTGAGCAATACTGCAAACTCCCTTTTCATTCAGTTTAATCAAATGTATTTACATATATTTACAATTGCCTCTACTCACCCAGAAATGATCTCTTCTGGGCTTAGTCACCAAGACATTTGGTTGAATGTCTGTACATTCAAATAAGCTTTAACTCTTACTTTCCTCTAACCACCTATAATGGAATTTCTTCCTTTTCCCTTTCCCTTTCTTCTTTTGCCTCCTTCTTCTCCATTTTGTCACAGACATCTCCCATTTGTTTGTTTCTTCCTGCTGTTTTCAGAGGTTCAAGCTTTTGTATATTTGTTTATTGGTTAGATTTCTTTAGATCTATAAAAATATTTAAAAATAAGTGTCATTTTCTTTGACATCTGTTTACCAAAAGTCATCTGAGAAGTCTGGAGATTTGAAAATTAAACAGAGAGTTAGAATCTAGAGATGGGCTGCCCAATATGGTAGCCACTAGTCTCCCTGGGCTATTAAGGACTTAAAATGTGAAGAGTGCCACACGTGATATGATAATATTTTTATACGTTGGGTTACATTAAAATTAATTTTATCCATTTCTTTTTCGTTTTCAATATGGCAACCAAAATCATATACAATTATATATGTGGTTCACATTATATTTCTATTGAACAGCATTGGTCTACACAGAGCAAGTTCCTTTTTATCACAATACACAGCATAGCAAAAGAATACCAGTCTCATAGGAATGCTGAAGCTGGACTATTTGCCCAGTGTTGATCTTCTCTTAAAATTGACACATCTTTCAATATTAATCTAATGAAACAGAACCAGTGATAACCAATTCCAGACTACTGAAAGGAGATTTCAATTATTTATGAATTATGACTACATCACAAATCCACATTGGAAACCATGAGTGTTCACAGAGCTAATGAAACTTTGATGCTCTTTCCATGAACATATATTGGTAAAATACAATTCCACAAGCAAATTCTCATGTACAGCTTCCTCGTGTTCTGGAAAAATTGAGTCCTTTGATTTTTTTCCCTCCTAGACAACTGTACATGAGCTTGAACACATCAGATTCAAATAGGTCTAATCTTATGCTGATGTGGTATATTATTCACACACCATATGCGCATACACACACATACATTATACATATACCACATGTACACAACACCACATTAACCCGGAAAATTGGGCATTCCTGACTAACCAACAGACATTAATGGATTCCCTATTGTTTAGCCTGCCCTAGGCATGATGGCCTGTTATGATGGTCTTTGCTTTAAAGGAGCACCTAAATTGCACATGGACTTTATATTTCATTAATGTCCAAATGAAGCATAACTTCTGCCCCCTCCCTACCCCTTACCTGTATATCTGTATGCTGCCTTGGCTCCCCTAGTGCCTCAGCTTGGAGAAAGAAGGACAAACCAATGGCCATTGAACAAACAAAAGAGGCTTTGGAAGTTATAGTCTTGGCTTCAGCCGTGGCACCACAGGTGGCAGCAAACTCATCTTGGACTAACATTCCAGGAGCCATTAAAGACCAGTGTTCAAGAGCACCGGCTCACACGTCAGATACTTTGGTTTGAATGCTGGTTGCAGTTTTTACTAGCTGGATGGTCCTAAGCATGTTATTTACCTAATCTCGTATCTTGTTTCTTTCTTCGTAAGATGAGGATACTTATAATTCTTATCTTTACACTTATTGTTAGGATTAAATGAGATAGTGCCTATTAATTCTTTTGTTTAGCACAGGCGAATTTAAGAAAACAACAGAAATTCAGCTACATCATTGTTCTGCCCAGCTGCTGCTTCACCATGAGGCCCTCATCACCAAGTAATCATCTTAGATTTCACATTGCAGGGGCTGCCATTGGAAAAGTTTTCCTTTGCCTATGAAGTTTGTGGCCCTTTACCTTTTAACTTTCTTTTCCCTCTCCATTTAAAAAATCAATATGACTTATGTAATTAATTTATGGCTAGGTAATTCTCTCAAGGACATTCTTAATTAAAAATTAATAGCTTTCTTACTTTACTTGATTTGAGCATTGATTTGAATATTATGAAGATTTCTTTTTGAAAGCAGAAATATAGTGTACCTACAACATTCTCAAAAAACAAGACCAAATACTGCGTGGCTCCTTGTGACTATATGTGCATATGCAATAAACAGTGAATAAACACACTAGGATACTCACCAGCGTTATACAATATTATGGTTTGGTTTTCAGTTCAGGTATATTTTCAATTACAACAAGGATTAAGTATTTTAAGATATCCAGAATAGCCAGGCACGGTGGCTCACACCTGTAATCCCAGCACTTTGGGAGGCCCAGGCGGGTGAATCACCTGAGGTCGGGAGTTCGAGACAAGCCTGACTAACATAAAGAAACCCCGTCTCTACTAAAAATACAAAAATTAGCTGGGCGTGGTGGCGCATGCCTGTAATCCCAGCTACTAGGCAGGAGAATTGCTTGAACCCAGGAGGCGTAGGCTGCAGAAAGCCGAGACTGCACCATTGCACTCCAGACTGGTCGACAAGAGCGAAACTCTGTCTCAAAACAACAACAACAACAACAAACCGATATCCAGAATATCCTCCCCTCTGCCTCTGATCTATCACTCAATTTCTTCTTGCCTCCTTTAGATGATAGGGCCAATTATTAGATTGCCTTTGTAGTAAGTGAAACAGTAAAAATGTACCAGTTAGCAGTCCTTTTTTAAAACCAGAATTTACCAGATTCATCTGCTCTACAGCTACATTAGGATTTTTCAATCCAATGGTTGCCATAAGGGAACTTATGTGAATGTATTTTACACTAAAAATATTTTAGCACGCACACACACACATACACACTTAACATGAGCAGCCATATTTATCCAATACTAACTTTATATGGATTACTTCCTTGCTGGATTCTTCGTTACCTTTTTCAGCAACAGAAGTTATCTTGTCTAAAAATGTTTGGAACAAAACTGTATGCTATCTGATGTTTTTTTCCCAGTTGAATATTTTGCAGCCAGTATAGTCTTTTTCACTCTAAGTGTGGTGAACAGAAAGATGACTCTAGAATCATTCTAAATTTAGTTGGACAATCAACTCTCTGACAGATGTTTCTACACAATCTTTCAGCTAACCAGTGTAACCCACTGAGACCTCATTAGACTGTTGTCACTAAATGCCATATGATTGTGTTGGGTGGTTTTCAAATGAACCAGTAATATCTAAACATCAAATTTAGTTCTCTTCCAACAACATTATGTCATAAGAGGGCTTATAATAGTTTTGACGGTTACTACTACCAGTAGGGAATTGTTCAAAACTCTTTAGAATCTCCCTACCCCGCAGGCTTTCAATGCTTGGCGGGTGAATTAGGAGCTTCCGCTGTTTCCTAGGGCACTTGGATGCAGAATATTTTGAAGAAGGAGAATGAAACGTGAGGAGGCAAACCCTTGACATTTGAAAAACAAGCAGCTTAATCTGTCAAGATGACATTTCTCCATCGCTCCTTTCAGTCATTGTTTCTCTATAATGTTGGAAATGTCAGGAAGGGGCCAAGAACCTGGATTATATAGTGAGGATGTGGTTGCCACAGAAAGAGGGGGCTGCCATGGTGTCAGCAGCAGAGACCTAACTTTTGCCTTTTCCTAGTGCTGATTTCAAGTGTCTGTTTTAGAGGCTATCTAGCAAAAGAGTGGATATAGTAGCCTCCAAAGTGAACTATCAAACAGGTAGTCTTCAAGCCTGAAAATGAAAAAAGAACACTGTACATTCTAGAATGAAAGACAGGATATAACCTAGCTACATAGAGTATATCTGGTGGCAAAGACTATTCAACAGGCTCAACAGAGAGAGGCAGACTTTGGTGCTGCAGGCAAGAGGTGCATACTAACCCCTGGCTCCATTTGGTGAGCAGCAGGCTGGCATTCAGCTCAAGGAGATGGAAAAAACAACAGCAGAGGGTACCAGGGTGAGTAATTGACAGATTACTGAATCAGTCAGATGTGACCTGGTTCTCTTGCCAGCCAGTGTCACACTACCCAAAAGAGCACAGAAACCCAGGAGGACAAACAGCGAACCTGAGCTGGGAAGATTCCAACAGCATCATGTGAAGAAAAGGGGAGAAGAGAGCCAAATATCAAAGTAATGATAATGGCGTCCCATAGCAGATACCCACCCACTTGCAGAGAAATCAGAAAATAACTAAATAAAAATACATGCTGAGAGTGTGCAAATGACAAAGTACCTGTAATAACAAAGCCAAGCCAACAGACTCTTCAATTGTTCAACTCCCACCAAGTCACTCACCAGGTCAAATCTCTTTTCTGCTTGGTTCCAGGACCAGCCACTTACTTGGGTAGCTTTTAGGATTCAGAGATATAAACTTTTCCTTCTCTTAGCTCCCTTTGCCTGGTTTGATTTCAGTTCATTTTTACATCTTTCATTTTTGTTCTTTGAGATGTTTTTTTGGGACACCAACCTAGTTTATCTAATTAGACTTCGCATGTGGTTTGTTATTTCTCCTTAGAATTTGCACCCTAGATTTTAACCTCTGTGTGGCCTTTGAGATCCAGGGCACACTTCTTCCTCCTTTTTCTGGAGGATCTGAGTCTGGGTTGGGCTGTCTTGCCCGTACACTGCACCATTATTCATTTTGCCTTGCTGACTTGCTGGTCCCACTAATGCTCCCCACGGAAGTTATACTCACCTGGGTCACTTCCCTTGATAATCTATGTCATTCCCATTAACCTAATGGAGGTTCCCAGAGGCATACCCTGGAAACAGGTTACAGGTGCAAGTGGTTTATTTGAGAGGTATTATCAGGAAAAATTAAAGGGAGATGACAGCAATGGGAAGTAATAGCGGAAGCCACCAAGCAAATTACCACTCTAGGCAACTGGAGCTGGATATTACTAGGGAATTCTGGGAGACTGTATGGAACATACATCACAGTGTCATCCCATCCAAAGGAGCTGGATATTTATCCATCAGTTCCTCTCTGACTTTGCTTGAAGGCTGTTCCTAAGGATGATTATTCTCCAGCACTCTAGTTTGCCTCACATATAGGTTGAACAGACTCTGATGGGTAAAATAAGTCTTCAAGAAAAGAGTTGCAGATACAGGCAGGTGAAAGTTGGTTTTCTCCATGGTAAGTGCTAAAGAGAATGGTATCTACCTGTCCCCAGCCCTGGGCCCCACCCACCATCTGCTTCTTTCCCCTGGAATGGATCAAATCTCATACTTCAGCCATACAAGCTCTATTTCCAGCTTTGACTTTGATTTGAACTCCAGTTGCACACTCATACTACTTATACATGTTCATATTCTTGATTTTGTACTAAGTGCTAAGTATTCCAAGATGAATGAGACGTGTTTCCTCCTTCAGGAAGTAAGCTATTTAGAGTTTAAAATGATCTCCTCCCCTTTTCTACCTGCCAAAAGAAATCCACTTCCATATTTCCATTTTGCATAGTGTCCTCATTTCCCTAAGACACTCAGGTTCCCTACTATACCCTCAATGTATATTTGTTGACACGACTGTCTTCAAGTGATCTCTCTTTCCAGTGTACCAATAAGCACCTTCTTTCTTAATGTTTCTACCTTTGTTTGTTCCTTTCCATCCCACTGCCATCATCCAGGCAGGCTTTCCATTATGTCCATGATGTCAGTTTTTTTTTTTTTAAACAGCCTCAGTTAAAAGAATTCTACATCCCCACATCTTAAACCCCTACCCCAAAATGAAATTTACCCTCCACACCATGATAATATGATGAATCTTTCTAAAACATGTCATTTTTCTGCTGAGATGCCTTTCAGTTCCTTGAAGTTTTATGAAGACTCAAGACCCTCCCCATTTTTCTCAACCCTACCTCTGCAACCTTCTGTTCAAGCCAGATAATCTACACCATGTCACCTGAACAAAACATTTCCAGTCAGTCTCCATACTCACCACTCACACTTTTCCGATTTGTATAACCTTCTTCTCTTTCCTGTCCCAAATCCTATGCCGACTTTAAGACAGAGTTCAGGTCCTATCTTCCATGAAAGATTCTGACCACCTGACCCATGCTAATCCTTAACAGAACCTGTCATTGCCTGTACTAATCATTTGACATTTTGTCATTCTCTGCAATTTGTGACATTATTTGTATCTAATTTATTATATCCATTTTAGTAATCATAACAGCTATTATCAAACACATGCCAAAATCCTTTAAAAATTTCTTTTAATATTCCATAACAGTACAATGAGATAACTATTATTTCCCTATTTTAAAATGAAGAAACTGAACATCAGAAAACATAAGGAGTCAATCCAAGAAAAAACATAACTTTTCAGAATTAGAATTTGAAGCCAGATCTGCCTGACTCTTAACAGCTATTGTATCTTTCCAATAAAATTATAAATTCATTAAGAATAAGATCAATCTTATTTCTTCTTTATAGAAAATGCTTTATATATAGTAGGAGTTTAGTCAAGTCATATATTTAGATTTGGGGAAAAGTTTTTAAATAACTTTGAAAATCACTGGAAGGGACTTAGCTGCAGTTTGTTTTGCTTACTTAGTTTCAGAAAAAGCTAATAACTAAAAAATTGGCTCTGCCTATGTTTGGTGAATCTGATAGTCTTTAAATTTTGTGAAATCGTGGACACTGTGTACTTGTCCATCAGTGTATTTCTGTGCCTGCTACAAAAATTATGTGTGAGTCCATATGCCCATATAAGGGTAGGCTTATATTAAAAATTTTTAGAATATGAGCCACGCCATAAAGATATGATATGGTTTCAAAAGGATTATAAATAAATACTCATAGAGCTGAACAACTCAAACCAGAGAAAACAGGATGTTCTTTTTGCCCTGAGGGTTTGGCTTGGCCTGGGCTGATGCTTTAGCAAAAGATGTCCGTGGTTACTTACTCCCAACATGTAACTTTTGTGAGCAGAAAAACTCACTCTGCCTTACTTTGGGCGAAATAATCTATCATTCATTGCTCATTCCCTAGTGATAGTTGTATCAAACAGCCTTCTCCTTGTTAATTTGCCTTCATATCAATACCTGAACTGATGATACAAATAGGCCCATCACTGGACAATGTATGCCTCTTTATGTCAGAACTTCTTACACTCTCATCCCTGGGTGATCTTCAAGGTCCTGTGAACTCTTTAAAATTGTCTTCAAAATGTTAGATGCATTTGCATTTTGTTTTCTGAGGAGAAGCTTTTATGACTTCAAAAGATTCCCAAAAAGGCCCACGACCCTGAAACAGGTTGAGCATTATTACTCAATGTAAAATAGTGAATTATTATCTGGCTTATTAATTACTTATTAGATGGAAGCTCTAATTTGTAAATACTTTTCACGTCTCACGTCCCTGGCACATTCCTGGCACAGGATAGTGACAGATGCCAAAACTTGCAAATACATTTCTTGAATGTCTAATTAATAATATGATCATTTTGGGGTTTAGTCTCCTTCAGATTAGCTGGTTATTACATTTCTGATCTGTAAGGCAGAAACTTGTTATTATTGTCCAGCAATAACTAAGCCCAAGATCTGCTCACCACTATCCCTAATCCACAAAACTTGAGACATCTCATGTGTTATGAATCTCTGTTCTAGGAGTGTGAGCATGTTGCCAAACCACAATGCTGGTTTCCTAAATACAGCTATCCTTCACATACCATTGATTATCCAGTCTCATAAAGTCACCTGTGGATCAAGAACATCCAAAGGCAAGTGACTACGTGGGTTTAGAAGGAAGGTCAGTGGCCAAAACCTACAGGGAGACCAACTGACCCACATGAAATTGAATTTATAGGTTTAGCCCACTACTATTATGTGTTAGCCCAGACATTAAGGTAACTGTGGTCTTTGATGTTCCTGTAGGCTTGCAAGATTTCTGCAGGGAATTTCACAAGCAGAGTTATACATTTGGCCTTTGGTAAAATTCCTAATTTTTAAAAATTAGATCTGAAGGACATAATTCCTTTTTTTCTCTATTGCTGAATTATACCTTCATCGTTACTCACTTACTCATTACTGCATTTGTTCAAGTGTAATAACTACATTACAGTACAGACATTGCAAGTGTTACCACCTATAGGCCAGAAATGTATTTCTTTTGTTTATCTATGATAAGGATAGGATTAGAAGGAAACATTTCTATCTCAATTTCAACAACCTCCCATCTCCAAGTTTACTACTTTAATATCCAAATCTTAATTTTGTATTATTCTCTTCTTTCTTGTTAATTTTTTCTCCTTTCTTTAGAATGCCTAAGCAAAAAATCTTAATTATAAACTAATGTAAAATAATTTTAGTTTATTATTATCTTTCTTAGGAATGTCATCATTATTTTGTCATTTGATTAAAGTATATGGATTTTTAAACGTAAATATTTTCATGCTACAAAATAATAAAAACAAAACAACTGACTTGCTGCAGATAATCTTTTATCATGAAGCAATCTCTCATTTTATCATGAAAAAAATCTCTTATTTCAGTATGTTCTATCATAAATATTGGACAAAATAAATAATTTGAACATGTAAGGAGGTACTTTTGTCTGCATTTCCAATGACACAAAACGATATTAGCAAAGAAGTCTGAACTGGGTTTATGCTTAAATAACTCATTCTTTTGAAAAACATGCTGAATTGTGAAAAACAAGAATTTTGTGGCCTGTCTTCAAAAATATTCAAGATTCCAAATCAGTTCACTTTGTACTCTCTGGTGGGTTAAAAACTAGATAAACACATGCTAATTAATGTTTTCTTGTTGATTTAAAAAAAATTTTTTAGATCTGTCTAAAACTATCACTGGTGTAAAAACTAAAACTCTGAAATGTCCTCATTACTAAAAAAAATTAAAATCTTTAAAAATATTTACCAAGTTAAAGAAACTGACTATTAAAATAACTCATTTTCTGTTTCTTAAACACAGTCTCTCTAGAAGAATTTTTGCCCACATACTAGTTAAGCCTCTCAATCTCCCATGGAGTAAAAATTCCGGGAAGAATAACCAATGTGTGTTGGAGCAAAGCTGACTGGCTATAAATCTTAGCTGGAGGCCGAGTGGTATAGCAGAAAAACATGGCTTTGTAGCTATTAGGCGCGATCTAATCCCCAGTTTCACCACCTAGTAGTTATGTAAACTTAGAGAAGTTACTTATCCTCTCTAACCCTCAATTTTTCAACAGAACAATCTGAACAGTAAAATTAATGTCTCAGTTTTTTTAATGGTTAAAAACAATACATCTAAATCGTTTAATATACAGTGTGAAGCTATGTTACAGGCTGAACTGTATCCACCTCGCCACCCCCTCCCAATTCATATGACGAAGTTCTAACCCTTAGTGACTCAGAATGTGACTGGATTTAGAAATGGGGCCTTCAAAGAGGTCATTAAAGTAAAATGAGGTCATATTGTGTGGCCCTGATCCAGTCAGGTGTCCTTATAAGAAGAGATTAGGACACAGACATGCATGCCCACGGAGAGGAGACCATGTGAAGACACAGTCAGGATGAGACCATCTACAGACCACAGAGGGAGGCCTTGGAAGAAGTCAATCCTGCCAACACCCTGATCCAGGACTTCTTGCCTCCAGAGCGTGAGAAAACATTTCTGCTGTTTAAGCCACCCAGTCTGTGATATTTTGTTATGGCAGCCCTGGCAAACCAATACAGGCTCGCAGCAGGCCTTGATAGATGAAGGTTATTATTGTTAGTTTTTCCATTGAGACACCCAGATATAAGTGTGTAAGCTGGGTAAAAAGGGCTGGCTTGTAGTTGATGGTGACTAACCATCCACTGAATAAATTGAAGAGCATAACAAAGGATGAATCCTTAAATATCCCCAGCCAGCATGCCACAGCGCTAGAAATTCCCAGCTAATTTATGTCAAAGCACTGATAGGTCCTTTTAAGATTCATATTAAGTCATTATCCTCCATTAAAGTCTTTAGAGAAATAATTTAGAAGATTATAGGTCATCTGAGAGACCAGGATCTTGAGAGCATAATATCCAGAGCAAATAAGGTCCAAAGGGGTAAGGGAGAAGGAGACCACTAGGATATGGGGCACTGTGGGTGAAGAAACTCCCCCAGAGAGTTGACAAAGATATAACAAAGAGATGTGCCTATGTGTGGCCCCTGAGTCCAAGGAAGGCAGGCACTCAGACAGAATGAAGGTGCTGATAAACTGCCACTGAAGACAATTTTTCTTAAATGATAGATTTGTTTCCAGCCTATAGATGAGATTTGTTTATCCCCAGGAGACACCATCTGTGTGTATGTATGTGTGTGTGTTCTCACACAAATTCACCCTGCAAAATCAGAATGGCCACATAGGATTGTGAATTCATATTCAGACATTGAAGGTCAAAGGATGTCTCAGCTTGGTTACAGTTAAGACACTCATGAAGAGAAGAGGATGAGTTTACAGAAGGTTAAAAAGAGAACCAAAGAAGGGAATGAGGAAATAAATTGAAAATATGAAGAAGGCGTAATAGGTACTACCCGCAAGATACTAGAGACAAAGGAAATCTTAAAGTCAGAAAAAATCAGACTGAGAAAACTCAAAATATCTTTTAAAAACCTGTTATTACAATTATTTCTTTCCAATGTTTAAGCCAATTCCTTGTCAGTGCAAATCACTTCAGTGAGGACTAATTAATGGCCTTCTCTTAATAACTCTTCATGAACTTTGATCATCCTTTGACTTAGAGGAGGCTAAAACTAAGTGAACTGAAGAAGAAAAATAAATTAAAGCAAGTGAATCAAATCCCACTAAAAGCAGACAATATTTACTTCACTGCAAGTCAACACTGATGCCAAACCAGTTAGTCAGATTGGTTGGGCTGTCAAGAAATACGCAAATCTGAAATTTAAGTTGGAAGAAAACTTCCAGATCTCAATTTCCTCACTGACAAAATTATAGAGTTGAACTAGATGACCCTAATTTTCATTCCAGCCATGTTATTTTTGTGATTTTGTAATACAATAACTTTCTTTAAATTTTTCTGCTTATCAGGTATTAGCAAAGGTTGCAATGGCCTATTAAGGATAAAAGGAAATGACTTGAAGCTTATAATTCTAAAGGCTCTATTATCAAAAACATGAATGCTAAATCAGATAATTTTCCAAATATGAAGTTCAACGTTCTCCATTTGGCTTTTATTTTTCGTATGACCAGCCCAAAATTTAAGTGTGAAGTCATTTCTTGGACAATGACTTCTTTTATGTTGAGTTTGCCAAAGCTGAATTTTATTTAAAATTCTCTTAGTTGCCCATTTTATGACAGTTCCAACATATTCACCAACAACACCTTCTTTATCTGGTAGAAACCGTGGAACGAAAATGCCATGAGACAAATGATCATGATCCTTCTGATGGAAAAACTTTCCATTCCAGTAAAAATATCTAAGGTAGTATTTTATTTTGATGATGATTATTATTTTTTAAATGATGGAGTTTTGAGGCTGGGCATGATGGCTCATGCCTGTAATTCTAGCACTTTGGGAGGCCGAGGTGGGTGGGTCACCTGAGGTCAGGAGTTTGAGACCAGCCTGACCAAAGTGGTGAAACACCTTCTCTACTAAAAATACAAAAATTAGCTGGGTGTAGTGGCAGGTGCCTGTAATCTTAGCTACTCAGGAAGCTGAAGCAGGAGAATTGTTTGAACGTTAGAGGCGGAGGTTGCGGTAAGCCAAGATTGTGCCATTGCACTCCAGCCTGGGCAACAGAGCAAGATTCCATTTTTTAAAAAAGGAGTTTTTCTATGTTGCCCAGGCTGGTCTCAAACTCCTGGTCTCAAGTAATCTTCCTACCTCAGCCTCCCGAAGTATTGGGATTACAGGCATGAGGCACTGCATCTGGCTAAGATGCTGTTTTATAAATTGGTAATAATAATAAAAAAACTCAGCAATAGCACATTCATGTTTGCAAAATACCTGTAACAAAATACATCTCAAACACTCCAGTTGTATAGCTTGCTTTAAAAACAAAACAAAACAAAAACATGCTTTGGATCTTAGAGTTAGCAAAATAAAAACAAGAAAACACGATTAACACCTATTAAAGTCAATGGAAGGTAAACTTTCAGTTCTCCTTGGGTTTTGTTGGAAATGAAGTTAGAAAAGTTGGTGATTTTTAATTATTGCTTAAGATGACTCCACAGCACCGAAGATGAAGAACCACTTTAATCAAACTTAGTTTGTAAGTTTCTTGAAAGCAATAGTCATTTTTGGTTCATTTCTGTATCTTCCATGACATTTAACATAATACATAATAGGCACTTTATATACATTAAATTAAATACATGAATGAAGGGGCTACTTTTCTGAATTGGAACAGATCAGAAGCATTAGAAATTCATCTAATTTGAGCTGATTTATGAAGGGTAATTTTCCTTGGGAGAAGAGTGGTTCTTGTCTTATACTGCCCAGGAATGGAAACATTAGTAGAAGAGAATGAATTAAAAATGAACTTGAAGAAAAGGAATAAATACAATTCAAATAGCATTAAAAGCTTAATCATTTGTATGCCAGGTGCAGTGGCTCGCGCCAGTAATCCCAGCACTGTCGGATCACTTGAGGTCAGGAGTTCATGACCAGCCTGGCCAACATGGTGAAACCCTGTCTCTACTAAAAAATACAAAAATTAGCCAGATATGGTGGCACACACCTGTAATCTCAGCTACTCAGGAGGCTGAGGCAGGAGAATCACTTGAGCCTGGGAGGTGGAGGTTGCAGAAGCCGAGATTGTGCCACTGCACTCCAGCCTGGGCAAAAGAGCAAGACTACTCTGTCTCAAAAAAAAAAAAAAAAGCTTAGTAATTTGAGCTTTTTTTTTTTTCTTTTTTTGACATGAAATGTACCGTGAAGTATGAAAGAGTTCAAGTAAACAACAAAAATTAAATAATATATGGTTCGGACACATTTGCATATTAGATTAAATAATCATACATAATGTACCTACGAACAGCTAGTAAAGCGTCACTGAAAGAGGAATTACTTTTGTCTTTTTTATGAATGGGCTGCTCAGTCTTGGCTCATCATTTCATGCTTTTCAGCTTGAGAAAGTTAACAAGCAGCTTTCAGGGCTATAGTTTACTAGCTCAGTTTTAGGAAGGAAGTGTGCAAGGAAAGTCATAAGCCCTTTCAAAGGCATTGCAGGCCAGTGTAGACTGAGTTTTGATTTGTTTACTGCTGCTGCAAACTTGGTGTGACATATTAATTTGAATGATGATACTGTTCTTTATTACCATCCTTCATGAGAGTAAAAACAGTCGACGAAACAGATGGAAATTATCTTCCAGGTCCCCTGGGGTTTCCTATGTCATTGATCGGAAATCTACGTATTTTACCCCTTCAAAATGTTTAATTATCACAACATTCATATTATGCATGTTGTACACTCTGCTTTCGTAACAATGCTCATGGATAATTAAAATCAACAATCTACTTTAAGAAAATCATGCCATCTAATACATCAAACTAGCAGAAGGATTCAATTGTTTGAATAATCCAAGTTTGACATTTAAATCAGGTACATTATGCACATTTTCCTCTCCCTGCTGAGGGGCACGTGCAGGAAGAACAGACAGATCTTGTTGCTCCCTGATAAGGTCAGAGAAGCTTAGCTAGATTGTAGTGATGCTTAAAGCTCATTGGTTTTGCCTATGGAGCACAAAGCTGTTACCATGACTACAAAACTGCTGTTGCTAAGGCATCCACAGGCTGATCTGATGTCAGGGCTTCCAGGTGGTCCAGCACAAAAGCTATTACTTTATGTTGTTGTCAAGAAGTCTTTGAATAGTAGTACATAGCTAAAAAAATTCCAGGTAAACAAGGTTTCCTATACTTTTTCATGTAGACAGAGGCTATTCTTCAAAGTGGAAGTAAAATGATTGGAAATGAATCTATTTCTCCTAATTAGCCCATCAGAGAAATACTAAAGTTGAAGGGAGAAAAGTATGCACAGCCTGTATTAAATTACTGCTTTATTTGCCATTTCCTAAATATAAATTTAAAGGTAATGGAAAATTTTTAAATAACCTCACAAACATTTGTAAAGCATTTAGATTGGCAAGTCGAAACAGCCAACTCACTGATAAGAATTGGCAGTGTTACAAAGCTGGAAAACACAGGGTCACAAAATGCACCAGAGGGGGCAATTCATCCACACTCTTGTCTCTGTAATAGACAGCATCAATTAATTATGTACCTATGCCAATGCTAAATATAGCCTTTTGGGTGTGACGGTCATATAAGGATATTCATGAGTACTATTTTCCTAGTGAGGAAAAGATAGAGAGAGAGAGAATAGAAGATAGATAGATAGATGATAGATAGACCTCCTTGGGATCTTAACTTTTAGGTCAGTTGAACTGCTATGCTACATTATCCCTTTATCTACCACCTTCCCCTCCCATGAAGCTTGTGTAGCAAGCCCCCACCAAGTCTGAGTGTAATGCTACTTATGATAGGGTGCTTTAGTTGGTAGACAGGTAGGGCTAGGATGAGGTTAAAGAGGGAGAATAATAGCTAAAACATGAGTCTTTATTATTTGGCAGACACTGAGCTAGGCACTTAACACCTATAACTTCATTTAGTACTTAAACCTTTACCATGAGGTAGGTAATCTTATTTTCTTATTACAGATAAGGCACCAGGGAAGTTAGTACAAGATCATATAGTGAGTGGTTGGTCTGAGATTGAAACCGATGCATATATGATACCAAGTCTGTTCATTGGTCTGCTTTAGTATGCTACCTCAGGAATGTTACCTAAACTGTGGATGAATATTTACCTCTATTAAATAGGGCTTGAAAAATGAGTGGTGGGAGGGTTCACGGCATCACAGTGGAGCACCCAGAAGGGACTTTTAAAGATCTTCTAATCTAGTCCCTGATGCCTGAACCACCTATCACCTCTACATAAATCCCACTTATAACATCAACCCAGACAGAACTCCTCTACTAACCAGGAACTCACTATCTCCTCAGGCAAACACGTGTATTAGAAATGTATTCATTTTATTGAGGCTGTCTCCCAGCTGGTGCTGGGATCTGGTAGAAAGCCAGGTTTTGTCTGTTTGGCTAAGATCTGGGCAAGGCTGAGCCTATTGTATTCAGTGTATGATATGTAGGCCTGGGTGTGGATGGGACAAGTAGAGAGGCTCTTGGAGTAACACTGCAAGAATGGTGAGAGGTCTAAGGTTTCACCCTTTACTTGTTTGCAAACAAGTGAGTTGGCCAGTTTCTTCCAGTATGCTGGCAGAAAATGTGAGATTCCTGGTGCAGAGATAGGAGACAGTTTATTACTCAATGCAATAGCAGTAGCCAGAGTATAAGCATTTGTGCTGGTTCTCTGAGCCCCAATTCCTGCAGGGCAATGGGAAAAGTGTCAGTTGACACCTGCACATGCAGTGGCTTGTGTTATAAGGGAGAACCTATAAGCTTAGGGAATATAATATTTTATAATGGATAGTGAAGCTTGCCTGAACTTTGTCCCAGAAGGAGAAATAATGTCTGTCTTCCACGGTCGTTATACATATGTTGCTATACAAATATCCTCGGAAAATAGTCCAGAATAGAGGCAACTGGTAAATCTGCTGGCAAGACATGCAGAAAAAAGAGAAAGTCATAGAAAATTATTTTCTAACAAATAGCTCTTTTGCTGTAACATTCTCGCTATGATATGATCTAGGAACTTAAGTTTTTTTTTTGGTTTTTTTCCTGGCCAGCCACACCACACTGCTACCTCATACTGAATCTCTACTGACCAGATCGCCTTGCTTTCTAGCATAGCTGCTACAGCTACACCACATTGCCTCAAGCTTTACTTGTGTAATTAGACTTTTTAAAAAAATTAAAATGCAACCTTTACATTTATTTCCATAACCTTCTTTTTCAGAAGAATAGAGGCAACAGCATCCCGGCCCAAGCTGAACTGTGGCAATAGCCTCCCGACCGAGTTCTACACATGCTACCCTGCTTGCTTCTCTTTCTTTTTTTTTTTTAGACAGAGTCTTGCTCTGTCGCCCAGGCCGGAATGCAGTGGCGCAATCTTGGCTCACTGCAACCTCTGCCTCCGAGGTTCAAGCGATTCTCCTGCCTCCTCAGCCTCCTGAGTAGCTGGGATTACAGGTGTGTGCCACCATGCCCAGGTAATTTTTGTATTTTTAGTAGAGACTGAATTTCACCATGTTGGCCAGGTTGGTCTCAAACTCCTGACCTCAAGTGATCCGCCCACCTCAGCTTCCCACAGTGCTGGGATTACAGGTGTGAGTCACCATGCCCGGCCCCATACTTGCCTCTCGTGATTTCAGTCCCTAACCTGCAGTGAGCATTATGTTTTAGCTATGCAGTACTTATCATGTACTAATTTCTGACTTTCATTTTCTATAAAATAAAACCATTTTATAACTTGTCTTTTAAAAGCTAAAACCTGAATAACAGGGCTGACAGGTTTCAGTCTACATTCCATCCTCACCTTGAAACACTCTTCTTCCTCTTTCTATTTCTGCCATAAAATTGTTTGAAGGGGCCTTTAAACATGCCATGCATCAGAGCCTTCATACTTGGAGTTCTCTCTGCCTGGAATGAGCTCTCCTCATTGCTCCCTTTAGCTTAACTAATTTCTATTCTAACTTGCAGATTTTACCTTCTAAGTTATTTCTTCATGGAAATCTTTCCTGACACTCATACTAGATTGTTTGCTTATGTTATATTTCTAGAATGTGCTGTCCTTTGCAGAACTCACTACACTTGTGACTAATGTCAGTCTTCACCTTTAAATTCCAAAGGGCAAGTCTGTTCTGGCTCCATCACCCAACAAAATGCCCATAACAGTGTTCAATGAACATGTGCTAACTGACTTCCCAAATAAGCTTCACATTTTCCAACTTGCCTCAACTACATGTTCATGGGATGAAATAATGGGAGATGAGTGAGCGGTATACTGTCTAGAATCTTCCAAGCAATACTAAGGCATTGGCCAGGTGCAGTGGCTCATGCCTTTAATCCCAGCACTTTGAGGGGCCAAGGCAGGAGGATTGCTTGAAACCAGGTTTGAGACCAGCCTGGGCAACATAGTGAGACCCCATCGCTACAAAAAATACAAAAATTAGTCAGGTGTGATGGTGCACACCTATTGTGCCAGCTACTCGGGAGGCTGAGGCAGGAGGATCACTTGAGCTCAGGAGGTTGAGGCTGCAGTGAGCTGTGATCATGCCACTGCATTCCAGCATGGGCAATGGAGTGAGATCTCTGTGCCAAAAAAAAAAAAAAAAAAAAAGAAAGAAGAAAAGAATGAGGCATTTATACACTGTTCAGTAGACAAGGGGGAGACAGTGCAGGATTCTGAGCTGTGGTGTGAACGGGTCAACCTGGAGTGTATTCACATGGCTTCCTCTTTGGAACCAAAGATAGCCCAGCCAGGCACACTGGGTTTGTTTGTCTTGTCTCCATTACAACTTCAGTTCTCCAGAGTCACAGCTATTAGTGCTTAGAAATACAGACATGGTCACACAATCATTTGGGATTTAGAATTTCTCTAAATTCAGTTCATAAATTGAAAAACATTCAAATTCATGAATCCTTTAGAAAGCTGTGGAAGTAATGATGTCTAGAAGAACTAAAATTCCATGGAGGAAACACCATTCAATTTTTGTCTGAGGATCAGCAGATTTTATTTTTACTGTGAATATTTGCCATTTCTGGGCATGAGATAGAGGTTGAATATTGGGGCTTAGTCTAAACCTTCTGTAAAGTAGAGTGAAGTCACCTGCAGGCTCACAAAGCAGTGACCTTTGTGGGAGGATGCCTGAACTAAAGCACCTGCAGGTGATTTGCCAAGGGGTCAAAGGCCACAAGATTATCAACAGAAGCCCTGGAGGAGTCTTAGTGGAGTGATAAACTGTAGGAAGAAAGACTGAGTTTCACCAAAACTGTAACACGACCCTGAATTAGCTCAGTCTGATTGGATTATGTGGATCATACAGCTACCCTATCTGCCTATTAGAGGAAATGTTAAATACTATCTAGGGAAGATAATATCATCTGGAAGCTCTATAATTCATTTGTACTCAATATTTAAAATGAAGTAAAAATTACTTGACACAAGATAAGAAATGACCACTTGGTTAGTAACCAGATTCAGAACTTGAAGTTAGCAGCCAAGAGCTTTAAAATAATTATGATTAATATGTTCAAAAAAACAAGAAAAGACAGAAGAGATATATGAAATCTTAAAAAATTTAACAGAATTGAAATCTATAAAAAAGTATCAAATGCACATTCCATAATTTGAAAATACAACATTTAAAGTTAAAAATTTAGTGGATGAATTTAATAATAGATTGGAAGGCTGGATTAGTAAACTGGATAATAGATTAATAGAAAATGCCCAGTGAAGTACATGGAGGGAGAAAATAAGTAGAAGATAAATGGACATAAGTGTAAGAATCATGTGAGGTATACACAAAATTCTAATATTTTTATAATTGATTCACAAAAGAAAAAAGACATAGGCTGAAGCAGAAGCAATTTCTGAACATGTAAGAGTAAAGAATTCTTTATAATCGATGAAAGACCTCAGATCACAGACTTAAGAAGCTTAGAGAACCCCATGTAGGAAAAATGCTAAGAAAATCATACATAGGCACATCATAGCCAAACTGGCTGAAAATCAGACCCAGAGAAAAATCTTAAAAGTGACAGAGAAGAAGGACACTTAACATTGAAAGAAACCACAATAATACTGGCATCCCCTGAGAAGTGATAATAAGCCAGACATATTTAAAGTGAATATGATTTATTTAAATTACATATTTAAAGCACTGAAAGAAAAGAACCACTAACCTTGATTTCTATGCACCGTGACTTCTGAGTTATTTTTTCATCAACAGGCTGACTAAACAAAAACAATAAAAGGAGTTGTCTACGCAGAAGGAAAATTAGGCTAGATAAAAACAAAAATGTCAGTGGGAAGAAAGAACATGGGAGAGAGAAAATATACGGGTAAATATAAATGAAATTGACCATACAAAGCAGTATCATAATATTTCTGGTGATTACAATAGACACTGCATTCAAATGCATGACAACAATAACACAGAAGGCAAGGAGGTGGAAAGTAGATTTAAAGTATTCTAAGGCTGTAGCCTTATGAAGGAAGTGGTAAAAAAAAATTTGCTTTATTATCAAGGAAGCATGATTTCAATTCTGCAATTGTATTTCCTAAACAAAGCCCAATGAACATGGTTGACTTTATACCCAATGTTAGTCTCCTTTGATATTACAAATTCCATTACCATATTGCCACATTCTTGCAAGCATCCTTCCACTTCCATATTCTCTATAAGTTTTTCTTGGCCAGAATTGAGGCCAGAGTAGACCCAAGTCTTACTATTTCCTCTACTTTTTAATTTTATTTAATTATTATTATACTTTAAGTTTTAGGGTACATGTGCACAATGTGCAGGTTAGTTACATATGTATATGTGTGCCATGATGGTGTGCTGCATCCATTAACTCGTCATTTAGCATTAGGTATATCTCCTAATGCTATCCCTCCCCACTCCCCCCACCCCACAACAGTCCCCAGAGTGTGATGTTCCCCTTCCTGTGTCCATGTGTTCTCATTGTTCAATTCCCACCTATGAGTGAGAACATGCCGTATTTGGTTTTTTGCCCTTGCGATAGTTTACTGAGAATGATGATTTCCAGTTTCATCCATGTCCCTACAAAGGACATGAACTCATCATTTTTTATGGCTGTATAGTATTCCATGGTGTATATATGCCAATTTTCTTAATCCAGTCTATCATTGTTGGACATTTGGGTTGGTTCCAAGTCTTTGGTATTGTGAATAGTGCCGCAATAAACATACGTGTGCATGTGTCTTTATAGCAGCATGATTTATAGTCCTTTGGGTATATACCCAGTAATGGGATGGCTGGGTCAAATGGAATTTCTAGTTCTAGATCCCTGAGGAATCGCCACACTGACTTCCACATTGGTTGAACTAGTTTACAGTCCCACCAACAGTGTAAAAGTGTTCCTATTTCTCCACATCCTCTCCAGCACCTGTTATTTCCTGACTTTTTAATGATTGCCATTCTAACTGGTGTGAGATGGTATCTCATTGTGGTTTTGATTTGCATTTCTCTGATGGCCAGTGATGGTGAGCATTTTTTCATGTGTTTTTTGGCTGCATAAATGTCTTCTTTTGAGAAGTGTCTGTTCATGTCCTTCGCCCACTTTTTGATGGGGTGGTTTTTTTCTTGTAAATTTGTTTGGGTTCATTGTAGATTCTGGATATTAGCCCTTTGTCAGATGAGTAGGTTGCAAAAATTTTCTGCCATTCTCTAGGTTGCCTGTTCACTCTGATGGTAGTTTCTTTTGCTGTGCAGAAGCTCTTTAGTTTAATTAGATCCTATTTGTCAATTTTGGCTTTTGTTGCCATTGCTTTTGGTGTTTTAGACATGAAGTCCTTGCCCATGCCTATGTCCTGAATGGTAATGCCTAGGTTTTCTTCTAGGGTTTTTATGGTTTTAGGTCTAACATTTAAGTCTTTAATCCATCTTGAATTAATTTTTGTATAAGGTGTAAGGAAGGGATCCAGTTTCAGCTTTCTACATATGGCTAGCCAGTTTTCCCAGCACCATTTATTAAATAGGGAATCCTTTCCCCATTTCTTGTTTTTCTCCGGTTTGTCAAAGATCAGATAGTTGTAGATATGCGGCATTATTTCTGAGGGCTCTGTTCTGTTCCATTGATCTATATCTCTGTTTTGGTACCAGTACCATGCTGTTTTGGTTACTGTAGCCTTGTAGTATAGTTTGAAGTCAGGTAGCATGATGCCTCCAGCTTTGTTCTTTTGGCCTAGGATTGACTTGGTGATGCAGGCTCTTTTTTGATTCCATATGAACTTTAAAGTAGTTTTTTCCAATTCTGTGAAGAAAGTCATTGGTAGCTTGATGGGGATGGCATTGAATCTATAAATTACCTTGGGCAGTAAGGCCATTTTCACAATATTGATTCTTCCTACCCAAACATACCAGAATCTCTGGGACACATTCAAAGCAGTGTGTAGAGGGAAATTTATAGCCCTAAATGCCCACAAGAGAAAGCAGGAAAGATCCAAAATTGACACCCTAACATCACAATTAAAAGAACTAGAAAAGCAAGAGCAAACACATTCAAAAGCTAGCAGAAGGCAAGAAATAACTAAAATCAGAGCAGAACTGAAGGAAATAGAGACATAAAAAACCCTTCAAAAAATTAACGAATCCAGGAGCTGGTTTTTTGAAAGGATCAACAAAATTGATAGACTGCTAGTAAGACTAATAAGAAAAGAGAGAAGAATCAAATAGACACAATAAAAAATGATAAAGGGGATATCACCACCGATCCCACAGAAATACAAACTACCATCAGAGAATACTACAAACACCTCTACGCAAATAAACTAGAAAATCTAGAAGAAATGGATAAATTCCTCGACACATACACTCTCCCAAGACTAAACCAGGAAGAAGTTGAATCTCTGAATAGACCAATAACAGGCTCTGAAGTTGTGGCAATAATCAATAGCGTACCAACCAAAAAGATTCCAGGACCAGATGGATTCACAGCCGAATTCTACCAGAGGTACAAGGAGGAACTGGTACCATTCCTTCTGAAACTATTCCAATCAATAGAAAAAGAGGGAATCCTCCCTAACTCATTTTATGAGGCCAGCATCATCCTGATACCAAAGCCTGGCAGAGACACAACCAAAAAAGAGAATTTTAGACCAATATCTTTGATGAACATTGATGCAAAAATCCTCAATAAAATACTGGCAAACCGAATCCAGCAGCACATCAAAAAGGTTATCCACCATGATCAAGTGGGCTTCATCCCTGGGATGCAAGGCTGGTTCAATATACACAAATCGGTAAATGTAATCCAGCATATAAACAGAACCAAAGACAAAAACCACATGATTATCTCAATATATGCAGAAAAGGCCTTTGACAAAATTCAACAACCCTTCATGCTAAAAACTCTCAAGAAATTAGGTATTGATGGGATGTATCTCAAAATAATAAGAGCTATCTATGACAAACCCACAGCCAATATCATACTGAATGGGCAAAAACTGGAAGCATTCCCTTTGAAAACTGGCACAAGACAGGGATGCCCTCTCTCACCACTCCTATTCAACATAGTGTTGGAAGTTCTGGCCAGGGCAATTAGGCAGGAGAAGGAAATCAAGGGTATTCAATTAGGAAAAGAGGAAGTCAAATTGTCCCTGTTTGCAGATGACATGATTGTATATCTAGAAAACCCCATTGTCTCAGCCCAAAATCTCCTTAAGCTGATAAGCAACTTCAGCAAAGTCTCAGGATACAAAATCAATGTTCAAAAATCACAAGCATTCTTACACACCAATAACAGACAAACAGAGAGCCAAATCATGAGTGAACTCCCATTCACAATTGCTTCAAAGAGAATAAAATACCTAGGAATCCAACTTACTAGGGACGTGAAGGACCTCTTCAAGGAGTGCTGCAAACCACTGCTCAATGAAATAAAAGAGGATACAAACAAATGGAAGAACATTCTATTTCCTCTACTTTCTAGGCAATTAACCTTCAGCAAATCAAGAATGTAGAGGATCCACTGCCTGTTATTTTATTTTTTTGAGACGGAGTCTCACTCTGTCACCCAGGTTGGAGTGCAGTAGTGTGATCTTGGCTCACTGCAAACTCTGCCTCCCAGGTTCAGATGATTCTCCTGCCTCAGCCTCCTGAGTAGCTGAGATTACAGGCATGTGTCACTATGCCCAGCTAATTTTTGTATTTTTAGTAGAGAGGAGTTTTCACCATGTTGGCCAGATCTGTCTCATACTCCTGACCTCAGGTGATCTGCCTGCATCAGCCTCCCAAAGTGCTGGGATTACAGGTGTGTCACTGCACCTGGCCTAGGATCCACTGCCTTTTAGAAGAGCAAGGCCACCAGCTGATGTCTAGATGTTCACCTCATCATCCTTTTAATATGTTGCCTCTGTAATGTGCACCATTAAAATCTTTTATCTGGCTGGCTGGCTTGTAGGACTATCCCCTCAATTATTTTACTCATTTACTTCTTTTCTTTTATCCTCAACTCAGTGTGCCTCCTCTCTACCTTGCTGATCTAAGTAGCAATAATATTTTACTTCCGGTC
Organism: Pongo abelii; assembly: GCF_028885655.2. NCBI lineage: Eukaryota > Metazoa > Chordata > Mammalia > Primates > Hominidae > Pongo > Pongo abelii. The sequence continues at coordinate 35,618,031 of NC_071989.2, forward strand.
CTTTTACTTTTCATTTCAACCTGTTTCTTTTGAACAAGAATAAATATTCTTTCAGGGACGTGTTCTCATTCCTTTTCACCAGGTCTGTGAGATAGTGATGATCCTCTGTGTACATTTATTTGTGGAAATTGGTATTTTATTTGTGGACTAGTCATTACCTTGTCCTACCCATCTTTTCTTTTGTTTCATTTCCTAGGAATTTCAAACTATTTCCTTCTCTCTCAATAGTGATGTAGATACAACCCAGACCTGAGCCAGATTCCCTTGCTTCAAATTCCCAGCTCCAATAACTGCAGGACGACCATGGTTGTTTTTCTTAACTTCTCTGACTTCATTTCCTTACCTCTAAAACAACAATGAAAATAATAGTATCTACCATTATTTGAGATTTGGAGGGTTTTTCTTGAATTAATGTAAATAGAACTCTTAATCACTTGTGCCAAACTGCTTGTTCCATAAATGCTGGCTTTTGTTCTTCCTCCTTCTTTGCTTTTTCTTCTCTTTGGTGCCCTGCTTTATGGTTTTATGCAATTTTTAAAAATTTTCCTTTACATTTCAGTTTAGAAATCTTTCCAGTCTGGCTAATCTTAATACAAATTTTATTCCTGTATTGATCCAAAATTTTCTGCCTCTGTGCATGCCTTCCACGTGTTGCTCTACTTCTGCCCTGAAAGGCTTCAGAAAACAGTTTCCTTTTCCACATAGAAGCTCTTCCAAAAAACACCTGTTTTATCTCCCGTAAGGGGTATCATCTGTAAACTAACTGCTATCATTTCATCTTTCCATTCTTCAAGAATCATTTCTACCCCTGGATTATCACTTTCTTGTCTGGCAGGGAAGGTGAAGTGTATCTGCAATGCTGATCATCTTGGAATAATGCACATTACACAAATGCACATACAGCTGATCCTTTGAACATGTGGATTTGAACACGTGGATTTTCTGTTGCTTCTGCCACCCCTGAGAAAGCAAGACTAACCCCTCCTCTTCCTACTCTTCCTCAGGCTACTCAATGTAAAGTTGATGAGGATAAAAACCTTTATGATGATTCACTTCCACTTAAAAAATAGTAAATATTTTCTCCCCCTTATGAGTTTGTTAATAACATTTTCTTTTCTCTAGCTTACTTTATTGTAAAAATACAGTATATAATATGTACAACATAGACAGTGTGGTGATTCCTCAAAAACCTAAAGACAGAAATATCATTCAACCTAGCAATCCTATTACGGGGTATACACCCAAAAGAATATAAGTTAGTCTATTATGAAGACACATGCACACATATGTTCATTGCAACGCTATTCACACTAGCAAAGACATGGAATCAATCTAAATGCCCATGAATGGTAGACTGGATAAAGAAAATGTGGTACATAGACACCATGGAATACGATCCCACCATACAACAGAACAAGATCATGTCCTTTGCAGGAACATGGATGGAGCTGGAAGCCATTATCCTTAGCAAACTAACACAGGAACAGAAAACCAAATACCACATGTTTTCACTTATAAGTGGGAGCTAAACAATGAGAACACGTGGACATATAGAGGGGCACGACACACTCTGGGGCCTATTAGAGGGTGGAGGTTGGGAGGAGGGAGAGGATCAGGAAAAATAACCAGTGGGTACTAGGCTTAATACTTGGGTGATGAAATAATCTGTACAACAAATCTCCATGACACAAGTTTACCTATGTAACAAACCTGCACATGTACGCCTGAACTTAAAATAAAAGTTAAAAAAAAACACCAAAATATATGTTAACTGACTACATTATCAGTAAGGCTTTCAGTCAACAGTAAGCTATTAGTAGTTACATTTGGGGAGAGTCAGAAATTATACATGGATCTTCAATTGCGTGGGGGTGTCTAAATCTCTAACCCTTGCATTGTTCAAAGACCTCCAATATCCTGTGTTCCTGATTTCAAAAATTGCAACCTACTTAGATCAAGTTATCAGCCTTGACATACATAAGTAGCCTAAGAAAAAGACCTAAAAATTAAACTATATATTAGATATATTTTGATAGGTGACAGGAAGGATGTTAGAAGGCATCAAGCTGTGACTTGCCCTGATCAGCCAAGGCTGAGCATGTGCCCTGCCAGGTGGTAAAATCAGGAATAGGAGCCCTAAGAAGAAGTCAAGGCAGAGGAGGGCAACAGGAGAGTGCAAAGCTGGAGAGGAAGGTGTAGGGTGGCCTATACCATGGGGAAACAAAATGAGGCTAGGCATGAAAACCAGACGTTACCTTCCCATACTAGCCCAGAGCTTGCCTCAGTACACACAGCGACGCTGGGAAAAAAATGTGATTGATTGATTTATTTAGCGAAACTTCAAAAATGATGACTTAAATATTTGGGATTTGGTTGGCAAATTGAAAACACTCTAGCAAAACATATTTAGTGAACACTTTAAAAATGATGATTTAAACATTTGGGGTTTGGTTGGCAAATTGAAAACACTCTAACAAAACACTTGTACCCTTCAATGTCTAATCTCTCTGAAGGGTTTCGATACCTTCTTGTTTCTCTCACTGACAGTTTCTTAGAAAGCCTTTTGATGTCAAGAAGATCTTCCTATGTGACTCTTGAGAGTATTTGTTGTTTTTTCCTAAGAATCAGGAATTTACTCACTTTCTTTGAAGTAAGCAAACAAAAAATGTTAAAAGGTACCTGTTTTCAGTTCACAACTTCAACCCCCAGGTAAAGCAGACAACTCTAGCAGTCTTTATCTTCTACCCTACACTACCAACCCATTTAGCAAATGCCTGGCTGTTTCCATCAGACCCCTGGCTGGTAAGATATTATTTTAGTTCTAATCAAAGCTGGTGTACTGCAAGGCTGGCTGAGTTTTTTTCTCTTGGAAGAATTCAGGAATTCTTCAACTGATTTTCCTACCTCAACTCATCAACTTTCAAAATAAGATACATTATAAATGGTCACCACATAAACCAATAGTAAAACGCTTGGGACAAAAAGTATTTTGGATTTTGGATTTTGTTTTTTTAGATTGTGGAATATCTGCATACACATAATGAAAAAACTCAGGGATGGGATCCAAGTCTAAACACAAAATTCATTTATGTTTCATAATACACATATACGCATAGCCTGAAGGTAATTTCATATAATACTTTTAATAATTTTGTGCATAAAACCAAATTTTGACTGCATTTAAACTGCTACCCATTGCATGAGGTCAGGTGTGTAATTTTCCACTTGCGGCATCATGTTTGTGCTCAAAAAGTTTCAGGTTTTTTAGCATTTCAGAGTTTTGATTTTCAGATTAGGGATACTCAGCTTGTATCATTGTATATGTAAAGAAGGAACCAATATTCTTTAATATCCAATATCCATCTGTGGTGGGTGATACATGGAAAAGCATATTCATATCCTTTATATATAATGTTGTTTGACCGTGCAGCTTGTTGGGGACAGAGTACATAATAGCCATCAGATGCTCAGAGGTGTCTTTGAAACTTTATTAGGCATGATAAGCCAGTAATGCTGCAGTAGTCAATGACTTATGATATGGTTTGGCTGTGTCCCCACCCAAATCTCATTTTGAATTATAACTCCCACAATTCCCATATGTCGTGGGAAGGACCCAGTGGGAGGTAATTGAATCATGGGGGCAGATCTTTCTCGTGCATTCTCGTGATAGTGAATAAGCTTCATGAAATCTGATGGTTTTAAAAACAGGAGTTTCCCTCTTCTCTTTGCCTGCCGCCATCCGCGTAAGTAAGATGTGACTTGCTCCTCCTTGGCTTCCACCATGATTGTGAGGCCTCCCCAGCCATTTGGAACTGTGAGTCCATTAAACCTCTTTCTTTTGTAAATTAGCCAGTCTCGGGTATGTCTTTATCAGCAGCATGAAAATGTACTAATACAACTTAGCATACCAAATTTTAATTTCTTATTTATGAGTATTTATGCAATGTACTTTTATTGAGGGGAAGAAGCAGAGAGCTCTATTTCTCACACAGTCTCTCAGGATCCAGCCTCACAGAAGCTGCCTCATCTTACAGCCTCACCCTCTGGATCATAGCCTTCTTTGTTACTATGGCAGAGGATAAAATAGCATTGATATCACTCATCTCTTCTACTATGCTTCGTCCCAGAAGGGATACATGCCTTTTCCACTTACTTTAGTTCATTGGCAACAACAGGTCACATGGCCCAACCTAACCATAATAGTCTGGGAAATGTAATTTTTTGTGTGTCTAGAAAGATAAGAAATCCAGATCTTGATTTTGCTAGAGAAACATCTACCATAGACCTTAAATAAACTTGGGTTATACTAGGATGTTTATCAAATAGTTTTATCAAAAATCAATGTCACAATTGGTAGCTGGGACTCTGAAGGATAGAGACAATATTACCTGTATATGATTGATAAATAAATATGTAAAGGATCTGTAATTTAGTTATGGAGGTCTCAGGATTTTGTTTCTTAATAACATTTGAACTTCTGAACTGAGAAAAGAGAGGACGGAACACAGGAGTGCAGGATAGGAAGTACTAACAATGATGTCTTTGGTCACGTAATTCCACTTAGGAAGACATAAATCCTTTCAATGATGTACAGCATTTTAGTAGAAAAACAACATATTTTTGGACATAAAAGTATAAAATGATTTGAGTCACAGCAGAAATAGAATGTTGACATGCGGAAGTGCTTTAAAATTTCACTTATATCATTAGGAATTAAAGCAGAGTAGAGCGCACTGGGAGAGTGGATTTTTAGGTCTGTGCAGCAGGGCATTTAGTCTTGTCTTGCTGAAGTTCATTGTCCCACAGCTACTGGCATTATCTCATCATGTTCTTCTACTGCAAAACGTTTTAGGTCCTCATCAAGTGCAGAATGAAGTGCAATCTCCCTAGCACACACTCGAGAGTCTTCAGTCATCTTACTCCTGCACACTTCTTCAATTTAAACCTCTGCCATGACTTTTCCCTTACTCCATTCTCTTGGAACCCAAAACATCTTCACCCAGACTATGCTCTGTTGGCTTTGTGTATTTTATGTGTATTTAGTAACCACTATGAAGGAGAATAATTAGCAAAAGCAATTACTAGAATATTTTAATTACAATCCTATCAAAGACAAACTTTGGTTTAACTGCAACATGTTTTCTTATTTGAAGTGAAAACAGACAAAGAGAGAAAATTCACGCTTGAATTTTCACAGATACACTTGGATCTCACATTCTGTTTTTTAAAAGCGGAAATGTAGACTGGTTGATGGCAATAATTAGAGCACTGGGCTTTTATAAGATTTTTGTTTTCAGTTTTGAATGTTATACATGCTAACAATAAGTGAAATTCAAAAGTATATTAGTAATAAATAATATTATATGTGGTAATATTATACTAATAAGATGATTAGTAATAATTTAATAATCCTCTCTCAACTCTCAACTAACTTCATTTCTATTCCTTTGGGAATCAGTATAGACAATCTGTCATCATGTTTATTCTTTATCTTTTTCCACATTCACATTACCAAAATATGTAATGTATCCATAAGGTTTTTTTTGTTTGTTTGCTTTTTGTTTTTTGTTTTTTGTTTTTTTTTTGTCAGAGTCTTGGTCTGTCACCTTCCTGGGTTCAAGTGATTCTCCTGCCTCTGCCTCCTAAGTAGCTGGCATTACAGGTGCCCGCCACTACACCTGG